>NW_024581127.1:15197189-15639147 GCF_017639235.1 Corvus kubaryi
GTAGTAGGAGTTCCATGCCCTGGAGTTCCCAGCTGCCTACAAATTAAATTAATGAAAGTATGAGGGAAAAAATGTTCATCCCTCCTCTATCTGTGGGGAACTGGGGTCTCTGAGATTGGCTTAAGGTGACAGAGAGCTCCTTTGAGGAGGTCCTAAAGTAAGTAAGTGTGGGACCCCGAGACCAGAGGTACTCTAGAAACCATAGCAGAGATGCACTAAATTCAGGGGATGACCTGCTTAGCCTGGGAATGTTTAACTCAGGACTGGCTGTGGCTGTGTTTCAAGAGGGTCTTGGTTTATTCTGTGGGCTTACTTGCAGATCCAGGGCAAGGAGAACCTGCCTTCTTGACAGCTCTACTATGCTCCCTTTAGGCATTTTTTGGTTTTGTTCACATTTTAAAATTGGTATTCCCCCATGGAAAAATTTGCACTGCTCTTTATGTGCACACCTGACTTGTTTACTTTACTCACACCCTTACCATGTTAAGTTACTGTCTGGGGATTTTGATTTCATCCCACACTGGTTCCAAGTCTAATTTCTGTATTAATTGCTAGTTGCTTACTTGTCTTCCATGTTGCTTCAAGGCCTGCTTCTGAACATGGAGTATAAAGGACTTGTCCCCATTAATAAGGTTCTCTCAAACAGGAGCTTGATTTGAAAAAAGCAGCAATACTTGTCAAAGCTGGGAGAAAGGAATGTCTTCTTGCCTATTATTTTGCTACAAAGTGTGTGAATCTTCTGGACTTTGCATGCCCAATTTTATTAGATATTTTTCTGTATTTCTGTTTTAAACTTAAAAAAATTTTGAACTTTTTAACCTCACTTGGAGGACTTACAGAACACCCAATTCATATGCTTCAATTTTGTGCTTAAGATGATCTTTCATATGTCTTTCGAGTCACATTCTTTGTTGTGTCACTTAGTTTTAAATGTATTCCAGAATTCCAGTTTTGGAGCCGCAAGCTCTTTGAGGAATTTAAACTTTGTATCTGTAAGGGGCTTTTGTCATATCTTAAACGGAGAAGACCTGTGACCAGTCCTAGCATTATGTACTGTTCTTGAATATGACTTTTAAGATCTGTGGTCTTCCAGGCAGCATCAAAAAGTGGTAGGAATTAATGCTTTCCTTCAGATAATGAAAAGAACAGATTTGACACATGGTTTTGTAAAGATTTTTTGTTGCTTCTGTTCTTTATTTTAACATTAAGGATGCTTGCAAACAATAAAGGTCCAAGTAGAGCAGACTCAAATCTGTATGAAGTTCCTTATGCTTTGGGGAGGTGTTTTTCCCTTCAAAAATGGCTGAATATTTGTATCTAATGTTTTCATCTTTTCTCTCTTTTTTTTTTTTTTTTTTTTTCTTTTTAAAGGTTTTCTGGGGTCAAGAGCATTTGAACTGTTTAGTTCTTCTCCAGGAGCTTCTGGGGCAGTACCTGACTAAAAAGGGCAGTGTAGAGACCTTGATACCTGAACATACATACCCCACTTGTTTTTCTGCGGAAAGGAATCAGGCCTCAAAAACTGAGCACACCTCAGATGATCTGAGAACAGGCCTGTTCCAGTATATACAAGATGCAGGTAAGAAGGATATAATTTTGGCTCTCTTTTTTTCTTTCTTTTTTTTCTAGATTATAAAGTAAAAACAGTAGTAACCTATTAGACATTACTTGCCTCTTACAGTGAATAACTATATTTTTTGGAAAAGCAGTTGACATCTGCTAGAATTAAAAAAAAAAAAACTTTGAAAGACTTTTTTGATTTCTTTCCATTAAGCTGTAATGTTTTAAAAGTCAGGGAAATTGCTTTTTTATTTTCTCTCCTTTTGATCCTGAGGGATTTATTTTTAATCACTTTGGTTTCATAAACCAGCATGTTTCTTTCTAGAAATTGTATAACAGATTATAGCTTTCTTTCATTTGACAGAAGCACAAAAGCTGCCCAGTGCCTATGAAGTTGTGTTTTACAATGAAACTGAGGATAGTCCAGGAATGATGCTGTGGAGGTATCCAGAACCCAGAGTGCTCACTCTTGTAAGAATTAATCCTGTTCCTTTTAATACCACTGAAGACCCAGATATTAGCACTGCTGACCTTGGAGATGTTCTTCAGGTGGGTAGTGAGTTTTCTACTTTAAGTAACAAATGAAAATATTACTGCTGTAAAGTGAAAGTTTTCAAACTGAGATTTATTAAAAACTAGCACAAAACAAATGTCAGGAGCTCTATAAAACCAAAATGAGGTACATTCCACAGCTTGAGCACATCTTTAGTTTCAAAACTACTTGTACAAACATTTTACCCACTTACCTCTAAAGTTTTTATGTTGCATAATAAGCTATAGCCAAGTTTATCAGGTCTAGTTTGCGAGCATACTTTTTTTATTTTGTCTTTTTATGGTTTCATCCATCAGTCTTTGCTTAAAGATTTCATTTGGTTTGAAACTGAAACATGAGGAAAAACCTGGTCTAAAATTTCCAAGATCTAGTGGAATCATTGAAGTAAAATCTCCAATCTGGCCATTCTCTTCTGTTTCTGTGATGGCAGATAGCTGTGCTGCTTCTAGTAAGATCCACAGGGTAGAGGCGAAGAGTCTGTTTTCTCTCATTTTGCTTTGAGAGGGTTGAAGTGGACGGTACAGTTTGTGTCAGATCGTGGAACTTCTCTTTTAAGGAGAGCTGAGTGCTGCAGTCTCTGTGCCTCAAAAATAGACCATACCTCAAAATTAGTGATCCTTAATGCGCTGGAATTTTTTGCTTTCTAACATATGCAATCAGGTCATTAGATTTTCTCCTGTCTAGTGTAATTCTTTATAAATTCACTTATTCCCTCCGTACTTACTTTGACTTTAGCTCAATTTTAATTCTGGTAATCTCAGTTTCCCTTTTGTATTACAAATTGGACCTGTCATTATTTTTTTTAATTTCAATCTGGTTGTTAATCAGAATAGTGTTGTGAGTCAAGGGAAATAAATATTTCCCAGTTCTTCCTATTTGTTCAAAACTGTTGAATTATATTTCATTATTGCTATGATGTTAAAAATTGCTTTTAAAATTTAATTATTCACCAATATGCTTTGAGTTATGAATAAGTAGCATAATCTTCCTCAGATAAATGGTATAACGTTATTACCGTGCACATACTGTTGGTGAGATCATGTAAGTGTCCTGCCAATTTCTTTGCCCTCTAGACAGCCAAATGTCAGCTCCTTTCAGTTATATGAAAATTAAAATTAAATGGAAAAAAATCAGCTCCACTTGGCATGAGGTTTGAATCAAAGATCAAAATTGTGTTATTGTAGGCTGTCTTGAGGTTGCTATGAAAGCCGGCATTTTGCCTTCTTCCAGGCTGGTATTTTTGGAGCACAGTACACCAAGTTTTTGGTATAATTACATTACACTCCCATTATAGAGAACAGACATCATGAACCATTATGTATGTGCTTGTGTAATAATATGACCCTGTCCAAGGGGGATATCAGTTCTTCTTCAAGTGGGTATACACAGCTGGACTTTCAGTAGCACAAACATTCTGCTTTGTGCTTCCATAAGATGGTCTAGAGAAGAAAATAATGGAATCACTATGATTGCCTTGGAGAGTGAGAAGCACTCTGCTACCAGTGATCAGGTTCTGTCAGCTTCTATTGGTGTTCACGTAATTCTTCAGATTTCTACCACAAGAGAAAATATAAGGATATCAGCCAAATTAGAGAACATCTAGTCAAAAACTCTGCTCTTGGGCACATCATGTGCAGAAATGCCTGCAAGAATATCCACATTTTGGCTGTGGGCCGTTAGTTACGGTGGTAATTGCTACCTGGCCCAAGGTGATGGTTTATCACATTTTCCAGAAATGGCCATACACCTGATAAACAGCCATTTTAAACATGGACAGTGTGCATTTTTTTAATAATCTAACAGAGGTATGTGGGTGGAATAAGTAATACAGAGTCAATTTTTAATTTCTTTAGGTAAATTACATTTACCAAATACTCATCTCAAACTTCAGATTCTAATTTAAGTTAATCGTGGGGCCTTTCATCAGCTCCACTTTTTCCCCTGTATGGATGTATGTTAATTAATATACTGTGGATTTAGTGCATATGGAAAACTCATGAAATACAAAGAGAAAAATGATAAAGCAACATTTATTTTATTCCGTTCTTTAAATGAAACATTAGAGAAACATCTGCAAGCCAAGGACTTCAGCTTTTTTGAAAAAAAGGGGTCTAAATATAAAGACAATAATGATATCGAGCTATATTAAAATATATTTTTAAAACTTAACCGGGATTGTGTATATGTTCAAATGTAAGGAGGACCCATAATGTCACCAGCTGTGTTACCTGTCTCCCTTAATCCTCTGCTTCACAATGATACAGTCAAAGGTGCACTTCTGTAGTTTGTCTTGGATTCAAAGTTTTCCAGTTGCATGTTCTTTCTTTCTGAGTAAGTTGCTATGACATTTCATCTAGCTTTCTGTCTTTGTTAAACTTTTAGCATAACGTTTTAATCATGGGTAGGTTTTAGAAATCTCTGTTTTTATAACTGTTTTTCAAATTCCTGGAACTTGAAAAAGCTTCACTATAAAGAGATTTTTTCTAAATATTGAAGGTGCATGTTATCTGCTACAGCCAAAGGATAGAGAACAGCTTCAGATTATAAGTTTATATGAACTATATTGTTTCTGTTGAACCTTACCTTGCTGCTATTTCTAGATTGTCCCAAGAGCTGTTTTCTTGTGCTTTCCCTTGTGTTGTTGCAAAGGTAAGCAGTTTCTCTGGTCAAGTTTCTAATACTTTTTTTTTACAGTCCAAACATTGTTGCTTTTATTTGTGGAGGGAACAGGAAGAACTGATGTCTCTGCCATGGTATAGCATGTGGCATTTTCTTCAGCAATTTGAAATAGAACTTTGATCGAATTGTTTGAAGGAAGTGAGAATCCTAGATCTGATTGCAAGAACTGTATATTTCTTTGGGAAGATTGAAAGTATCTGAATTTGTTGTACTTCCTGTTTAATAGACATCGCAAACACTTTTAATTTTTAAGCCCTTATTGTCCCATTTTCACATGCTGCAAATGTCCTTTGGCTCTGTGTGATTTACCATTCTTTCAGGTAACTAGTATTTGAGGAAACACCTTTCAAAGGTGTAGGATGGTATTGACATGAGAATAATATTCCCACCTCAGGACTAGAGGGAAGTCCAGACTTGGAAAATTGTCACAAATTTTATTCAAAAGGTAAAAAGCAAGATGAAGTAGCAATTCCATTATTTTTAAAATATTGAAGATTGATATATTGATAAGTCAAAAAAAGGGATGCTCTCTGAGACTTTCTCAGCCATAACAGATGAAACTTAAATTATTCAAGTATACTGCTCATAGGAGGAAGTCTTGTGGTTAAAGACATGTGGATGAGCAACTTCAAAAGCCTATTTTATTCTGTGCTTAAAGAAGGTATGTACACAAAACCAGAGAGAGAAAACCTACTGTTCTTGCTGCAAAAAATTAATTACTGCTACATTTAGGTCACTCTCATGTGCAGATAATTTCTATAATAAAAACTGTGCAGGTGTTTATAAATTTGTCTCATCAAGTATTCACATGTGAAGACATATGGCATGCCTCAGTTTCCCAGTGTAACTTTAAGCTATATTCTACAAGGCAACCAGCTTGTCATTGCAGGACAAAGGTCTTCTATTTGCTCTGTGATGGTCTTGTTGCATGGAAGTTAAAGTTGGAATCTGTGGGAGTTGGAATCAGTGATGATTCTCATTCCTATGAAATCTGACCATAAAATGTCTTTCACCAAGGACTTTGAAGCGTGGTAATAGATTCAAGTAGATTTTGGTTTAGAATGGATGTAGAAATGTCTCCTGCAGAGGTATCAGAGTGGCAGAAGATACATGAGCGTCATAGGAACAAGAATGGGCTAGGCAGTCTAAATTTCAGAGTAAAGGCTTCATAGTGTCTCTCTTCATCTCCCAAATGATGAGGACATTGGCTTGATCTGGCTACTAGGACAGCTGAAAGAGAATTTGTGGCAATTTCCTCCATCCTGGTTGTTCTGGTTGCCTTGGAAGAATGGCGTTAGGAAGAAAGGAGTAAGAGCAATTTCTAATTTCAGACAACAGTTTATGATTATGCAGGTAATTCCACGGTCCCAGAACATAAAGAAAAATTGAATAATAAGAATAATATATTTCACATCATAACAAAGGGCTGTATTTCAAAACTGTTGTGTGATGCTAAATTCAACTATGTTTGTACAGTTCCTTGGATCTGTCAGGTCTGTATTTGAGGAAGGACAAGTCATCTTCGTTTCTGTGATATTTTTAAAATTCAAAGGAGGGAAAGCAGGAAAAGAAAAGCAGGAAAAAAATCTGTTACTGATTCATTAGTGACTTTCACATTGTGCAGATACAATATGAAGCTAGCTACATTTAGATATTTAACCTCAAAGACATTTCTGTTGTGTATTTGTGCTGTGGGGCTTAGAACTGTACTTGCACTGTGTGTCTGGTTTCCCCAAGGTCTTCCTGTGTCTTCCTGCAGTCTTGAGAATCTCAGATTTATGTTTATCTTTGCCTGTGATGTTGTTATACTTTTCTGATGTAATCTGGGTTATATTTCTATATCATTTATCTTTACCAAGAACGAGGTTGACAGGTTTAGGTTGGCAGGGGAGAGAGCAAAGATGGGGGGTTAGGGGGGCTCACCAAGGTAGGAAAACAGTTCATATGGCATCAGGGAAATATTCTGCTTTTTTGTGCAGGCAGGTGAACAGGACACACAAATTATTTCCTGTACAGCTGGAGGCCTATTTTATCTAGTGAACCTTTTACAGAGATTCTCCTTTATTGCCATTCCATTGTAGAGTTATCTTTCCAATGAGGGATGTTGCTGGCACTGCCACGTATCTCAAACAAAAAGCTATGTGTTGTCACAAGAGCGTTTACTCAAGTGACATGGATTTAAAAGCAAGAGAAAGCCAGATTTGCCTAATCAAGGTAATCATACAATGTGTAGTGCTCCAAAGTATGAGTTATCTGATTTATTTAAGGTGCATCACTAACACAAACTTAAAATTCTTTCTCCTGGATTGTCATCCAGTGAGAGATGCAAGCTGTTGAACAAAAAAAAGATAAACTATAGCATTTGCTGGTTTCTCCATATTAAGTGAAAATAAAATATCTGCTAAACTATAACCCTGACAGGTTTTTGTATTTGAGGATGTTTCCCTTGTGTACCTGCCAGGATTCGTATTGCATGCAAGTGTAGTCAGCATTATAACAGCTGATGAAAAGATTAATGTGTGCTGAGGTCTTCTTTTTTGGCCTTTCTTCTTTATATAGTGTCCTAAGAAACAGAACACAGTTTAGAAAAGTGGTGATTAAATTAAGCAAATCTCAAGGTCTATTGAAGAAAATTTTAGGGCAGTGAGTATAGCTCTGAGGTTGCAAGGGCTTAACTGGGATTTAATAAGGAAAGACTACCGTATTTTCCTTAATAAGGAAAGAAAACCACTGTGGTAAAATTCACACAGAGCATTTCCAAAGGTGGTGAAATCTCTTTTAGGAGAACATAAAATACTTCCAACTTCAAAAGGCAGGGATTCAAAAAATTGTTGCATTGCCTTACATGCATGTGCTATTTAAATAAAGCATTTGCAAACTTGCTAGTCTGGAATCTGATTTTTTTAATGCTGTCAGCCAATAAATAGTAATTTTCTAACACCTCGTGGCTGTTTAAACAGCGGCTTAAGGAAGCATGAGCTTAAGAATGACCGACATTAGACCTACTGCAAGTCATTTATTCCAGGAAGGATTTGACATGACAGTCAACAGGAAAAGAATTATGATCAATGTCAAAGACATTCATTTTTCCTTTTAACAGAGAATACTTCATTTTTGGCTGGCTTTGCTTCCTTTTTACTTTTCATTCCCTGTTGGGGCTACAATATTCAGCTGGGCATTTGAGAGTCTGGGAAAAGTGCTTTCTGGGAAACCACAAATTTTTGATTTATTTCTTATATTCCCAAAGCAACAACAATTTTGGAAATCCAGATGATTTGTGTGTGACAGGTTAGTGATTTAAGCTCATGGTGTTACTAGATAAAAAGCTGTAAAGTTCAACTGTGCTTCTTGATAAACCTGTTGGTTTGCAAGTTATTGAATCTACTGCCACACAGTTCAGTACTGTCTTCGAATAATGAGACTTTTTAGATGGATGGAGATATAATGTGAATTGCTCAGAAGGCAAATTTGGTGCTTTGTCTGCTTTTTAAAGCTTACATTTCTTGTTAATTCTATCTTTGGATGTTATTCAAAATTACTGTAATAGTCACACCACTACTACTATATAAAGACTCTATACAGTGTTTTTATTATCTCTCTACTGTGTGAAGAGTTGCAAAA
The DNA here is from genome assembly GCF_017639235.1 of Corvus kubaryi. Lineage (NCBI taxonomy): Eukaryota > Metazoa > Chordata > Aves > Passeriformes > Corvidae > Corvus > Corvus kubaryi. The sequence goes on from NW_024581127.1 coordinate 15,205,603, forward strand.
AGCTTGAAAAGAAACAATAGTTGTTGGACATATCTGATCATAAACTAGAAGTGTAACAAATGCCATTTATTCTAATGTAGGGAACCTCTTTCTCAGCAGTAAATGCAGTGTTTCCATTCATGCATAAGACAAAAATGGGTGCAGGTCATCACGTAAACAGCTGGTCTGTGTAAGAGGGCTGTAGGTTTGCTTGTAGCTTGAGCCACTTACACTCCAGATGATCTGCATGTGAGCACATTTTCTGATCTGAGTTTTGCACATGTTTTCCAAAGTTAGGACTCTGATTATTAATTGTAAGTATTGTCTTCATTTTCTTGCAAGGAAGGAAAGAGGGACTAAAGAAGTGGGAGTCTTAAGCAGATGTTGAAACAGAGCCCGTTCTCTTTGGGAATTCCAGCTTTAAACATTATTTGTGCACTTCCTTGCCTGAGAGTAGGATTATCTCAGACTTTACTATTTTGTTACTGGTTTGTGTGTGTATAATCTTAGTTATTTTGCTGTGTGATCTTAGTGTTCCCTTCATCAAGATGAGACTGTATCGTTTGTCCTAGAGTTTCTGTGCAGTCTGCAGGGAGTTAAGCGTAACTTCTTGGGAATGTTAATGGAAGTTTTGCATAATTTGCCTGTGCATCGCAGTGAAATTTACCCTTAGGGGTTACTGAGCCAGTGAAAATTCTACCGGGTGCCAGAGGACTGACGAAACCATCAGATTATCTTAATGACAGATTTACACTCTCCTCTTGTTCTGTACTCTTCAGATTTTGTGACTCTGATTTATGAAACTTTGCAAACCCAAGTACTTCCGTCTGTACACTGACTTTGTGGTACTTCTTGTAGGAGTCAGGCTTTACTGTGGTGAGAATATGTGGTCAAAGTAGCTCATATACTGAAAATTGTAAGGTACTTTATGTATTAATAGACTGCTAACCTCAATCCCAGAGGTGACTACATTTCAACAGCATAGTCCATATATTAATAATAAATACTGAAGCCTAGAAAATTAAAAACCTTAAATGAAACATGGAAGATAGTTCCTGTATCAGAAAGAGAGAAAAAAGTGTATTGCAAGAAGTAGATGAGTCCCGAATGTAAAATGTCCAATCTGAATGCTTTTGTTTCTCAATAGTTGCAACAACACATTAAGATCTAATAAATTAAAGAAATATTGTTGCTTTTGCTATTTAAAAGGCAAGTGGTCATCACATAAACTCAGTCTCAAGTTGAATGACAATTATTAGAAAAGTTTGACACTTAGCAGTATGTAATTTTCCTATTTAAAGTCCTGCAGAAATCTCAGTTACAGCCCAGCACTATTCTGTGCTTTCTTAACAAAAGCTGTTAGTGTGTTTAGAGTAATTTTTCCATAATGGAAAAAGCCAGTATCTGTGACAGATTACATTACTCCACACACCTGCATTTGCTCTGAACCTGCTAGCCTGATAAATTGATAAGTTGGTCACATGTTGTTTTAAAAAGGCAAAGAACATAGTTCCTAATAAAAGAATGCTACATATTTCTTCTAAAAGGTTAAAAAGCATTTCTCAGGGCTCTTAAATTACCATATTCTGATACCAGGGGAAAATAAAACCTGGGCTTAGAGTCTTGTTTGTACTTAGAAGGCTTTCCGGACAGGAAGGCAATCTTGATGCAATTCAGTAAGCCACAATACCAGTGGGGCATTACAGGTGAAAAAATTGCAGCTGTACCCCTCACCACAATGTATTACAACTGTACAGTGGAATATTTCCTGTACAGAAATAGGGCTTGGTTAACTTTGTTTCCCAAGAGTAGATCACATTAAAATGTTATAAAATCATGATTTCCTGCATTTGAATACTTGTGGTTTCTCAACTGGTTCCAATATTACAAAAGGTTTTTTATAGCTTCTATTAGTTGAAGATGTATAGAAGCTTTTTTCCAAAGTCAGCTAAAAGGAAGTTATGTATTTTTAAAGAACAATTTTTCTCAGAAGACAAGAGTTTTCTTTCACATCTCTTTATTATAACTCTATTTGATATTTATTTTATAAACTGCAGGACAGATGTAAATTTAAATAAAATGAAATAAATGTACTTATAGGACTATTATATGTTAAGTGGAGTTGAGCGAGCCATGGTATATGTCATTACTTAGATAACAAAATAGTAATTATTTTCATTAGTCAGCCAAAGACCTCACTATGGATAGAGGAAAAAATTAAATCAAGCACATATTGCACATTAAATTTTAAAGTGAGTATTTTTAATTTGTCTTAGCTTTAGAACCAAATTTATTTTTAAAAAATTCAAAGAGAATTAAAACAATTCTGTGAAGAAATTATATGGCATAATTTTGAAAAACATCTCCAGCTGGGGTGTCTGATTATTCCAGAGTGTTGGAAATTGAGCTTGTACCGTAGTGGAATAACTTTTACTGCCTGAAATATACAGGTATGTAACACTTCAAACTGCTGTCAAAGTACAGAAAATCATACTGAAAACACAAAGGAGATTGAAGAGAGTGGGACAGCAAATACTTTGTACAACTAAATGATTTTAATCTGAGTATTACAGCTAATCCTAACACTACTAACATAAGGCTATATTTTTACCTCGCTATAAGCCATCACTTTTTTTTTGGTGGTTTGGTTGTTTGGTTTTTTTCCTTCATGAAATGGGGATATTGGTGGTCTGTAGCTGTGCCAGGAGCGTCTGTTTTCCACACAGATATGATACCATCTTAGCTCTGAGGAAGGCTAAAAAAAAAATTCTCTAACAATGGTTTGTAGCATGATTTCACAGTGTCAATCACACAAGATAAACAGGAATGTGGATGTTGAAGTATCCTACACTTGTCCAGAAAGTAGGTGTTCTGCTGGTCAAATTGAATTGTGTGTGTTGTGTGAAAAGGCATATTACAAAGTTCTATTATATTTAACATTATTTTTCTTTTGGGCATATTTTCTACATATTATATTTTTCTGCAAAATTCTTTTGCTAGTTTTATATAAATAATACTTCAAAATCAAATTCAAAAGTAATGTTCCTGGTAGTTATTGCCAAGCCTTTTTCCCTTATAAAAGTCTGGATAAAACTTTTTATTTGCTGCTACTGCAACTTCTGTTCACCTAATGAGAGAATTGTATTTTTAAGAAAGTTGGCCCTAAACCAGTAAAATATCTTAATAAAAGAATAACTTTATTAAAGAGCAATCAGTTTATTCATGCTCAGGAAGCTGAAGTCAAAATCTCAGTATGGGTTGGTGTCTGACTCAGAGTGCTTTTAGTTTGTGTTGTGTTCTGCCTCATTCACTGAGGTGGCCCTGCATGGAGAAGATAAAACACACACACACTTCCTGTCTTCTGTGTGCATTTTTTTGTACAGTAGTTGTTTCTGGACCAAGAATAGCTTAATTTCCAAGAGGAAGCGCCCACGATCTGGGGGACTGAGATTCGAGAAATGAATGTATCTTCTGTAAAAGCTTCTTTTCTAGCAAATCCATCAATCAAAAGGATGCATCACTGAAAGAAACATTAGGCACATCCTGTAACCCAGCTGTTAATATCTATCTTTCTTTCTCAACTGGACAAGATGTATTTTGCAACCTAAGAAATCTGCATGTATATAGTTTAAAAGTTCATTTTTTTTATACTGAGTTTTAAAATCACATGCTTCAGTATTTAAGGCATAATACTTTTTGTACAGCCTTCATTCAACAACTTCAAAGAAGTAGGCTGATGGCAGTAGCTTTTTCCTAGAGGCAAAAAAGATGTCTGTGAAAAAGATGGGATTAGTTAAGAAATATTTTAATTATTTTTCTCCTAGTTGGAAATTATGTCCATGTCTGAGACCAGTTAGCATTCTGACAAAATGTGTACTGAATAATAGATATGATCGTTAATGGTAACATGACAGATTGTAGAAGTGCACTGGTGTTGGCTCTCTGCTCAGCTGCATTTCAACATTGAATTGTACCTGTAGACAGATAAGTGCTGTGCACCCAGCACTTTTCAAATCCAAATTAGTCAAGTAGTCTAAAGCTGTGAGGATAACATCAGCTCGCAGGAAAATATAGAAAGAAGCATGTTGTGATCTTGAAATTCTTTAAAAGCACTTAAGGGTCAACACTCATTTCTCTATGAAGTCTTAATATTACACATAACCACAAGTGGGAATAAGGAGTATCCATCTGTAAAACACAAGGATGAAATTAATAACAGAGCATTAACAGACTGTGTAGCATTTCTTGACCCCCTAGTTTCCAAGTAGGGATTAAATTATTCTGGTACAGATAATGTGTGACACAATGTATTATGAATAAGAAAAAACACAATCTATCACACTGTAATGCTTTAGTACTTCATGTTGGTAACTAATGTAATACTGTTCTGCTGATAGATTACCAAGTATGAAGGAAATTACTTGAAGGATGCAATGTTTTATGAGGATTTTCAGGTTTCTCATTGTTTGACTTTTTTTTTTGGTGAGATGTGTATGTTGGAGGTTTCAGCTCTGCACAAATCAGAGATGTTTCTCGTATGTGTTAGTGTAATGTACATGAAAATTTTTGTCTTAAAATAGAGTGAAACGAGATTCAGAGAAAACAAGAATCTGTTCTCTTCTAATTAAAAAGATTTTTGCTCCAAGGCAGCTATGTCCAAACAGTTGTTTGTATCCTCTACATGCAGGGGGCATGACTGGAATTGTCACCTGGAGACAACTGCTTTTCTTCCAGTCAGAATTTGCCAATACACCATTTTCCTTCTTCTTTCAAACACTGCCATGCAATTTTCAAATCTCCAATGTCTGTAGTTCACAGCAGTAAAGAGAAAAAGGAGCAGCTTTCAATTTCTCTGCTTAGAGTTTAGGTTGTTTCATACAGCTTTTCATTTCTGCTTCTAATCTCTGTTGTTAATGCTCTGAAAAGTAAAGCATTTGTCTGTGTCTTTGCTCCCTGTTGCCATAATCATCCTTTTAAATAACTGTGTTAGTGTGTCGTTTTCTAGCAAAAAAGAGCTTGGAGATTCTTGGTTAAATTTGAGCTCACAGTTAAATAATACTTTTATGCACACTTAAGTGACAGGTGCATACAATCATTGCAATTAAAACTGTCTTTGAGAGCTATGGAAGAAGACAAAAAGCTGCAGGGAAGTGTCTGCTGGAGAACCAAGCTTGTTGTTTAGCAAAAAAGTTGAATATGCTTTGTTTGTGTTTGCTTTTTTAGAGGCAGCCCTAGTGGTCACATTTTCTAAGAGGTAACAATTATTTGGATTATAGCTCAGGTTTTATTCAAATATTTTAAGGTAAAAGCACCATACTTAATTCGACATGTGGAGAATTTTTTGTTGCAACTAGCTCACTTATTCCCGCTGCTGATGACTCAGTTCTGGCATTATAATCCCTTTCCAGGCTTTCACAACTATTATTTTTGGCAGCCTATATTGCCCAGAGCTACCATCTTTTCTTAAACTTATCCAGATCAGGCATTAGTAATAAACCCCCTAGAACAAATAAAGCTAGATATGTAGAAATCAAAGATTCTAAGTCAACTAAGTCTTTTGCAAGCTTCAAACTAGAAAGCTTACAGTTTGTGTAGTTCCAAAGCATGAGCTGTATTTTTACAGGCAATCACATAATGTGTGCCCTTGATTTGTTATCTCTAATATGCAGATGACACTTCAAAACATATTGTCTCTTGCTCTGGTAGATTTCTTGGCATATTACAACACAGTTAGAAAAAATTGTAAACCAAAATAAAGAGGAATAATCTTTTCTTCTTGCTGACCAGTCTGTTTAACTGTTTTGTGATGTTTTTTCTGGCTACTCATACCGCTGAGTTCAGCAATCGCTCCTGTGCCTTTCCAGATTTTTCGTAATTCACTTTAGAGGTTGTCATGAAGTATACAGAATCACAGAATGGGTAAGGCTGGAAGGGTCCACAGTGGATCCTCTGGTCCAACCTCCCTGCTCAAGCAGGGTCCTCCCAGAGCACATGATACAGGATTGCACCCGGGTGGTTCTTGAATATCTCCAGTGAGGGGGACTCTACAATCTCTCTCAGTCAGCCACACAAAAAGAAGTTCTTCCTCATACTCAGATGAAACTTCCACTGTGTTAGTTTATACCACAGACCACAGCCTGAAGAGGAGTTATGAAGTTATTACTTCTTTATGGCATAATAATTGTTTTCATCATTTTACTTTGCCATCTTTTCCTCAAGAGGTGTTTCAATAGATTTACTGCCTACGGGGTGGGTGGAAATACTGATGTACCTTCTCTTTTTTTTTATTTTTAAATAAGATGTGTGAAATCCAGTTTGGGTTTTTCAAGTTTTGTTCTGCCTTTATTTTTAATCTTTATTTTCAATCTCTCTATATTATTTTCCTCTATCCTTACTGATAGTTTTATGGTTTTTGTATTGTAGTGCCACTTAAGAAATTCTCTTAATGTACTCTCTAACTTGTTCTTCCAGCTCATTAATCTTAGTGGGAATAGAATTCATCACCTTTCCTAGCCTCCTTTAAAATGCCCATTACTTTCTATTCTAATCCAATTTTATGAGATTCTTGTTAGGGAGATTTGCATACTTAAAACAAGTTTTGTTTTGAGATGTAATCTAAGAGAAATAAATATGCTAAATATGATAGCTTTGTGAGACTTCTGTTGCACACGTGTTACTCAATAACATTGATAAGAAAAGGTAATTCAGATGTTGATAGACATTAGGAAGCACAAGACCAAACTAAGTATTCAAATATATTTAATGAGGTTCCTAAAAGAATCTCAAGGTATTTTAAGGACTGAGATTAAAAAGTGTGCAGAAATAAATACTGCTAAATGTAAACTATATATGCAGCCATGAAAGGCTGCAGCCTTTTGTCAGAAATGAAACAGATCCTTTTGTAATTATGTAATTCCAAGACTTTATGCTATAGGAAGTATGCCAAGTATTACAATCTTTAAATAAACTCAAATGTTTTATTACCAGTGGAGATTGTGAAGGTTTAAAAAAAGAAGTATGTGAGGGTGAATGGCTCCACAATGTAGTACAAAAGATAGCAGATGATGGAAGCTGCTCTTTATGTGTTCATAGTTAACATAGGGGAGTTCTTTAGATGTATCCATAATTGAAGGGTAGGAACATTGGTGTGTTAGTGTAGCAGTCTTGAGTGTTTGTCCGCAGGCATTAAACATTCAAATAATTTAACACTGAGAAGTTCTGAAAAAAATCTAAAACTCTAGTGGCACTGAGAGCAAAAAGAATCACTTTAGTGTGACTCTGAAATACGGCTACAAATATAATGTGGTATTTCTTATTGCTGCTGTTGTGCACAGCACTGTTGTTGTTTTCTGGGTCATCAAGCCCAGCCTCCTCCCATGGGGGCAATGCTTATTATTTTCTCCATCTAATTAACAAATCAAAAGCAGCTTTCATGAGCACCAAGACTGTCCTTGCACATCCCCATCTTTTTCTGTACTGTTTCTAGCCTTACACTTTATTCATAGGGCAACTCAATTTTGACACGAAATTTCTATAGACTTGACTTTTATTAATTGTTTCTCTCTGGAAGTGTCTGGGTGGATCAATTATGTTCCTGTTGTTTAATTTCATTTAGTCCTCAACTCTTCACAGCAAGAGTTAATAGAGTTTTAAGATGAAGAATTGGAAGCATGGCATACTCCTGATGAGTCTCCACTGATGTTTTATAGAAATGAATTAATATTTGTCCCTCATTTTTTGTAAATATCTCACCTGATGTGTCTCAGGATGGCATTTGCTTTTTCCAGGCATCATCATACTGCCTCACAATTTCCGACTGACATTTACAGATCTCACCCTTTCCAATTGAATATGTACCTTGTAAACAAATGTGTTGTTATGTTTACACATATGACATGTGGTTTTGATGTTAAATCAATCCCTTTTTCTCACACTCTAGTCTTCAAAATTAAATCAGCTCTCCTGATTGATACTGCTGTGGTACTCTGTGTTATATACATTACTGGCATCAGAGGTTTACTGACAGTTACCAGATTTTTTTTTTTTGTCCTACATTTTGAACTAAAAAAAATTTAGTAACTGTGGTTGCTTTTTCCAGTCTTCACATATCATTGTGACTTGACAAATGTAGTAAAAATCCACCTTTCAGGCTCTGTGGTTCCACATGTTAATTCCTCCAGAATTCTTTGGTGATTATTTATGTTCCTTTGCCCTCCCCAGCTTGAACCACTGAGCTCCCTGAATTTTCCTTCTTAACCTTCATTCCTGTTAATTAATCAGCTTGCTGTCACCTCCATCTGCATTATAATCTTTACTGAATAACAAGGAGGAATGTTTACAAAACTTTTTCTAAATTTACTTGCATCTCTGCCATATTCTTACTTTTTTTCCCTGGTTATTTATGTATGCATGTCTATGCACAGGTACACAGGGATAAAACAGGTAATAGGACATACATGCAATTTTTTCTTACTATTTGCTTTATGTCAGCTCGACGTTTAGTAATTCAGCTAAATATGGCAGTGTACAACTGCCATAACTGTGGATTTCTGTACCTTAATTCTAAAATCTTTATAGCTGACTGAGTTTGCATTTAAGTTCATATTCTCATTCACTTTCTTGCTATTACCAAAAAAAAAAAAAAAAGAAGAAAAAGACACCTAGGATACAACCCTTTAAGATCTATACTTTTATTAAAATTGGTTTTCTATTGCCTATAGAAATGTCTATAATAACATTCTCTCCAGTTCAGTGATACATCTAGAAATAATTACAAGTGGATTATTTACAGACTTAAATTTAGGGATGTAATTAAGCAGAAGCTACTATGTATTTATTTGGTTTCATTTGTATTTATTTGTCTAGATATTCCTTGAAAGAAACGATCATGTGCTTACAAGTACTTCATTATTTCGCTCAAGATTTTTAGCAACGTGTTGGCCCACCACAAAGTGTTGTGTTGTCTATTACAATTACTTCTCTGAATCATTGATTATTTTAATAAACTTATATTTTGTTATGTAATAAAAATAAAACAAAGAGTTCAAGGAAAAATAAAATTATGACTAGAATGTCTTTGATATCATGATGCGTAGACATCTGATGGATTTTTTGGCTGCATAATACAAATACTGGTTAGATTAATTGTCTTTGGTATTCATGGTTTCCTGTGGAATAAGAAGCTGTTTTTGTACAGAGGAAGAGAAGGTTGAAAGTATTAGTCTGCAATGACATTCTGAAAACATTTTCATTTAAGTCAAGACAGCACAAGATCTCAGTAATGGTTACAGTTATGATTTTCTATATGACCATTTACTTTTATTTAGTTTAATTAGTTTTACACTTTCAGTGTGTAGATGAAAATGCATTTGCAATCAAGCATAAAGTAATTATGCCTTTTCCCTTTTATCACAGGTTCCTTGCAGCTTGGAGTACTGGGATGAGCTTCAGAAATCATTTGTTGCATTCCGGGAATTCAGTCTATCAGAAAGTAAAGTCTGTGAACTCCAGCTGCCCAGCATCAGCCTTGTGAATGATCAGAAAGAGCTCATAGCCTCTGACCTGTGGAGGATTGTCCTCAACAGCAGCCAGAATGTGGCTGATGACCAGAGGTAATTTTAAAGGAGGAGGGAAAAGACATCTTATGCTACCTACACTCCTGAAAAATCTGTTTCAAGAGACTTAGAAATTAAGATGCTGCTTTCATATGCAATAAGAGTAGTTAGTCCTGTGTGAACTTCAGACTGTAGTTCACCTTCACACAAGGGCATGGAGTGTGCACAAAAAGAGCTTTCCTTTAGATTCATAGGCAGCCTGGCAGCATCATAACCATCCATTTTCTGAATACGAGGCTTACTGAGAAGTGGAGACAAACAGGTCCTGAAACCTCCTAGCTGCACGAGGCAGTAAAATCAGCTAATTAACAAAAGAAGGCTTAGGTGCAATCCATTCTATAATGTAGTAGTAAATATTCTTCTTCCATTCAATACTTACACATCACCTTGATTCTCTCCTCAGTGCAAGTCAATGACTATTTTAAATATATTGAACAAAATGTTATTTCAATAGTATTGCATTATTATTCACACAGATTGCTTACTATGCTAACAGTAAAAAAAAAATTTAATCAGTGTTTTGAAACACTGGGGATCCATTTTTCATTATGTTTACAGCTAGAAACAGTGTGCAATGACAGATATTCACTCTGTTTGCATTCATTCTGTTTTGGTTAATATGTAGAGTAAAAGAAATGAGTACAAGGTCCGTCCAGAAACAGCAGTGGAATTGCTTTCAAAGACCTGCTTAACATTTTATATTTAGAGCAGAAAACCCAAAGTTACTCTCTTGCGTTGTGGGTATTGGCTGATTCTTGCTGCTTGTTTATGAACCCCGGCTTCAGTATGAGTATGTAGCATCCATAAATGTGGTGAACAAAGCTACAGAATTCAGAGAAATCAGGGAATATGAGCATGGCTAACAAAATCAATGAAGAAAATTAAACATCTGGTTTCCATTAATAGTATCAGGTTGAAAATGATTTCTTGATGTTAATTGTGAAAGAATGCATTTTCATCATTGAGAAGTTAAGTGTTTTAGACAAGGTTAATTCCTCTGAATGTGGGACCCTGGCAGAATTGCCTTCCTGGTCAGCTTAACACCACAGAAATGTGAACTCGGTGGGAACTGGAAATGATGTAGTGAAATTTAGTAGATTTTTTTTCATCAAGGCATTTAGCACTGTAGTCATGTGTATTGTTTTCTGCTCAAATAGGGTTTATCACTATATGCAGTGTTTCATTCAGGGAGCTCTGATAAGCTAATGAGCTGTAATTGTTCAGAAACAGCAGGAATTAAACTGAAGCATTTGCAATTCACTGCACAAGGATAGCAGGAGAGGAAAGAAAAACCAAAAAACATTCACCATACTACTGAAGCATTTGAAGGTAAATAAACAGAAGAGAAAGAGGGAAGTCAAAGGAAAGTGCCTTGAACTGACACCTACCTGTCCAGAGGCTTCAGAGTCACTAGTCCTGATATTTTTCTTGGCCTGGGAAATTCAATAATAGCTTTAAGAAGTGTGGTTTATACCTAGATGCACTAACAGTAGACTGGAAATTTAAAGATTTGTGTAGGTCAGGGTGAACTCCCGAAGCCAGAAACCTGTGAGATATACAAGAAACCCTCTGATTTCAATCAGAGGAGAGAAAAAGTTATATTCCCTGCTTCAGCAGTGTTTTTAGTTTGAAGGCATGGGTTTGCTTTCATGAGACCACACCTGGAGTACTGTGTCCAGTTCTTGGGGCCCCAAACTTAAGAAGGACGTGGACTTGCTGGAGTGATTCCAGAGAAGAGCTACAAAGATGATCAGAGGGCTGGAGCACCTCTCCTGTGAAGACAGGCTGAGAGACTTGGGATTTTTCTGTCTGAGGTACAGATGGCTCTGAGGAGATCTTAGAGCAGCCTTCCAGAGCCTAAAGAAAGCTGGAGAGAGACTTTTTACAAGGACATGTAGTGATAAGGGGGGATGGATTTAAGCTGAAAGAGGGCAGGTTTAGATCGGATATTAGGAGAAATTCTTCACTGTGGGGGTGGTGAGGCACTGGAATAGGTTGTCCAAAGAAGCTGTGGATGTCCCATCCCTGGAAATGTTCAACCAGGCCAGGTGGGACTTTGACCAACCTAGTCTAGTGTGAGTTATATTCCAACACCTTGGCAGGGGTGTTGGAACTATGATCTTTAAGGTTCTTTCCAATCCAACCCATTCTGTGGTTCTATGATAGAAATTCAAACTGGTCTCTCTAACTCCAAACAAAGCTGCACTGCAAGCTTTCATAAGGATGACTGCAGAAAGGACTGCTGTGGAAGAAGTAGTCCTGACCAGTCAGCAGTGATCCTTCTCAGAAAAACTTAATGGGCCAAAACAAGAGCAGCTGTTCCTCAGATATGAGGCTTTGATCTATGGTGTTTGAGGCACAGTGGCTTTTTCTTGGAGACAGAGCAAACATGCCAGTCACATGTCGCTGACCTGGAGATTCAGAGACAGTGCACAAGCACTGAAATGTGTATGGTTACAGCTGCAGAACAAATTGAAGGTAATGGTTAAGCCCTAAGGGATCATGTTCTGTTAAAGGGAAGCCTTGTGTAGGGGGTGGTGATGTAAACTGTGGACCTGCAGAGAAGGAGAACCTTTCTAGACATCTAGTGGCTTTATAGGAAGTCCATATTGGCAGTAACTTTGCTGAAACTGTGGCTTCATCAAACATATTGCTACTGGTATGGGTAATTTCTTGTCACCAAGCACTCTGAAATATGTTCTGGATTCTACTTAACCAAGAAATGCCAAACTTTCTTGGTTTTGAGAGACAGACACAGTGCCCATGTTGTGGTAAATTTCAAAGTCTTGTTTCTAAAGCAAGCATTTAACATGGGATTTTGCAGACTTGTGGGAAGAGCCTTAAGGCTTAATGCTAGTGCTGAATGTTAAACCAAGGAATTCTAACACTGAGGGATCTGCGAGAGCAAGAAGCAAAGGCTGTATAAAAGTTGAACCTCAGTTTTTCTTTAGACCCATGATGATTTGACATTAATCACATGCTGAAACTGTATGATTGATTAGCAATTATAATACACTATTAATTGTAAAGTATAAAAAGTTAGTCTTGTTGAAGTTTATCTTCTTAGTTTGATGTTATATTTTGGGTCAGACTCTAACCCCTGCCATATGCATGCAGCTGCTGCTCAATCATAATATTTTTTCCTTAAAATTCTGCAGGGTTTTTTTTTGTGGTAACCTCTATGATATGCTACTTATTAATAGCGGAGAGCTGATCCCTTGTGGTACTTTATTATTGATTCCTAACATCGGTTATAAGGTATGAAATTTAGGTGTCTCATGTGACATGAAAACAAGGTTTGTGAGATGTGAATTCAGCTGATATGATGAGCAGTAGCTATTGGGGTGAAATACATCAACCAGTAATGAATATGGGAATATGCAAAGATGTCATGATTTAAATCCTATGGTATGCAAGCTTTTCTGAGATCTATCAGGAACTAATTGGAAGTATAAAAATCAAGGAGCTATCTGGTGAAGGGCATAATATATACATGTATGTTGTTTATTTTTGAGAATTTTGTATCCCATTCATATATATATATATGTATATATAAGGTTTGCATGAACATTTATGGAAGTTTATTCAATGAATGAACAAATTTGAACTCGTAAGTGAAATAATGTAGCATCTCCTTGGGGATGTAGTACAGTGTTTATGAAAGAAATCATACATGCCATAAATGACTGTTTATGGAAAACCTTAAAACAGGGGATTACAAGGAAATTATCACAGAATAAATTATTTTTATAGGTTGCATTTGCCTATTGCAGGACTAACAAATCATAATTGAAATTACTTTTTAAGCTCTGTTTGGTTGGTGAGACACTAAAGCCCCTTCCTTGTTTGGTTGGGAATGATTTATAATTTTTTGTTTAAATGAGTTACATTACAAGATGTTTTATATATTTGTGCATCTTCTGTGGAATTTAAACAGTATTTTTATAATTACTGACATACTAATGTGAAATAGTAATAGAAAGTGCCTTAAGATACAAACCATGAAACAAGTACAAAAACTTCTAAATAAGCCTTAAATTGCTACTTTTTAAAAATTCGAGTGAGGAATCATGATCATGTTTCTTGCTAATTGTTTCAGCTTTTATTCAAAGTAAATGATGTACTGGATTTTGACCTCTAACAATTTGGGTTCAGACCAGCATTTGAGTCATAAATTAAATGAGTTAAGTGGTCTCTTTCTTCTTCCCAGTGGATATTTTCCCATGTTGTAGTTTCATCACAAATGGCAGTTTTGGTTTAAATATTCCCCTCTTAAAATAACAAGAATAATGCAGGTCACTGCTAAGTCATTGTTCTCGGTTGCCATATATTTAACTTACACTGCTTTGCATGATGTGAAATATCATAATTTATATGACTTCAAATGTAGGTATTTTCTATTTTAAATATTCTGATATTTCCCAGCACTTTAAAAAAAAAAAGGAAGAGGGAAAAAAAAAAAACAAGAAGATGAAAAAAACTCTGGTATTAAAGTCAGGTCAGTTTTATTTTGAATTTCCTCGATTTTGCCACATCCATCCTGCAGCATGATGTACCAAACAAAAGCAGTAGAATTTGGTTCTTCCTCTTCTTTCGCAGCTGAAAAATTGTGGACAGTCCACACTGCGTTTTGTAGCACCAAGACAGCCAGGCAGTGTGGGGGTGTTTTTGTATTGTATGCACTTGATGAACAAATTTTGATTTCACAATCACATCTACTTCCGATATTAGTGCTCCTACTGTTGTTCACCAAGACTTAATAGAAATTTTCCTGTGTTTTCAGTTATCACTGCTTTATTTGCTGTTTATGCACAGCATGTGATAAAGGTCTGTGGTTTTTATTTCTGTGCTCTCTGCAAAGTCAAAGAAGAATGTGGCAGTGCTACAGGTCCGATGGAAGTGTACCTAAGCAAAAAGTTTAAATGGGATTTAATTTAAAATCACAGGGTCATGGTAGTGACTAGAGTCCCTCTTTAAAAACTGTATTTATATTATGAGTTTTCGTTACAGTTGGGTTTTTTAAAGGAAATACTACATTAATTTGATTGCTGCTTTTATTTTATTTTGTACTGTAGCTGGTTTATACTATTACAGTATTCTTATTTTCATGACATGAGGGCTGTAATTCTGGATATGATTTCTGGTTTTGTGAAAACCAAATGAACCCCCTCACAGATAAAACAAGTATTCAAAAAAAGTCTGGGCAGATGGGGAAAACAGTGGTGAAAGATCCTCATTGTATTTCCTTTCAGATGGTTCCTACAAGGCTATTTTCTCTCTGTAGAGACTTTACCTTCTTAACCGTGGTTTAGGATGCACTGTCCTGCTCCTCTCAGTCCAGCACTGACAGCGCTTGTCCCTCCCTGGCAGGAGTAGAGGATTCAAGGCCAATTCTTTCCCATGGAGCAGCATTGTCCCATCCTCGTTTGCTGTTTCTCTCTGGTTTTAAGCATGTGGTTGGACTCTGAATTTTGCAGGGAATTGTTTCAGTGGTGTGCCTTTTTGGTTTCTAAGGTGACTCCATTAGGAAACAAAAAGCAGCTTTGAATCTTTTTGTTCCCAGCTTTTTAACTTGCAGAGTACTACCTCTGTGTGGTCTGTTGCTTGTGGGGCAGAAAAACTGGAGAAAAATATGGCTAAATGCTTTACATTATCTCCCTGGTATGAAGCTCCTGCCACATTTCCACATTTCCTTCTGCACCAAGCATGTCCTGTTGCTCTGTCATCATGGTGTTTATGAGTGAGAAATTACAAAAGTTCCACCACAGTAAAATGCTCAATGAATAAAAAGCAGATATATAAAATTTGACTGAATAAGTAATTGGAAGGTTTTGTTTGGTGTTTATTCTATGAAAATATGCATCTCCAAAACAGATAAAAAGAAATAAAAATGCTTCGTCACTGATAGATGCATCAAGAAGTAGGTTTCTGAAGAACAGAAATAGATATTTTCAGAATAAACATCAAATATAAGAAATAAATATCAGAAATAAATCTCCTTCCTCTTTACTGCAATCAGTGTTACAGCTGTTGATGCTAATTAAATCTTAATTCAGAATATCAATGTGCAATTAGTTTTTTTAGAAGTTCTTCATAGTTTGGTTAACATTTTTTTGCACTCATCTACCCTTTTCTCTGTTTTCATTTCATATGTTCCTGAATTTCTGCTTCTAATCAAAATGCAATGAGCAAACAATCTTAAAATATTAATACTTGCTATGAGAGAACTAACCAGTTTCAAAGATTCAAAAGTACTTAGTTGTCTAAATCAGCATATGAATTTTCGTCCTTTTGGATTTGCTTCCTTGTTTTGTTCCAGCAATCTGAGAAATATCCATGGCAGAGCAAAGTAAAGCATCCCATTTCTCTGACTGTGGTCCAGTCCCACAGATAATTTTATCATGTGCACGCAAAGAATAGTTTTATTTCCGAAGATGCCAGTTCTCAAAAGGCCTACAGCACTGTTTTTGGAAGGTAAACAAGCAATTTAAACACGTAAAGAAGCACAGGAAAGCAGCTAAAATTCTAATTAAGTCATTTATGCTTCATACCTTAGTGACCTAATCCATTCTTAATACCCTGTCATGATTCTTTGATAATTAGCTAATCTTGGTTGGGTTTTACTGCTGCATAAGTATTTTATGTCCATAAGTTTTAAGATAGAGCTGTATTTAAGCTCTGTAAATAAATACTACACTAGATAGTTACTGCAACACAAAATAATACTGATAAATTTACCTATCGATGGAATTCCATGTATTTGCAGCTGAACATTTTGAGTACCTTCTATATTTGTGCATAATTTTGAAGTAAAACACATTGCATGATGAAAAATCTGGTCCTAAAAGCATAAGGTATGTTGCTTGGAAAGCCATTGTTCAAATTTAAACTTATGTTTGAATTTAAAATATCTTTAAAATGTCAGTGGAAATGTATTTGTGGTGTTTGATAAAAACTAATGACTTTCGGACAAAAATATTAAGTTAACCTTAGTCCATCTTTCATTAAATTTTATTTTAAAAATAAAGACAGTATTTGACTGATACGGTTGTTATTCTCTTGAATGAAATCTAAACTTTTAAACTAAAACTCTTCAGAGCCAAACTTCAAAGGGAGTGCGAATAAGGAACTTTAAGGATAGTTTTGGCTTAAATTAGAAAGCTTATTTGTACTTCTGTGGTGTCTTAGCAGCCTATAGAATTGTGATGTTGTGTTAGTTTCTCTCAAGAGACTGAAAGATAATGCTTGGAAATTCATGGTGTTAGGAGTGCAGCTATGAAAAAAAATCATAGGGTGGAACTTTAAATGAATAGTTAATATGTTGTAATACATGCTAGTAAAGGGCTCCAGTCTGAGCTTATAACACTTGGAGATTCTTTTTGAATTCTGACTGTAGAATGAGAAGGGCAAAGGAAATAAAGCTTATATAGGCTAGGGGTTCGTACACAGAGGTAGTTTGATGGTTGCAAGTTGGTTTCCTTAAAATCAAGTGAGCAAAGAAATCATTCTCTTGACCAGATAAACTTTCAGCTCATTCTTATAGCTTTAATAATGATAATATACTTTGTTTAGCTATTTCAACAATTAAAGATACCTGGCATATTTTGGTTTTATTTTCTGCAAATAGGCTTCGGGTTTGTGGTTCAAATATTTGTAAATTGAAAGTGCAGTTTGATAAAGGCATGGAAGGATTGCAATCTTGTCTGTTAAGTTCTGCTATGGAAAAAGTACAGACACTGACAATTAAAATAAATTAAAATAAAACCATGATGTTGTCTGTGTCAGAAAATTCATGTGGAACATCATCAATTCCTCCTGTAAGGTGGTAAAATCCTGGAAGTGCTGAAGTACTACTTTGTTATCTTCCTTCTGCAGCTCAGAAAGTGAATCTGGGTCCCAAAGCACATGTGATCAGCTTGTGACCCCCACGGCATTAGCAGCTTGTACCAGGGTTGACTCCTGTTTTTCTCCTTGGTTTGTGCCATCACTAAGTGTGTTGATCCAATTTACCTGTTTGGAAGTCCACCTATGCCATCATCTTGATCAACTCGGCACAGGTATGTACTGCTTTATGTCGAATAATAAAAACATACAGTTCACTGATGCTGGTTAACCACTCTTTTGCTCTGTGTGGTCCCCATTTCCTCATTCAAACAGGTATTCTTGAAATAAGCTATCACAAAGAGTCGCCACTGGCCCAGGCTTCAGAGTGTGATGGCTTGTGTGCACTGAGCCAGTCCCCACAGCCGGCAGTGAGGCTGGATGAGCAGCCCCTTCCTGCCACCGGAACGGGTAACTGTAGAAGCCGTGTGTTTCTCGTAGTCTGATTAGGGACAGCAGGTGCCACTTCACTTTTGAGCCATCTTAGTGAATGAATTTGATCTTTTACATTTTCCAGCATATTAACAGTACTATTAAAATACTTGAAGATTTTGCAACCCCCTTAGTAAGAATTCCTTGGAAGAGCTCTGAGAACTGCAGATTTAAGTTATTTCAGTTATGATCACTTTTGGAGCTACATCTGGTTTTGTTCAGTGCTCTCTGTCATTGCATTAATGGCAAATACATTCCAAGAGATCCTTAGATTATTGTCCGATTTTCAAATGCCAGGAATGTTTGCTATGGAAGATGGACAAACTTCTTGGATAATTTTGACAGGGCCAGCTATCTTTGTGAGTAGTTTTTGTGTTTCTGCAAGTATTATAATATATTCATTATCAAATCATCCTAAGACTGACATTCAATGACTAGAAAATAATTTCTTCTCTATCAGCTACCTCTATCAGTACATAATCTTCCTCACTATTACAGTCCAATTCCAGATGCTCAGTCTTTAAAACTGCATGTACTGGAAAAGGCAAAAATCAGATTAAAATCAAACACAGCTGGTTTATTTCTCAACAGTGACTGAATTGATGCTGTTGTTACTGTTGTTATAGCATCTCAAGGCCTTAAGTTTTGGGGCTCCTTTGTGCTATGTTATACACAAAGGGAGCACAAAACTTGTTGTATCCACTACACTTTTGTAGAATAACACGGCTTGATCCTGGATAGGGATGAGTGTTTTGGTTCCAAATCTGTAGAGCACTAGAGCATATGCTAATTTTAAGCATGTGAGTAGTTCCAGCAACATAAATAATAACATCAGTGGAAATATTTGCATGCTTAATGTTGCACAAGGGGTGTACGTGCTTGCAGGGTCTGCTGCCTCAGTGCTCAGCACTTTGCACGACTAAAACTTCAGTGAATGCGGTAAGATTTTTTTTGTGATAAATTTCTCATGCTTTAGTGTCAGGATATTGTTTTGTTTCATTTCTAGAATTATGGAGTTGTATGTCACATTTCAGTCCATTTGTGGTCTTGAACTGTCCGTAATTGCAGCAAAGACAACTTCCAGTGTGGAGCCTGTTGGCCTGCACAGTCACATGTCAGCAAATACTATATTGCTAATTTTTATTGTGTTTGTAATGTGCTATGTGTGGAATATCATATACACCTACTATAGCAAGAATTCTCACAGAAATATGGTCTCTATTCCAAATAGGTGGCAATCAGAAGCATTGAGCAGTGTGTAGATAAAGCAGTTTCGCTGGCTGGTCCATTTAGCATGAGAGGATTTTGGTTTGCAGATACTTTCTGTTTGCAGGTGCTATTAATTATGATACTGTTTAATATCTGACAAACAGTGTGAACAGGATTCATTTCAGATTTCAGAGATGTCAACTCTTTAATGAATTTACTTGTTTTCATCTTATGTACAACAGTAAAAACACAATTTACAATATATACATACCGAATGCAGCAATGATGATGTTCTAGTCTTGTTTGTTCTTCTACTTTTCAGCACCACCAAAGTTTCTGAAGCCATTTTTATCTGATAAGAACATGCCATCTGAACTAGAATACATGATAGTTTCCTTTGAAGAGCCTCATGTATATCTTCGTCAGTGGAACGATGAGTCAGTGTTCCAGGAGATCCAGTTTTCGACTCGAGCTGACTGTAAACTTCTGGAGTGTCGAAATGTGACCATGCAGAGTGTTGTGAAACCTTTCAAAATCTGGGGGCAGATTGCTATTTCCAGCAGCACAGCAGGAAGGCTGTTGGACTGCACGATAATGGTTGACCCTATTTTCATCAACTTTGGCCAATATGCACTTCATTCTCTAAATACAGCAATTCAAGCTTGGCAACAGGTATGCAAATAATGAGAAATAATATAGCTATTGTGATTAATTTAATAGCAAATTAGAATATCAACTGCTTTCATTAAAAATATTCCAAGATTTAAAAGCTCTAACTTACACTGATAGTGTTTTTTCCTAATAAACATTAATTCTACAGTAGCAGTGAAAATTAGGAAAAAATTATGTAAAGCTAAATGTAGCTAGAACTACCTGAGTTTCAGTGAAACTACATGGATTTATATCAGAATAATCAAAGACCTGGTCTTGAAATGCAAAATATTCCATTAATTTACGAAAAGGTGAGTGCCACATGATACATCAGCTCAGCTCAGTCTGAGCAACTGAGCATATTGTTTCCAGCTACTACTTCCATCCTTATTGAAGTTCAACACTAGTTTCACATTACATTCTGTGCAAGCAGCATTAATGGCTGAAGCCAGTCCCACTATAAGAAACTTGCTTCTGCAATGACCCCTCAAAGGCCTGTAATTCCCTTACTTCACTACAGCCTTGAAATCAAATCATTCTCTTCATCTGCCTGAAGACCTATGTGGAGCCTGGGAATTAATTACCTATCATGGCACTACAATAACAAAGCCCCCAAAAAAGGACAAAGCATCTGTTTTATATCAAAAAATTCTTTTTTAAGGGCATTCCATGGTTTTCTTGTTGCAAAAGGACATTCATAAAACAAGATCTAGTGTGATTTAAATCTTTACAGCTGGCTCAAATATCAATGTGAACAAAAATCTTTGTAGCTCCAATTTCTGTTTTTTGTCATATTTTGAACAATGCTTTTAATAAAAAACAAACATAGAAAGTATAAGAGAGCCCTTGGTAGGCTGTTTAAAATATTTCTGACTTAGTACTAGTCCCTCATCTAAGACATGTGTGGCAACTACTGCAAAATGGCCTTCAGAAAGGTCAGTTTCCTCTTTGGATGGAGGAAAAAAAAAATCTCTCAGACATAGCTATACATATAAATAAAATATGGTGCATAAATATTTAAATGTTTTAAACCACATCACAGTGTGAATGACTGACTGACTACTCTGTGCCTTGAAGGAATATTCTGAGTTGAAAAAAATTGAATTGTATATTTGATTAAGTAGAGCCATATGTCGCATAGTATATTGCTGACAGGTACATTCTATGAATAGTTGGTACTGATTTATACATGGATTTGGCAATGTTAACATGAGCCACAGGAGGATATACTTCTGTAATTGTTGCTGTAATTTTCTCGTTTCCTCTCATGTCAGGGGTACTTGCCACCATGTTCTGATGTGGTGGGTATCTAGCCCAGAGTATTTGAGATTAAAAACTTTCATTGCTTTGAAATTAAGGAACAGTTAGCACGCAAGTGGGTTCAAAATGGCTTATTAAATTAATTGTCGCCAAGATGTTCTTTATGTGACTTTACCTCCAGTTTGAGGGGGTTGGCATGCACTGCATGGGGGAGGAATAAATTTCCCAATAGTAAGTATTGTTTGATTTTTGCTGTTCACACAAAATGAAATATAAATGCTACAAGTAGAAGCATGAATTTAATAACCAGGAAAGGTTGTTTGAATTCTCCACATATTTTTTACTGGATTAAAATCTGCAACAAGTGATGTTGGAGTCAATAGACAGATAGATGAAGCATGAAACAATTTGGCCATGCACCTTTAGGTCAGGAGTTCAGAATTAACAGAAGCCTCTGTCAGTGTCTTTGTTTCCTGGATATGGACTGTTTTTTGGTGGTGGTAGTGGTGGTTTTTTCAGTTGTTTTTTTTTCTTTTTTTAAATTAATTAATGGTGAACATTTTGAAAGTGGATTAAACCTAAAAAATACCAGGCTTTATACTTCTAAGTCACATGCTGAAAATCTGAGAGGATTAGCACTTTTTAAAAACGGTTTCCCCTTTTGACATATTTCACTGTCTAATCTGAAATTCCTGTTTAACTACAAGCAGTAACTGGCTAATGCACATGTAAATGCAAAGCTAGAGTAATGGGTTTAATAATTAAAGACCTGACCAAGGAGCTTCAACATTGTTATTAATTTAGTTTTATTATTTAATAATAACAGACTATCAAGTGAGGTAGAAAAGGCATGTCTTCTGTGAATATACATGTGGTAGAATGTGTGGTGGTTTATTCCCTTTATTTGGGCATTTAAGCCTCCATGAATTGTTTTACAGCTTTAGTGCTTTGAGATATCTAGAGACAGAGGGTCAGCTGAGAAAACAGCTCCCCAGGTATGGTATGAAGTGTTATTCCTGGGAAAAAGCTTTTCCTTTGTGGTCTCGCATTGCAACTGTTTTCCTAAACTCCTCAGAAATTGGAAAAGCTCCTGTTTTAAAACTGTTTTAGACCACTAGAACTTCTTTTCCTCAAGATCTGCATGGTGCTTTTCTGCCTTTCTGTTGGCAGTTGCGTAAGTTTTCTTAATGAGCTGGGATCAGTCAAAATTACGTCTGTGATCACTGTCGTTTCCCCATCTTTCTACCATAAGCACAAAGAACAAAGGGAAAAGGATATGGAAGGTTTCTAGCTGATAATGTCAGGACGTTACCATGAGAGTGAAGTTTAAAGAATCCTAAGGAAAATGTTCTTTTCTCTTAGAGGGGCTTCAAGGGAGATAAGAAGTTGCTAAAGACTTTCTGTCAAAAAAACATTACTAGGTGATAGAGTGTGTGAGAGTGTGTGTGTGTGTGTGTGTGTGTGTGAGGGAGAGAAAAAGCTTGCACTGGTCTTTGGTAGCTTGTGAAGCACAAAGAAAATAACTTTGCGCATATAAAGAAGCCTAGGCTTTTATGGTGTGGGTTTTTTCCAGATCCAGAAATGCTTTGAAATAGCTGTGAGCTAAGACACAAGCAGAAAGTCCTGAGACAGGGAAAGCCTGGTGACAAGTATTATGTGGGATGTTTTTCCCCCTCTCTGAATAGAATTCACGAAATATTTGAAAGACCAATAAAGGAGAGACACTTTCCAGGCCTCTCTGAGAGAAAAGAACAGCTGAAAAATGATCTAAAGAGGGGCAGGAAATTGTCCCTCAGGAACTGACCCTAATCTGTATCTGATTCAGGCTGTTAATCTTTTGCTGATTCTTTTGATTTGCTGTTTTAATTCAGAGAGGGGTTTTTTTCCTAATCCACACTTAGGTGTTTTCAGCTCCTGGAGTCATCATTCAGCCCTTCAGCATCATTGCCACACAAATGTCTGGTTCTATTTGGTTTTATTGTGCGTGGTTTCTCTAGACATTGTTTTATCAGTCAAGATTTCTTCACTCCATCCTTTTGCTGACTTTTTTTTTTCCTCCTTTTCTGCTTACTCTAGAAGCTTCTACTATCAGACTTCAGCAGCAATGTGGGATCCAGTTCCCTGTGATTGGTGCAGGGTTCTGCTGCAGATCCCCAAGGACAAAGAAGCATGGGTTTCCTAGTAGCCACACTGAGCTAAAGCATCCTGAAGCTTCCTTGATGTTCCTTTAGTCATTTGTTATCATCCAGACTGGAGGCATCAGTAGCTTTCTCTTAAGCCTGGCAGCACAGAGCAACACCTTGTTATGCAAATCTTGGTGTTCCTTGGTTAAAAATTTGGAACTATTATAAAATGGAGCCTAAAATACCTCTTTCACTTAACTTTCAGAAGTGTTGCTGTTAAAAGCATTGGATTCTAGTAGCAAATCCAGCTTTCAAGACTAATGATTAATGGCAGTCATTCATCAGCACCAAAATGTGTGCAAGTCTATTAATAATTCCTGATAGGATAACATTCCCTGAGCAGAATTTAGAAGTTATATGCATGCCAAAAACTTGCTGGACTCTCTTTTCCCTCTGGAAAATGCAAAAACCTACAGTTTGTGTTTACTTACTTGAAACTAAGTTAGCTAGTAAGCTAAAAAGAAGGAAGTTCATCATCTTATGGCATTGTTCTTTCAATCTCTGTGTAATCAGCAAGAAAATGTATTGGAGTGAAAAGAAAAAGCTTTTCTTAAATTCCCCTGGGATTGTGTATTGGTTTGACTCTAACAACATGCTGAGCTCTGTGGATAGTAAATCCTCCCTTTTAAAAAGAACATTTTGCAAAGCTGTAACAGGAAAAAATATATATTTGCGGTAGACTTAGGGGTATGTGGGTATGGCAGCTTGACAGTAAAAAGTCATAGATCCTCCACTAGAAAATGCCAAAATAAACTCTGCACTCTGAAGGGGCACTGTAAATGTCAGCCTTTAGCACACCCAGATCTGCTACTGAATGTGATACAAGCATACTGCTCTGTAATGAGATTTGTTGCTTGGAAGAAGTGCAGTTTTGGTTGTGCTCACCTGGCTCCTGTTTCACAAAAGATTCCTGATCTTATGCAGAAAAAGTAATGAGACTTGGGAAGAAGTTTTAATCTAAATATTCTCATGCTAAAATATTCCTAGGGTGAATAGTATTTGCACAAATACTCCCAGGTGATCATTCTGACATTTAGTTAAAAAAGGAATTACAGCCTGCCTTGATTAAGGACAAGAGGCAACGGACACAAACTGAAACAGAGGAAGTTCCATCTGAACAGCATGAAAAACATCTTTACTGTAAGGGTGACCAATCACTGGAACAGATTGCCCAGAGAGGTTGTGGAGTCTCCTTCTTTGGAGATACTCAAAAGCTGCCTGGATGGGATCCCGTATAGCTTGCTCCAGGTGAACCTGCTTTAGCAGGGGCATTGGACTAGGTGACCTCCAGAGGTCCCTTCTAGCCCCAGACATCCTGTGACTCTGCCTGTAGATGCACCTTAGGTTGTTCTGGAGTAACCAGTAGTGAACATGCATTCAAGGATGCTAAATTGAACATACCTTGCACACTTCACTTCTCAGGAGAACTTCCATGTTCCTCACCCACTAACATGCTACAAGCAATGTACCAGACTGCTTTTCATGGATAACTGTGACTGCATAGGGAGATATGAGGAAATATTTCTCTCCCTCTTATTTGATCTCTGAATTTCTGCAGGCTTCCAGGCACATTGTTATCAAGGAGCTAAGGGACCTGTATGATTAGACGCAGGGAAGGTGCTGGCTTTGTTATGTCCATTTAAAAGGTCCACTGAGAGAGCAAGGAGGGGAAGCAGAATCAGCTCTCAAAAGCCATGGAGGTTTTATAAGTTAGAGACAATGTCATGGGAAGAAAGTATGAGAAACAAGTAGCTGAGCTATGTTGTGAAGAGGGAAATCAACCAACAGAAAAATATTGTCATAACAGTGTGCTAGGAAAGATGGGTCAATTAAGAGGTAACAAAAACCACAAGAAGATGAATACTTAGTGTTAGAACCATTAAATTGTATAAAGACTATCCAAATGTTGGGTTTCTTCAAGTAATTGTTGTCATTGTTACATAGTTGCTTGTCACTGGAAGGTGCCAGCCCACTAGTGACTAGGGCAGAATCATCAGTCACACTGTGACCTCTCCCATACACAGGATTATAGTTCGTGCCTTCAGGGGTGGAAGACCTGTAGCTGTGGCAATTTTTATGACTATCATGTAGTCTCATTGTGTCAACAGAGTGACAAGCAGCCAGACAAAAAGCAGGAGATGGATGGAAAGTTGCTGGAGAAAAAATACTGTAAATCTAAAATACTTTTAAAACCCATGATTTTTTAAAAATTTTTTCCTATTAAATGCCATGATGCATTTTCAAACTAGCCTCATGGAGCTGTGAAAATACTCTCCTCATGTCTCCTTTTTTTTCTTTAATTGTCTTTTCAAGTGTTGTGGTATCAGGAAAGAGGGAGTCTTCTGCTGATCCACAGCAATATTTCAAAGTAGAAGCAGAAGTTGGGGAAGAGGAGCTCAGTTGTCAAGCACTCAGAAACGTCTTCACGCCTCTCTGCTCAGCCTGTTGTACTCTGTCTGCCCTATGTAATATATCATTTCCCACAGAATTTAATGTTGTTGATGTTTGTTACCCAAATTAGAAAATTTCATTTTTATTGTAGTTTTAAATCTTTAAGAGTTGCATTACAGAAACATAAAGTAAAATATTTTAAGCCTTAGGATATATTTTGTCAACCCAAAAACTAGACTTTGCAGAGAGTACTACGAGGCCAAAGCTAAGCAAAGAGATCTTGAATTTCTGTGTTGTAATACTTGCCACTGGGCAGGCAGCTGCCAAATGTCCTGCAACTGACATTGCATCTTACTGGCTTTCATATCCCTTTCCTTTCAGAACCGATGCCCTGAGGCAGAGGAGTTTGTCTTCAGCCATTTCGTGATCTGTAATGACACCCAAGAGACGCTGCGGTTTGGCCAGGTGGATACTGATGAGAACATTTTGCTGGCTACTCTCCACAGCCACCAGTACAGCTGGCGGTCTCACAAGTCCCCACAGGTATGTCAGAAAGAGCCCTTCCAGGGCAGCATTTGCTAAAGCTGATGGTGGCTTTATGCGCTGATTCTTTGGTTTTCTCTGTGGTCTCAACTATCTCTAAAGCTCCAATTCCTTCAGGAGTCACACACTGGGGGTGCAACACAGAGAAAAGGTAAACAAAGTGTGAGGAAAGCCAGGAGTCTTTAGAAGTTACTCAAGAGTAGAACTGGATGTGCACTTTTTATAAAACCAAGCAGTTGTGTGAAGCTTCTGAAAAAAGGAAGGACAGCTTGCCAGGTTTCTATTACTAAGCAATCAGTGTTTACCAAGATGTACATTAGAGATTTGGGGAATTTTTTTAATTAATTGTTTTTACCAGAAGCATCTGTTCACTGAAATTGTTTGCAGAACAGGGTCAAACTGGACAAAGCTCTCAACTTGGTGCTTGCCTTAGAAAATATTTGAAATTGTCAGAAACACCCCACTTATATAGTTTAAATAATACAGTTTCTGGGTTACTGGATTTTTTTTTTTTTTTTTTTTAGGATAAACACTGAAACTGAAATAAAATATTTTTAAACTATCAAAAGGAAGTATTTCAATGAAACTATAGAATCATTTAAGTTGGAAAAACCTTTAAAATCACTGAGTCCAACCCAGTACTGCTAAGTCCACCACTAAACTATGTCCCTAAGTGCCACATCCACACATCTTTTAAAGACTTTCAGGGATGGTGACTCAGCCATTCCCTGGGTCGCCTGTTCCAGTGCTTGACAACCCTTACCGTGAAACAACTTTTCCTAATACCAATCTAAACCTTCCTGGCACAACTTGAGGCCATTTCCTCTTGTCCTATTACTAACTGTTACTGGGAGAGGAGACCAACACTTGTGTGGTGGAGAAAAATAGACTTCTCATCTTAATTGAAGACAGGGCAAGAACTTAAACTGAATAAAGTGTTTATGAAACAGCAAACCCATTTCTTCTCTTTTCTTAGTATATACTCAGCTCCTGCTGAGTAGGAAACTACAGACCTATGCCACCCCATTTGCTGAGCAGTAGTCCTGCCATGAAACATTACTAAAATTTTTACAGATCCTAGGAGGAATGTAGTGAATGGAAGTTCCTAACTCCTCTAGAGCCCCAGGAAATACCAGTCTTAGCATGTGAGAAAGAAAGTGAATTTTGAATAGTAATTCTAAACGGGAGCTATGCCCACTTTCACTGCTGACAAGTTTCAAGTTACACTGGGAGGCAGAGATGGTAAATTTGCTGTGGTTTTCATATGTCAGCTGATGGATATGCAAAACTACTGAATTTTACATGATTGTGGTAATCTGTGCAGAGCAAATTCTGCCAGAGTAAACAGTTGCAGCTGACACTGAAGTCAAGGTGTAAGTTAAGAGGAAGCCAAGCTAATAAAGGACCATCTTAGCCCAGCAACAGAGGAGCTGTTATAAAAAGTGTGTGCTGGTGTAGTAGTGACAGAGAGAGGCCTTTGGAGACTTAGAGACCCTGGAGCACCGTACGTCCCTTTCCATGTTTTCTCATACACGCAAAATGCCTGTGATGCTCCATCCCACAGGCGAGCAAACCAAATGGTGACTGTGTTCTGTGCAGCTGGACATGTGTCAGAGTGTGAGACAGGATCCCCACTCATCAGGTGACACAGGATTACAGCTGTTGTTATTGCCTTTGGTTGTGTGAGGGAGAAAGAAAGCTGGCTGTGACCTCTATTTCATAACCAATTATCATTTGCGTTTGTAGCAACCACCCAAAATTATATTTAAACCTTTTCATAAATACATGGAAGAAGAAGGAAATATTTAAAGCAATGTAAATAAACCCAGAACTAAGTAAGGCTTTATTCTTAAAAATTTGTTACATCCATTTTCTGGTTACTTACGTAAAATTATTCAGTTGTGAGAATCCTCATTTTAGATTGATCTATTAAAGATGTAGTTCTGATTATGGTGTATATTCAATAATGGTGCAAACTGGAAAGAGTTTTGAAAATGAAGATTATCTCAAGCAAGTGAAAAGTGGAAGAGTTAAAATGACAGCTCATTACTGATACTTTCTCTTAGTTGCAACTGAACTGCTAAAAACCACCAGCAGATATATATATATGGTGTTAGACATCTAACACCTGGAAAACTTAAGCAGTGCTTTCAGTCACAGACTTGAGCAGTTCAAAACATTCCATTTTCATGGCTGCTACGTAACTTTCTTATTAAATGAAAAAAATAAAAGTGCATGGTGAGAAGTGGAAAAGTCCATCAGAAAACCAAATCACACATAAGGGAGTGGGTGAGGTGACAGTAGGAGCTTCAGATTCATTTTTCAGATATTTGTTCTTCAACTAACAGTTGATGATGTCAAAGGGTTTCCCCATTCTGTTTTGTTCTGATCAGATTTAGATTCACTGAAGAATTGGGCTGATAAAAAGTCAGGAGTGTCATGATGGATTCCCATGTCCCAGGCGATGGCAAAGCTAACAGCTCACTCCTGACTCAGCCACACTGCTGGCCAGCAGGCTCTTCTAGTAGGGAGGTTATACCTCCCTTGTCCCAACCTTTGGAATAATTTCAAGACAATTTCTGCTCTCTTAACATTTTTAAACAGCCATGTCTTGCTGGGAAATTTAGAGACTAAAAAACAGCACTGAGGTAATTTCACTGAAACTGTATGGAAGCACACACTGTTGAGATAGAAACAAATTTTCTTTACAAAGCTCTTGTAAAGAGAGAACCTTGGCATTCCCCTGTAAGCTTATTCATTTGGTTATTGCCAGTACGAGTCATTGTAAATACAGCATGCTTCAGAATGGCATTTCATCTAAACAGTACAATCCTTTGTCATTTTAAATCATACAAAACAAGTTTGTTTAAATATTATTAAAAATGTTGTTGTGTACATTTTTTTAATGATTAATACAAATCCTTGAAATGAAAACAACAACTCAATCAAGACATCAGGTTGTCCCTGTTACACTGTAGCACTTTTCTAATTGTTTCCATGCAAAACCATCTAGAAGCTTGTTATCCAAAGGTCAGAATAATGCCCAGGCAAGGACAAACCCTCTGAGTGTCATATTCATGGAATGCTGGATGACTTCATAGTTATGAAATTATTTCATTTCTCATGATAATTCCTGACTTGCCAAGTTAGTGAATTTTAAGAACTCTGAGAGCAGATTGTAAGATAAATGTGAAATAATCCATACTTCTGGAGTCAGGGACTTCCCTTCAGGCATTAGTTCATACTTGACTTACTTGACTTACTCTTGGGGATAAAATGAGTTAGGACAAGGTCTTAGATACCACATTCTCTTACTGGGAAAGAAAACCAACTTGCACAACTTTGGCTGGCTCATGTTTCTTGTTACACAGGCACTAAGAAGCAGCGGTTGCCATGAAATACTTTATTTAACCTCTGCAAAATGTTTTTTTAGTATGGCAAGGCAGTTCAGTTAAATGAAAATAAATAGTTTTAAAAGGATTGTATTTCTTTTACATTCACATCAATAAAATTCTCCATTTTTCTTTTGCTAATTAAGCATAGAGATGCGGTAATTGCCCATTTAAATTATTTAACACAATTAAATATATATACACCTAAAATATTTTTAACAGATAGTTTTATAATGCTTTATTTACATTTAGAATTAGTTTTATTAATAATGGAACTATAGGCTATAATTTGAAAAATTTCAACTTTTTTATGTTACGAAAACAGCTATAGCACACCAAGGGTTTGGATTTATCAGCTCTTGATGGTGTCCCTCCAACTGTTTGGCTTAACTTAAAGCCCCTTGCTTCCTTCATTTTTTCCTTGCCCAGATCCTTTACATTTCAGGGAACCTAACCTTTCCCTTTTAAGTTTCACTCTGATTCCTGCAAGTCTCGCTAGTTTGGCTAGTATTTCAGTAATAAGTCTGAGGTCCGATGCTCACTCTTCTACACCGCTCCATCCCCCACATTTTCCTCAGATTTCATGAGGTTTTGCCCCCCCTTAGGGATAAGACACTCCCAACTATATAGTCCCTTTCAGAGTTGGGGTAGGTCCAAAACTGATGATATTTGAGGCTTTAAGCAATTCTATCTAAAGCTGCCAGATCTTGTGAGTTCCTTTTGCAGATTTTAATGAAAGTTAGAGGTCTGTAAGATATCATTAAAAGGGAAGAGAAGATACATCATTCTTGTGCTCTACAGACAACACTGGCTCCTACATTATTATTGGATCCAGTCTGTACTCCTTATCTTGATCTTCACATTGTTTTGTGGGATGGGCCCCAGTTACATCAAAAGTCATGTTTGTCTCCAAGACAGCTGTGTTTTTTAGATGAACTGGAGCATATGATACATAGGGTGAAACTCCGAAGTTAGAAGAGATCAGATCTTCCTAGTAATTTACTCAGAGTTAAGGAATTCTGTCTTGAAAGACAGTAGGCAATTGGAGGGTCCCACTAGGGATCACAGCAAATGTAAAAATCAGATACTCATGTGAGAGTCCCCTGAATGTGTTCTGCAGAGATTGTTTGCTTATGAACAGACAGCAGAAATTGGCTATAACATGCTAGTTATAACTAATTGTTTTCCCCACACTCAAACTTCAGCAAAGTCCTTTGAGGAAGCACAGAGTGATGGATTTAAGTTCATTTGTTTGCTTTGCTTTCTATGCAAAACATAGGGTTGCATAGGAGAAGTTTTTAGAAGTAGCAGCTCTCATACTTTTCTACAGTCTCCTTCGAGGGTTACAGTAACAGTTACCCATTTTCACTTTTCATCATCTTTAACTTGAAGCAGCAGATGTAATGGAGAAAAATCAGTTCCTATGTTGAATTGGGCAATGACATCAATGAGAATGTGGTTATAAATAAAATGTATTTATTTCTTATCAAAGTAAGTAAATACGCTCTGTCATTTTATTGCTACTTATATAGAATTTGAGGGAAAATATGTCTATCACTTTTCTGATTATACACTTACAAAGTCTTGAGTAGATATTAGTATTGGTTACTACATTATTAATACCTTCACTGGAACACATTTAAAATTTTTCTTATTTTAAGTAATATGTCTGTGAACACTATGTCTAAATTTTATAAACATACTTTTTAAAGGCTACTATAGTTTAACTGTTGGGGAGGATGAAACAGGAAAACCTTGGAAATATGATTGCCTGACAAAAGATTTTGGGAATATGAAAACTACAGGCAACATCGAAATGAAAGCCACTTTTGAAATACCAGGTCTTAGTTACTGAACAACTAGAAAACAATGGTATGGCCACTGAAGATAATCCCCTCTTGATTGAACAATACCCTCTGCTTGCAGGCAGGTCCAAGGGTCAGAGCAGACCCTACTAGCTCAGCAGAAGGGGTCCAAAGAGTAGTTTTTAGAAGTTAAGATGTAACACTCTATGGTAATATAAGAACTCTTATAGGCTGTATGTAAATGCTATAGGATTTGTATCTTGTATTAGATTGGTTAGTGACAATTAGAATATTCAGTACAGAAGATGATTTATTGTATTGTAACCAGGACTTCAGACATTCTCACTTCCATTCTCTCTTCTATTCACTTCATTCCTCTCTTCCACTTCTACTCTTGCTCTTACACTCTCTCTCTCTCACCCGTTCACTCTCTCACCTGCTTACTCTCTTGGGCCTGCTCAGAGCTGAGTCTAGCAGCTCTGAGCAGTGCCCCAATACCCACGCCTTTACAATAAACCGACTGTGTCCCAAGACCTGCCTATAGAGATCTCTCCATCCGTCTCCGTCCCGACCGAACCCGTCAGTAACCTACATTTAACAAATAGTGAATTTGCTATTTAAGAACCTCCTCATTCTTCTACAAAAAATGACTGAAGCCAAATTTTGATTCATGTTGCACGTCCAGCAGGATCATTGTTATTTATTTCCAAGTTGCGGTTCTTTCAAATATTGGGTTATATAATGTGTAAAATTATATGCAGTACTCTGTAGTTCAAACTTAGAAACTGTAACTTATATATCAGTTGTTATTGGGATATTTTCCCATTTTACTGTTTAGGTATGTTACAGGTTCTCTGAACAATCTCTTGTACTTTACATAATCCTCCCCAGGTCATTTAGAGAACAACATCAGGCAAAAAAAGTTGTATGTTATTTTACACTGTTCAAGTAGTGAGAAGAATGCTGTTGCTTTTTTGGGGGGTCCTGCATTCTAATGCTTATACTATATTGCATGTAATTGAATTTCTAGATATTATCTGGGGCAGATAAGGATTAATAATCTGGTTACTGTTCCTTAACCAAAAGACTCTTCTTCAGTGTGTAGAGTGAGTTTGTATCCGTGAGGTTGAGGTCTGCTTTGCAGGTTATGTTGAGGTTCACAACATCTCCAGGAGCCCCCAGGGTCAGACTTTATCTGTCAAGTGTGACCTTTTTTCTAGTAGTCAGCATGCGAGTAGTGGAAATAGCCTTTTTCCATGCTCTGTACTGGCTTTCTGTCTTACAAGGGCAGATGGCATTGAATTGGCCGTATCTCCCAGGTCACATGAGAAAATGAAGCCAAAATGAAATTCAAGCTGTTTTGGTGGCACTGCAGCTGATAATGTGCAGAATAAATATTTCATTCACTGCTTTTCCAAATACTAGTTGGTTTTATTGTTGTAAATCCTAATCCTAGTCAAGAGCCACCTTGTATTGTGAAAACACAGTAAAAAATACAAATCAAGCTTCTCCTTTAATTTTTCAATTAAAAATTTCTTTGGCTTCAAGTCTTAGAATTCAGCTCCCATCCCCAGAGCTACATTTCCTCCATGCTGCTGCATTATCACAGCTTTTATTTTACTATCTTCTGTCTTTTAAAATAACAACTGCTTCCACACCATTAACCAGGTCCTCACTTGATTCTTCCAAAGCTCTCAAGAGTTCATAGCGATTACACTTGTTCCCCCCAAAAAAAACATTTTCTAATTTTACTTAGAAGACAAATACAATCTAAAGAATCTTGGTGAAACCAAGCTAAATCTGGTGAATCTACAAGCAAAGTAGAAATCAAATTTGCATCACTAAGCATTTTGAGGGCTCAAGCTTTAAATTACTTATACAGCTGGAAATTTATGCCTTTTCTGGACAGGCTCTCTCTCTTCTTAGTCTCACTTTTAATCCCCCATTTTAGTCCTCATGCCTTGTCATATGACACTCAGCTTTATTTACTCAGATTATATCCTTCACTCACACATCTAGCTGAAAACCTAAGTAAATTTTGAGGAGCACGTAGAAACATTCTGTGAAGAGGCATGATAAAGATATTCTTTATTTTAAAGATAGGAGCAGCTTCATCTTAGTCTACCTCCCTTGAAGTAATTTCTGTTCCTCTCAAAACAGAAATCCATAATGGCTAAGAATTACAAATCCAAGCCCCAGCCAAGTCTAGTCAAAACAAAACTCTCTGGGTTATCTGCTGGTATATTTCCCTGACAGAAAACGCAGAAATCAAATATTTACATGAATGAGTGCCTATCTTCACGTATACAATAGATAGTCTGTTTAAATTCTCTCTCAGCTACAAATTTTCACTTATCACTGGATTGTATTTGTTAGAAAGCTTTGAAGTCCATTTTTTTGTACCTTTATGCAATGACTTCTCTTTTCTCCTAATATATGTCCCATACCTCACTATAGTTGTTGAACTTTTTTGAACAGAGTTTCTAGTAAATTCTTAGAATTAGCATAAAGCTTGATGAGTGAAAGGGAGTTAATGGCAATTATTACAGATCTGTAGTATCAGGTCCGTTTGATACCTGTTTGGTCAGAGCAAGGTGCTAATAACACCAAGGTTGTGGGTTCAGTCCCCATATGGGCCATTCACGTAAGAGAAGGACTTGATGATCCCAGTGACTCCCTTCCAATTTAGAAAATTCTGTGAATCTGTAAACCTGTTTTCTGCTAAAATAATGCTAGTGTCTGATTACTTCGTTCTCTAAAATCACTTCCGTTTTTATTTCCTGCCATATATCTCCGCATCACTTAGTGTCATTTGCTAATTATTTCTAGCCATCTTTTCCAGAAATCTCACATTTAAATAAATTAATCATCCAGAGATCCTTTTTTGTTTTCGTGGAATGCATGTTTCTTGGCTCAAAAGTACATTTATACAGTACCCAGTTCTTATACTCTTAGATACTAGATATCTTTAAAGTAAATTATGAAGGCTGTAAACTTCATGTTTACCGGTATGCAAATTGTATGTTTGTAAAATAAGAAAATGCCAATATATGATAGTAGCTTTTCTTTATTTTTCTTTCTGAACCTTGAAGTTAAATGCAGACTAATCGTTGTGCTACAAGAAAATTAGTAAGGCAGCATTTGGGAACTAATGACTGCTCAGGGAAAGCTGACAGCATGTTCCTTGGGAACATTCAACTCGTGAGCAAAGTTGTTTATACAGGGTGGGAGACATCCTAACGTTGTAGCTACATGCAATTACTAATCGTCAATTATGGCATTACATGACATCTATCTTTGGAGAACACAGTATTTTGTGGACCTGCAAGCTGAGACTGACCACTTAAGTACCTTTTCTCATTATTTGGCTGTCACTTCCAGCTACCATTCTCTCCAAAGTAAACAGTTTTCTTATTTCTCCTAATTTTCATATGTGATGAGATTTATTCCCAGCTGCCTCTGTAAGAAACTGAACGTATTCCAGCCACTGCAATTGGATTTTTTTGTTGTTTTCTTTTTCCTTTTCTGTAACTAATACTTCAGAATCGAAGTGACATGTTTGTTTATGAGTTTGACTATCCTAGTGTATAGCCTCCCTCAGCATAACCTTGAATATAAAGCTGTGCCCACATGTGTGTACATCCAGATGCCTGTCCTCGAACACACGGGCACGTATCAGCCTTTGTGCTTCCAGCATAAAACTCATTTGAATCTGAATGCAACAGTCATCACTCTTGCAAATTCAAAAGCCACCCACTGAATGGATGTTATTGTTCTGTGTGTAACTTGTGCTGAGGATACCACAAATTGCAAACAGGCTACTGAGTTGTAATATCTTTAAAAGTTACTGCTGTGGTTGTTTCTTAAAACAATGAAGGAAACCCCAACATCCAGCCCTTCATTGAAGTCCAACTGACCAGACCCATGGTGAATGCTATCTCTTTCTGGAAACAAATCATGGAAGAACACAGTATTTACAAGTTCCAGTTTTTCATAGTATAAATAATCAATCTTTGGGCCTGATCCTGTTCTCAGTTACTTAAATTAATTAATGACAGATGTCCAAAATCAGAGTGAAATTCAAGCCTCAAGAGAGAATTCCCACAAGGCCTTCATATGACTGTTTTAAAGAACTTAAGTGATGCTTAGGCTCTGTGCTGGCCCTCTGCAAAGAATAAATTTTACCCAGAATGCTTATTGCTTTGATCCCTTATATATAACTCACATCCTTAAGTTTGCACAGCCACAAAAGATCTATACAGCGCTAAATAGCCAGATCTTCAGCTGGTGTAAATTTATGTAACTTCATTGACCTACATGGAACAGTACCAATTTTCACTACTCTGGCTTAAAGAATCTCCATGGGACAGAGGTAAGTGCGTATGGTGGGTAAATGGATGAAAGGCTCTTCAAATGATGAAAGACTGTATTGCTCTGGAAGTGATTTAAGTTAAACTGGAAAAAAGCCACTCCTTTTCCGGAATAAATCACATAGGGAGTATAATTATGCAGTTAAATTTCTTCTCATGCAGTCAAGCTTGAACTTGCCACCACATTTGTGTAAGAAATGAAATGTTTCCCATCTCTCAGCAATATACCACATTCTGCATTTAACACACACATACATGCAACCTATTCATGTCCTTCTTTATTTTGAAGGGAAGGGTGTTTGTAATTTTCTGTCTTATTCTGAAGGCAAAAAATCTCGCATGGGCCTGTGTTCCATATCACCTTGCTGGTAATAGAGTGGGTTTCTAGAATAATTTCAAAATCAGTGAAGAAAATCTCTTATTTCCTGTTTTATGCTCTCTAGTCTACTTGCCCCTTTTTTTTCTGAACAGTTGTGTGCCTAGATGTTAAATATACTGTTAAAGCAGGTAATTTCTAGAAATGCATGATTCAGAGTCATTTTATGGTATTGTTTCTTCTTCTGATTGTGTCTGAAATCAGAATTACAGACTGAATGGATCATTCAGGCAACTGGTGTGCTTAGCATTGCTGAGATTTCAAACCAAGAATATTTCTCTGTCATGGGAATTTATATCCTACTGCAAGGCACTTTTTTTTCCTGGTTATGTATTGAAGTAGTAACTTCTTTCTTTCCAGCTGTTACACATCTGTATTGAAGGCTGGGGAAACTGGCGGTGGTCTGAGCCATTCAGTGTGGACAATACAGGGACCTTTATTCGCACCATTCAGTACAAGGGCCGGACAGCATCGCTTATTATCAAGGTTCAGCAGCTCAGTGGAGTGCAGAAGCAAGTAAGGATTTGATCCAGTTAGGAAAAAATAACATGAGTAATTTAAACTGTTGCCTATTCATGAATTAGTCACTTTGTTATTTATTTTCTCCTACTGGGATCTGCAAAAAACAAGTATAGCAGTCTTTGGGGGCTATTTTGGGGAATTTTTACAACTTTTTTCTTCACTTTGGTGTTGATCTTAGCATTTAAAAGCTCGGTTACCAACACGTATTTTATATGCTCCTGTAAACATCCCTTTGCGTGGTTCATAAGTTCTGACAGTGCTAAGTTACACAATCTCTTACATGTTTTAAGCTCTTGAGAAACAGATTTTTTTCTTAATTTTTTTAAAGAAACTGTACATAATATATTCTGGGTTGTAATTCAGGACTACATATTTTTTAAAGAGAAAGAATTACCAAATTAACATTTGAAAATGAGCTGCTGTGCAATAATAACTTTCCATTTACTATCTTTGTAAAGAGATGTGTAATAACACTGCAGCTGTTCTTCCTGCATTGGCAGAAGCCAGAGCATGTGGTGGACAGAACATGCTCAGCTCATGGATGTGGCAGAGCGCCTTGTGCTGCACAGCACAACAGCAGTAGAGCTAACCAGCCAGGAGCAGTGCCTGGTGTCACTGAAAGCCCTGCTGAGATTTCGCTTGGTGGGCTGTAGCTGTGGTGTGTGCCCTCATTCATGAAAAAAGAAATGATGATGGTTGTACAGGGATACCCATGGAATGGTGTTCCCTGGTATAGCTTGGAAAAAGTCAGATATATTTCTACAATAAACAATTCATGCATGATGGACAGCAACAACACTGAGTCTAATTTGGTCATTTTCTAGGTGGGTGCACTTAAATACGGAAACAAGTTACAGTCATTTAATGAAATTGTAAGCTTTTAAACAGCAGACATACTGTGAAAAGTCTGGATCATTGGCTTGTGACGGGAATGTGAGGTATCAGTAGCAACCTTTCTGAAGTACCTCCCTGTGACTGCTCAGAAATGTCTCGACATTCAGAGACCATCACAGAACTCTTAAAATCCAAACCAGAACTGTCAGCCATGGGCAGTACTGCTGAGTTCAGTGGGAAGGAAAGTGGATATGTCACGTGTTTCTTTCAAGCCTGGATACTGCCTTAGCAATATTTCAAGCATTTTAGTGCCTAGATTTCTATGAAATTGCACATATATTTGGCCAATAAGAATAAGGTTTTACCAGTCACTGCCTTCAGCACTGCTTGGGAAAACCTAAAGTAGGGAGATTATTCTTCTACAGGTTTTCACTCTCTAATTCAATTTTGACTCTTTTTCACAATTGTTTACATATGAGCTGTATTTTTTGTGTGTTTTAGATCCTAATCTGTGGAAGACAGACAGTCTGTAGTTACCTTTCTGAAAGTATTGAACTGAAAGTGGTTCAGCATTACATTAGTCAAGATGGACAGGCTGTTGTTAAAGAACACATCAACTGCCTTGCAGCTAAGCAGAAATTGCCTTCATATATCCTAGAAAACAATGAGCTCACTGAGTTGAGCGTGAAATCTACAGGAGATGAAGACTGGTCCCAAGATGTACGTTTAAGTTCTAAACACACAGAACACAGCACTGTCATTCAGGTATGGCTAGAAATGGGTATATGGAACAGAGCACTAAAAATGTCTGAGAGAACTGAGTACTCGCATTTAGACCTCTATTTGATATAATGAAATAGTGAATGTTATCATCCTGAAATAATGTAATGCTGATCTTTCTGCAAACAGGTACCATCTTCAAAGAGTTCAATTACATATGTGTGGTGCACAGTTTTGACTTTAGAGCCCAATTCGCATGTGCAACAGCGATTGGTAAGTACATTTAATGTCTCTGAAATCTAAATGTTTATGCCTTACATGTCATATAATAAATTAAGGTCAGAATGACCCGCTGTAAAGATTTATCAATAGTTTGTTTTGACAGTTGTAATACTGAAATAAAATTGGCTTTAAATCGGTGTATTCTTTTCTTTTTATAGATTGTTTTCAGCCCTCTTTTCATTGTAAGGAGCCATCTTCCAGACCCTATTATCATACATGTAGAGAAAAGAAGTCTGGGACTGAATGAAACACAAGTGATTCCAGGGAAAGGACAAGAGAAAGCACTGCAAAATATAGAACCAGATCTTACACACCACCTGACTTTTCAAGCCAGGTAAAATACTCATTTTCCTTGAAAATGGTTCATTTGTGTGGAAAACTATGAATAATTTGCACTTAAACTTCTTCTGCATTTTTTCCCCAAAGTATGCTGTGGCAGAACAAGCGTATGTAGCCTGAAATGATATCATAGGAAATATTAAATTTGCTATAACTATCCTAAACACACTGGCATTTGTTTGATTAAGCAGACCACATTCTTGTGTTTTAAAAAATAAGTTCCTGAATGATCTTGAAATGTTTTTTTGAGAATAGTGAAGAGTTTTTAGGGTCATTACAGTGTCATGACAAATGCATGCATGCCAGTAAATCCTCAGGAACTTGTTGGACATCATAACTTGATTCACCCACAATTACCTTGAGAGTGTTCTTGCTGCAGAGTACACTTGGGAAGCCTCATTAGAGAAAATTTTTATGCTAATGCTTGATCTTGTTGTGTAAGTGACTGAGTCTGTTTTCAATGACAGGGAGGAAGATGATCCATCAGAGTGTGCAGTCCCTATCTCAACTACTCTGATTAAACACATAGCGACTAAATCCCATCCAGGTGGCAATGTCGGCCAAGTGCTCTCCGAGTTCTATGGCACCGCTAGTCCTCCCCAGCCTGCATGGCCTTATAATAGGAAGGATTCAGAGAGGTAATTAATTCCTTGCTAAACCTTCTTCATGACTGTTGCATTGCATTTCCAAATAAACTGAAATCACATTCTGGAAGACTATATGTGATGAACACTGAGTATATTTTCAGCAATTACATGATTCCTGCATGCAAACTGCAGAATCTGTGGCAGGTGGGGAAAATAATGAGGTCAGCCTTAGGGCTGCCCTTGTTTACACTGAGAAGATTGCATCAGTATGTATTTTTAAAAAATGGAACAGTTTTTTTGTGA
Organism: Corvus kubaryi; assembly: GCF_017639235.1. Taxonomy (NCBI): domain Eukaryota; kingdom Metazoa; phylum Chordata; class Aves; order Passeriformes; family Corvidae; genus Corvus; species Corvus kubaryi. Next base: position 15,245,276 of record NW_024581127.1, read on the forward strand.
ATGCACTTTCTTTACTGCAGCTCTAGAGGCTGTTGTTTATTCAGCTGCTGTTTGTTTCAGTACAGAAACAGGGAGTTGCTGTAGAAGTAGTTGTTGGGAAAAAAGGGAAATGTGATTTGATGACTACAAAAGTCACAGGTTTAGTTCTGAAGGACAGTGGTAACTCTCTTAAAGCATTTATTAATTGACTAAATTTAGGTTGAGCTTGTGGAGTTAAAAATATGCCTTTGTAGTCTACATGTATCTAGATCTTTCTGACAGCACCTCAGTGTGTTCCAGAATGATAAGGTAAAAAGAGAAGTTTTTCTATTTCACAACCAGGAAAGCCTTGCAAATTTCTGAAAATAACACCTTATCATTTGTCATCTTGAATTCATTATTCCTTTGACTTTATGTTTTTGCTTATTTGTTTTTGACAGCAATGAACAGCTCTCCCAATGGGATAGTCCAATGCGGGTAAAGCTGTCAGTGTGGAAACCATGTGTTAAAACTCTGCTGATTGAACTCCTGCCCTGGGCATTGCTTATCAATCAGTCCAAGTGGGACCTCTGGCTGTTTGAAGGAGAGAAAATTGTTCTTCAAGTGCCTAGTGGGAAAGTAATTATACCTCCCAACTTTGAGGTAACTTTGCCATTCACATTAGCAGGCACAGTTCTGCTAAATACACTGATTCTGGAGAATGATGATTCCTACTTTCCAGTCACTGTCTGTTTATCTGTTAGTCATATGATGAGGAGTAGCAATAACAATAGGAGTTTACCACACTGACTAAGTCACTGAGTGGGTAGCACAACATACTTGGTAGCAATGTTTGAAAAACAACATCCAAAAGATGCATAGTTAAAAAGTGACTGCAAAACATTGTAGGAAGAAGGCCTTCATTTCATCAGCAGCCTTCTCCCTTTCCTCTCAGTTCAGCCAAAGAATCTGCAACATGAGTGTAATGTAGTAGCCCACGAAAATTGCTGTAAAGGCCAAGTAAAGACTTTGGCCCCTGCTGTGCCAGCGTGTCACTTGGGAAATTGTTGACTACAGTAGCAAAGTTGACAGTGTAAAAAGAATGTTTGGTTTGAGAATGCTTTATGTTATGTTATTTCATAGCTTTTAATGTTACCAAGGAAAGTTGATAATGACATAGGATGAATTACAATGTGGGAAGATTTTTTAGAATGCCTGCCTTCCTTAATTCAGAGGTTTGTGTAACTGATCTTCCCACATATCTTGGCCATGCACGTTCTTTTTTATTAAAACTCTGATATTCTTTAATATTGAAATAATTAAAATAATTTGACACAGCAGCTTGTCAATTCCAATTATACAATCTGATACTCCCTGTTTATTTTGTCATCTCTTTTCCCCCCATGTCTGTCTGTTGATAAAGAAAAGGTCTGCCTAGTAACACATCTCAGTGTAGACTATGGCCTTGATCCCCCATGAGGGTCACTTCCTTACCCACCTTGTGGTTTCAGCTATCCTTGTACCACATAGAAAGGATCAGAGGGAGAAAGGCAGGAAATTATATTCACTGCCCACTGGAAACTGCATTTAGAAGTGTAGTAGAAGTGTATCAAATTATCAACAACTGATAATCAGTCATTTTTTCACTTGCAGGAAGCTTTTCAGGTTGGAATATACTGGGCAAACACTAACACTGTGCACAAATCAGTGGCAATTAAACTGGTTCATAATGTAACCTCCCCAAAATGGAAGGATGCCGATAATGGAGAAGTAGTAACATTGGATGAAGAAGGTTTTGTTGAAGCTGAAATTAAACTTGGTGCTTTTCCAGGTCATCAAAAGGTTAGAAGAAAATTATAATGATTTGTAACTTTATCATGTAAAAACAAAGTCATATAGCAGATAAAACAATCAAATGTATGCAGTGTGAAAGCGTCTCCCTAATTATGTTAATATATGTCCAACATAAAGAGAGTATAAACAATGTATGAAATATAATTTAAAGAAGTAGATTGCCAAAAACATACTGTGCAACCCATAAAGATAATACAATATCTCCTGGAAAAAGAATAAATGAATTCTCAATCTTGTTAGAATAACATTGACAGATGCAACTTCAAAAGTATGTGATGTGGCTCCAGTTACGAAGTGCATGAATATAGAGAGGATTGCTGTGATTAGAAAGAAAATAGTAGTTCTACTGCTACATTTTACAACCTTTTGTAGTTTTGTATGACTTCATCGCAATTTTCATTATCTTACAGTTGTGTGAATTCTGCATTTCTTCCATGGTTCGACAAGGTATACAAATTCTACAGATAGAAGATAAGACAACAATAATCAATGATACAGCATATCAAATCTATTATAGGCCACAGATTTTTATTTCCAAACCCCACTCAGGAGAAGAGGTAAAGCACTGTAGATACTCTTTTTGTTTGTTATCTGTGGAAAATGGTTGTTTACATCTGTATCTTTATTTAGATGAGCTGCATATTAGCAAAGCTTGGAACAGAAATCTTTAGACATAGTAATAAAGTAATAGTGATAAAGTAATTTATATAATTTAGAATACTGAATCCTGGGTAAATTCAACTCCAGTAATTAACTGTGATCAGAAATCTGTGCAAGCAGCAAATTCTTGCACATTGCAGAATTAGTTCTGCCTGTTCTCCATCTGTTCAGGCACTAATGGCCATTTCTGTAAAATAGGCAGCGTAATCCGTAGTAGCTGTTGAAAATGTTCTCAGAATTTTTACTGAGTTTGCGTGTAAAAGAGGTATATTGGCCTGGCAAGCTGAAAACATTTTGTTATCCTTTTGGGAAGATTCCAGTTATCTGAACAAAGCTGCAGAACTAGAGACGTGCCCAAAGTTTATGTATTTCATAAACTGCATTAAATTGTGAATATCAGTTTTCTAATAATCTCACAGAATATTTAAGGATTAGCTTGCAGGAACCAAAATGTATGCATGGTCAATATATTTTAATCAACCGTTTATACTTATTTATTGAAGATTACATTTATAGTAAAATATGTGGAAAGCATTCTCAGGGTCAAACTTACTAGAAGAGTTGGCAGATCAACAAATTTTTAAAGTTCCTCTTTCTGTATTGTTTTCCTTCTGCTTTAGTTTTCTTTACATCAGTATCTACAGTTGTGCATCACACATTTTGTGGCAGTCTTATGGGATGGGGAGTTGAGAGAATGTTGAGGCTAAAATCCAGTCTTAATTTTGTAACTATAAATGCACTTTGTTCACACAGTTGTGTTACAGCAATGTAACTTGATTTTGGTACAGCTATGTTGTACTGCTGAGAGCCGACCATAGATCACAGAATTACAGAATCACAGAAAGGCTTGGGTTGAAAGAGACCTTAAAGATCATCTAGTTCCAAACCCCTCAGCATGGGCAGGGACATCTTCCACTAGACCCTGTTGCTCAGTACCCCCAGATAGCTGTGCTGCAAACCTATACCTGAAGACAGAATTTGGCCAAATAGACTTTAATTCAATGTACTTACTGCAACCTTTAGTTAGTTGTGGTCATTGGCTACTTGAGAGGGTTCTGTGCAAAATCAGCATGGATAAACTCCCTTTTAGGAGCCAGCATGCCATGCTACCACCACCTTTTTTTTTGTTTCCAGGACTTCCACTCACCTGACAGTACGGTGTTCAGCATCGGCGCAGCTGGGGCAGGCTGCAGAGAGGTGCTGAGCGCTGTGCCCTGCTGGGACCTGATGTCGGAGCTGGGTCCCTTGGCGGCCGGGGCATCTCTCGGGGACAGGCGTGTGGTGCTGAGCTTCAGTGCCGGGAGCCGCGAGCTGTGGAGCCTCCCGGCCGTCGTCAGCGCGGAGTTCGCGAGGCAGAGCGTGGCGGTGCCCACGGGCACACGTGCTGAAAGTGGATTTTGTACCAGGTACTGTGCGCTGAGCACTCACCAACAGGGAACCAGGCTTGTTGCTAGAAAGCCTCAGCTAGTCAGAAACCATAAGAGATTAATGCAAAAGTCCAAGTAACACATGCCCCCATATGTAAAGGCAAGTCTTACTTTAATTTTAAAATTGTTATCTTCTGATAGTTTTGATGCTTTTATTGCAAACGGTTTAGTGATACGACCATGTGCAAGTTGTACACTTTTTATAATATATGGCCTGCTATTTTATTATGTGCATGCAAATAAGATCATGAAAAGCTTATATTGGGGAATTAAGGTTTTTTTTAACTTGTGAACAACAATTTAAGATTTCAAGGAAAGTGTGTAATAATACAACACAAAAATTTAGGCTTTTTTTTAAAAGGAGACCTATATTCTTTTAAGCATAATAAGAGGATAAACAAGAAAAGACAAAAGGGGTGAAACTATTTTGAGATTACAGCAAGGAAAGATTTCAAGTTTTAAAGCTTGAACTGTGCAGTTGTGCATTCTACTTACAAACTTATGGATCCAGCTAGTTAAAAATAATCCAGTGACTTGTTAGATGACCAGCTTCATTTCTTGAACCTGATATCTGAATCTATTCATGGTTATACTAGTACAAACAAGAAACAATCTGCTGAAATTAGAGAAGCTACATCAGTCTGTATTACCAGTGATGTGATCTTTCTCTTGCCTGAAGTGCTTGATATCATTCAAACCCTCTTACAGTTCCTCTGCAGATTCCAAGAGGTGTCATTGTGGATACTAAAGATTCTCATATAGACTTCAGATTTTAAAAAAATTTAATGGAAAGAGTAAGGAAAGGATTCCTTATCATTCTACCACAGAGAGAATGGCATAGAGATTCTCATGTTCCTAATAATTTTAATTTTCAGACTTCGGAGTTTTAAAAAGTCACCATGAGGTTAAGTTTTTTTAGCAATAGCCAATAAATTTGCACAAGAGGAAAGAAAGAATTTATGTTTATTCATGAAGATATTTTATGTAGCTAATGAGTAGAACTAAATTAATTTAATCTCATTTTGGAAATTGATGTAGTGATGATCCATAACATTAACATTTAAAAGAGCAGTAGCATTGTGGATCGTTCCAGAGGAGCAGTCAGTTAGAGTTACATATTTATTGAAATATCTTTCATGTGTATCAGAGAAGTATCCATGCAAATTCTTCTGGAAAATTTTAAAGATTTATGTTGAAAATTTGGGCCTACAATCTCATGTTTTTAATTTAATATAAACCTCTGCTGGCTAGGGCTCTCATCTTGTAGACACACATGTTCAGTTTAACTCATGAGTACTCTCCATGAAGCAATTTCTTCTCTCACGTTTTTTAGACTATTTCCACATGTTCTTCTGTTGAAGTAGAGATATGTACTTGCCTAAATGTAGATAAGTATCTATGGACTTGGAACTTGATCATGAAGAATCTCACAGATACTAGTTTTGATTTTTTTTAATTGTTCAGGATAATATGTAAAGATTTCATTGAAAACATGCAAAATCCAATATATCTGCTTCTGTTTTAGGCCTATAGCACTGACTTACCAAGAGCATCTTGGTGTGACGTACCTAACACTTACAGAAGATCCTAGTCCTCGTATAATTATCCACAATAGGTGCTCCATTCCATTGCTTGTAAAAGAGAATTTCAAAGGTAGGTACTATGCAATAATTAGAAACAGTGCACTGTTGAAGTATATCTTATTTTACTGTATCTCCAGTCCAAAACTGAGTTCAATATGTGTTTTGGTTATAGCAAGAACTTGATGCCCTTGTAAAAGTCTGTCTCAAGGTGAGAGACTCTGGAAGCTATTGGAGCTAAGTGTGAGGTCAGGAGTATGAACTTAAGTGTCTCCAGGCTTTTGAGTCTCCCTGGTTCCAGCTGTCAAGGTGACTCAGCTCAGTAGGAAATTCATAGGTAGTGGTGTTTTGTTGACATCAATTCAATCCCATGGAACATTTATATTTCCTCAGATTTGCAAATGTAACACAAAACAAATTGTTAAAATTCTGGTTACAGTAAGTTAATGTAATGATTAGCGGAACATTATTTGTGTAAAACTTAATGAAATAGAAAGAGAAAAGAAAAAAACCCAAACATACAATATTCCAACCAATAGAAAAGCAATGTTTTTATTTATTAGTAATATTTCAGACAGAAACTTTCTCATTTGTGCAAGCATAGATGAGTTTTGATTTCATAGAGGTTTTAGGAAGCTCTGATCTTGTATATTTTATAAAATTTCAGAGACACCAAAGTTTGAAGTTTACTGTAGAAAGATTCCAGCTGAATGTTCGGTTCATCATGAACTTTACCATCAAGTCTCCAGCTATCCAGATTGCAAAACAAGAGATTTATTGCCCAGTATTCTCCTGAAAGTGATGTCATCTGATGAATTAGTAAATGAATGGAGTGATTTTGTGGACATCAACAACCAAGGAACACAAGTAAATCATTATAAACCACTTCCTAGTTCACACCATAAATGGTTGTCTTCCTGACCTGCACAGTACATCAATCCTCTGCAATAAGTGTATCCTTTCTGTTGGTTTAAGGGGGTTTTAACTCCTAGGAACTCTCCTGCCTAAGCCCCTTCCTGTGGAAGTTTTAGAACACAGACTATCTTCTTTACTGTCACTTTTTAAAAATAGCTAGATTGAAAAGAGAGGCTTTATAACACTGATTTTTTTTCACTTCTTTTGAATCAACCTGGTTTTGCCTGGAAAAATCAGGCTTGAAAATTTCTGGGCTCTGTAAGCAAAGAATGCCACAGGATCCAGGAAAACTTGGTGGCTTAATTATCAAGGGATTTTTATCTTTATATCTTGTAGGAATCATCACTGTCATTCTCCCTCTGTGTCTTTACAGAAGCTACTCATGTCTCTCTAAAACATAACAACCCCTCCCTTTTCTTTCCTTCTGTTATTTTTCTCTGGGTCTTGAGGCAAATGAAAGGTTCCTTGACTGGAGTAATTGTTTTTGATGAGAATTTTTTCCATCTTTGAAGTCATTAGTTTACATGGAATCAACATAAACTGCTTGGCTCTTTGAAAGAAATACTAGTTTCAGATGTTTTCCCTGGGCACCAATCACAAAATGCTCTTGATTATTGAGTGTTATATTATATAGCAAGTAGTTCAGTTCCATTCAGCAAGCCAGTCAAGCAATGCAAGGTTTCAAATTTCAGTCATTAATGTTATGCCAGACCAGGGTTCTTTATAAGTATCTGGCTCCTAGAAGGAATTAGATGCTAAGACAACATTTGGGGATCATTGTCTACTTGAAGAGCTCTCCAGAAAAAGTGTAGCCTTCTGTAATTGAAGTTTTAGAATGTACATGTTGAAAATTTTCCCAGGATTTCTTAGTCTGTCTTTCTCTTAGAAAACTATGAATATAAGTGAATAAGAAATATACTAATAGTGTCACATACAATTCGGTTCAGGTTGTGAAATAACTGGGATTTGGAGGATCTTAGGTAATGTGTATTTCTTTGTAGTCACACATAGGTACTTATTTTTCTATTAGAAAGTAAATTAAAAACTACTTAAAACTAATACCTTAATAAATATTGAAGTGTCTATCATCAGAATCATCTGAAATTGGAATTAAAATGACCAATCTTCAAGATCAGTGGAGGTTTATTTAGAATAATTAGAGTTTTGAAAATTCTGTAAATGTCCTTTTTTCTCCAGTTCCATGTAGGATTGTGAATCTCTTCCAGACAAACAAAGGATTAAAACTGACATGTCAAAATTAGAAATTCTCTTATATGTAATTCTCAGAAGAATAAGAAGTTTGATTAATAAAATTGAGTTATCTCTACAAAGTTATTATGACTAGTCTAAGAAGAATCAGTTTCAGTGCTGATCCTACTAAACTTCCAATTGGTTTTGCTTCTGGTGACTTTGTAACAGCAGTAAAGATTCTTCAAGACAAACAGCTGTTTATTTTACCTGTGCTAGCCCACTGTCTTGGTGTTATTTCTTGAGCTTGCATTCCTTTATGTTATAGCTTCTGTCATTGCAATCGAATAAACAATTGTGTTGATAGTAGCCTTACAAGAAAAGAGAAGCCAGCTTACTCTGACAAGGACTGCTGTGAATTTTCCAAACCTTTAAAAGACCTTAATCTTTTATATTCTATATAAAACTTGCATGGAAATCATACAGAATTAAGCTCCAAAACCGATCACTTCTTTAAGTAGGATATTCCTAAAGACAACTTGTCCAAAATGACAGTTTGTACACCTGTAAGCAAGACACAAACCTGTTGTCAAATTCCCATTTTTCCTGCCTTTTTAGATGTTTTATGCTTTCCAATAGTTTTTTGCCATTTCCTTGTGGCGGCACCTTGCCTGTGAAGGTGTTCTCACCAGTTTAAATGGCTTAAAAATGTGTTCAGTGTTCAGTTGTTATGCAAATATTCATGGATCCAAAATGTTACTTTTCATTCTTCATGTGTTTTCTATCATGCTATCAGCAATTAATCTACCCAGCTCTGAGCTAGGGCGTAGCAACATAATGTTATTTTAGGGTTTGTTTTCGAGAGGAGAAAGTGGGATTATTTGTGTAAAACTTAATGAAATAGAAAGAGAAGAGGGAAAAAACCTAAACTTCAGCTTGGGAGCTTCAGGAACATGCCTTTCTTCTTAATCCAAAATCACAAATTAAAATTTCCTATTTATTCTTCTCATATAAACTCCACCCTCCCCAGCATATCTTGCTTATTTCTGGAGAAGTTTCTTACTAAAATGTATTCCGTTATTCAGTTGAAGGATGAGGTGCAAATTTCATCTCCTGTACAACTGAAATACTTGAAGTAGCAGAGCAGTTATTTTCTGAATCATTGAAATCTGACTTTCTTCCTGAACAGTGTCCTGATTTAAGTAAAAGATCTCAACCAGAAGGCATTGATAGTATTAATTTAATGTATGACACTGAAAACAGTAATTTCGGTTACATTCCATGTGTTTCTAACCCTCTCCTCTAGATTGTGTTCTTAACTGGTTTCGGCTGTGTTTATGTGGACATCACCCATCACTGTGGAACAATAGTCATAACCTTGGCCCCAGAAGGAAGAGCAGGACCCGTTGATATCAACCTCAACAGGTACATAAAGTGCATAAAAGATGATAAAAAGCATTGCCAAACACTACTGTGAGGTCAGTCAGCTTTCTAAGTGTTAACTGACTTAGAAACTTTGTCTTAACTGTTTGTTTTGTTTAATACTGCTGCATGCTCTGTAGCATGTGTTTAGACCATATGGCTTTGTATATAACAGTTAAAAAGGACAATCTGACATCAAAAGTCATGTCACTTTAGGGTAAACACTAGATGACTGGTACAAAAAGAGGACCTGAGTTGTTCATTAAATAAAAAAAGACATTTTCCATAATAATTAATTTTGAGTGTGTTCATTAGTTTAAAATGTATTTAGCCAGATCCTGCCATCTGTAATCTTACAAGCTCCCAAGGAAACTTACTATGCAAGAGCTGTAGAAATAGTCTTACAGTTAGTAATTAATTGTACTTGATCATGACACCCTTCTTAGGAAGATATCCCCATTTCCATAATACACCACAATCTGGTCCTCAGCCTCATTCAAGTGCAATTGTAATACTACTTATTTTTAAGCTGCAGAATGCTTGGCCTCCAGCAATCCTGTTACAATTAGAGTGGAATTTGTTGTACTGTTTTTATTTGCATTGTAATTAAGTATTAATCCCCAGGCAAGTGGTCATCAGCAGTACCTAATAGTCCATTTGCTAGTTAAACTTGGCAATGGACAGTTCACATTGCAGGGGGAAGGCCCTCAATGGCATCAGTATGAAAATACTGCAGCAGCTTCATTGGAGGGCACTCACTGCATGTGGTATGAAGTGATTATCCATAATAGTAACCTTCTGTGAAACATCTGAGGCTGTACATGAATTATCAGAAAATTGCATTTGTTGTGTGTTTTAATATTCTCCTCTGTAGCAAATGTAATAGGGAATTACTGTGTAGGTAGAGATGTTCCTGTCCAAACTATCCTGTTGATTGATAAAAAAGACAGACAACCCTGGTGTAGATGTATAGTGTCCCATTTCTTAGAAAACCTCCTGGGTGGTATCCACTGTGGTGATTCAGGTTACCAAATCCCAGTAACATTAGCAGGACTTGCACAATGAGTTTCCCGTGTGTTATAGAGAATGTCTCTCTTGATAGCTCTTTGAGCAAGCAAGATGCCAGGTGAACTCAAAAGACAAGAAGTAATAAAACTTACTTTCCCTCCTGTTTAGAAGTCAAGAGCTGACCCTGTCACTGAAAATGTTCATCAGTCAGTTAAGTCTTGCTGCATTTGATGATATTACAAACCACAAAGTGTCATCTGAACTCCTACGTCTCACAGCAGACAATGTTTTCCTCCACATGGCCCCAGCCACCAGCTCCCTGTCACAGGAGTTCCAGCAGGACTCTGTGGAAGGCCTCCCACAATTTCATAGTCTCCAAGTGTATTGTGAAGACTTGCAACTGGACAATCAGTTGTACAGCAAATCCAATTTCCATTTTGCAGTCCTGCTGTGCCAAGAAGAGAAAAATGAAACCGTGCAGTGGTCGAGAATGAACAATTTCATTGTTTGTAACAAAGATTTGGAAAGCTATAAGGAAAACTGCTTTATAAAACTCTGTATTGCTTTTTCCGAGGAAGAGAATTTCATGTTTCACATGAATGACCTCAGCTTTGAGCTCAAGCCAGCTAGGCTATATGTGGAAGACACCTTTGTTTACTACATTAAGACTTTGTTTGATACATATCTTCCAGAAAACAAAATTGCTTGTAAATCCACGAATGCTTCAGATACTACCCCAATAGTGCCTGAGCAAGTGAGAGAACATGCAAGAGCTTTAGTCAAGCCAGTGAAGCTAAGAAAATTAAAAATACAGCCTGTTAATCTCCTTGTCAGTATTCATGCTTCATTGAAACTGTATATAGCCTCAGATCACACCCCTCTCTCCTTCTCTGTGTTTGAGCGAGGACCCATCTTCACCACTGCCAGGCAACTTGTCCACGCCTTGGCCATGCATTACGCTGCTGGAGCACTTTTCAGAGCAGGTCAGTACTTTTCCTTAACACACGTTCTCATTGGGTACCAGGATTCTGGGAGTGTCACTCAAGGCGAGTAACCTGAATTTTTGTTTTCCTCAGAGACTGTTTGAGAACAATACTTTCAGACACCTTTCAGGTCCTGTCATACAACAGAAGGGAAATGAAATCACTGAGCAGACACCAGTGAAGATTTGCAACGTTGTGCTAAACATTAGCGAGCCACCTGAAGGCTTTAGCCACCCGTAACCCTGAACACAGCATAAAAATGTGTTCTAGCTGGCTTAGGTTTTGTCATTTGATATTGTAGCAGTAGTCAGAATCAACCCACACTCCTTACATAAACTCCCCAAAACAGTGTTTAATCAAATTATTCAGCATGTTGTTCTGTGTTCAGAAGTAAATTATAGACGTGAATGATGTTTTGTTGTTAAAAGTCCTTTTGGCTTCAGTTTTCTTCATACAGCCTTCAATCTAAACTGGCACACAGATGTTTGTTGTCCTTTGATCCAAGAACTATGAAGTTTGCTGTTAGTAAGTTTTTCCCATATGGGATCAATAGCAAGCAATTAGTCTTTTTATGTTATCAGGTACATTTTGTCTTCCTTAAATACTAATGTAGAAATAATGAAATCTGGTCTCTGATGTGTCTTGGTGCAGCACAGAATTTGTGCCTGAGACAGAAGGAAGCTCCTCTGTGATCACACACAAGTAACATATTCCACACTGGAACATGGGATTTATTTCCCTGCAATACTTATGGTCAGATTTTCTGAGATCCTAATGCTGCCATTTGGACTGGAAGCATAACTGCAACCTGACTTCTGTGCACACTTTCCAAAACTGTACACATATATTTTAGTTATTTATAGATGCTGACTTTGTCTTTCACTGTGTGCATACCTGACTCACACTGCTGATTGTGACAACAGTATACACAATTGTGCACCAGAACAGTGTACCAATTCATTATTTTCTTGCAGTATTGTGCTTCCAAAATTTGCAGGTTTTTCTTTTGGCTACTTGTTTGGATTTGTTTTGCAGTTAAATCTCATCGCACAGAAGGGCAGATCTAGATTCTTGGTAATTAAGAGTGAAACTGTAGCCAAATATGGTCCACGGTGTAAATGCTTCTCGCCCATGACTGGCTCTTTCCTTCTGTGCTACCCTTGCAGTGTGCAGCAGTGCAAAGGCCATCACTTGCTGTGGGATCAGTGATGTACCTGAAATCAAGCAGATTTAAGTATTAAGAAATGAGGTTTGCTTTGGTGGAACTTCTCTTCAGGAAAATACATATGCATATATACTTAACTCCCACTAAAAGCACTAAAACTAAAATGTATTGTTTGAAAGGTGTCACTGTGATTAAAATGGTGAATTGTACTGATTAATGTTTGCTTTAGCAAAGAAGATGGTTTATGTTGAGGACTTTGTGACACTTGTCAAAAAAGCTGTATCAACAAAGTAAAAAAAGAAGAAAAAAATCAAGCAAAAATTTTTATATGATCTGCAAACCCTGAGGTTTTTTTCTCACCATTAGCACAATCAGTCTCTTATGGAAGAGGACCTCGTGCTTCTGCATTTTAACTACATTAATCTGGAATATGGGTTGTTTGACCTCCTTCTGCTCACCACTGTCTCATGCATAAATCATTGTTAGCATCTGCAGAGACAGCATTCCCATACAGCTATACCTTATACTCAGGGATATACACTCTTTTGCCCTTAGTTGTGTGCAGGACCACTGCTGACCTGTGGAAGGGGGCAGGATTTGCCCCAAAACTTGCTGAAGGAGGTGCATCAGGCTGCCCCATGTATTGCAAGGGAGTGGTCAGAATCCATGAAAGCCATGAATGGGGTTGGAGAACTCTGTTCAAATATGCTGATTAGCACTGCTTATCTCAAATCAGCCAAACTTGCAATGGAAATCTCCCATTCTTTTCTAATTAAGTTGTCCTCTATATAAAAGTTAATAAAATTCTATTCAAAAATATCACTGGTACCAGATCTGACCCTATAGTTGCCTATAAAGAAAATTCAGTGGCTCTCTGCTAATACAGTCATTTATGTCGTGTCAGTGGATATAATTACTAAGCATAAGTGGGAAATGGTAACCTGACATGGTACTATATTTCTGCAAAGTAAAATGCCACACAGAGCTTGTGAATTGAGGGATTATTCCTGGTTCCTCATTCTCCTATTCCTGACTTACTCCCACATCTTCTTGCTTGGGTTGGGTGGTCCAAGCTGGCAGTGAGGAGCCATTGGGTTTGCTCTCAGCATTGGCCAAGGAGGGTCACCCATGCTGCAGGTTGCACGTTATTCCCATGCGCTCTCCAAGGGTGAGCACAATCCATCCAGAGCTTCCCAAACCTGACAGGTAGGGACAGATTACAACAAACCATCCCTGGCCTAGCGGAAAACCCATCAGCTTTGTGTTTAACTGTTTTCATTCCTGGATTTTATCTCTTTTGCATTCCTGAACATGCTGGCTGGCCCAGCAGGTGAGTGGAGTTGGAGTCCCCCATGTCCCAGCCTGGTGGTACCTGCTGGGGATGTTGCAGGGCACCAAGGCACTAAACTGCAGTGTCCTGTAGCCACTTTCCATCACACCACCATGTAGTACAAGGAATGTCAAGAATATTTGGGGAAAAAAAAGGCTCTAAGGAATTAATGCAATAATACTGATCAGAAAAATCAGAAAAAACATCTCTCCCATCTCCCAAAAACATCTCAACACCTCCCCACCCCTCCAGCTTTTCAGCACTTCACACAGTGGCAAAGATAATTTATTTAAAGTCCTACAGCGAGGGAATTGCAGGCCCAGCCTGGAGCTCTGGCTTCCTCTGGCCCCATCAGGAAAGGACTGGCAGGGGGTGCTCCTTTCCAGGACAGCAGGGCCACAGTGTGTGTTACTGCTCTGTTCATTGTGTTGCCAGTAGCACTTGGGTTTTGTTTTCCTAGTCCATCACACCCTCGCTCTTAGGTCCACTCTGGTTCCCGCTTTTTATATTACAAGTACTGGAGTTCTCAACCTGCCAGAACTGAAATGTGGGACAGATTGAACAAGAAAATAGATTTTCCAGGAGCTTAGAATGATAGTATGAGATTAATTCATTTCATATGAGTAACATTTTCTCTTCTGTTCAGTTTCATGATTCAGCCATCTACAGGAATGACTGGGAGGGGTTAGAAGAAAACAAGAAAAGCATCTGGATAGCAGGAGTTTTCAATGATGAGATGGGAATGAGGAGGGCAGAGCGCAGATCAAGGGCCCTCATGGGAGAGCAGGAGACCAGTCTGTCCATCCTTCAGTCTCCTGGCCCTGTCACACCTTGTGCCACTCTGACAGTGCCAGCTGAAATTCTTGGTACCAGGGCTCAAAGACCAAACAGTTCCTGTTTCACATTTATTGCCATTTCTGAATTGCTCTCTTTGGGCTGTCAAAAAAAGAGTTATGCAGCACTGTTTCCCTAATAAATCTGCTGCCTACCAGCCTGAGAAAGACAAGACCTGCAAATAGCTTTCCAGCAACAGATTGCTGCGTGCTCAGCCATCCAGCAAGCTGCTGGCAACCCTGCGTTTATATAGGAAACCAGATCTGCAGATACTTCTCCTGGGATATGCATAAGGAATACTCCCCTATGAGTAACCTAATCAGCATGTAGATGTCATTGCTGTTTACACAACTGTACTGAGCAGAAGACATTTGTCTGGCTTTCACTGCGCTCTGAAAGAAAATGATCAGCTTAGAAGGGTTGGGGTGGATTTAAAATAACTTCTTAAGCACTTGTCAAAAATCTGCATCCCTTTTCCTAACACTCCATCAAGCAATTGACCTGCACACTCCTGTAAAGCAGTACGTTGTATCAGTGTAAACTCCCTGTCACAATTCTATCACATAAGGATGTGAAATCACAACGCTACCTTACAGTGTCTAAAACCAACCCAACCATCAGAGCTTGCAGTCCCATTCCTCTGTAGCTGTGAGGCTCTCGCATCCGCCTCCCTCACACACTTTTAGCAGAAATACGGGAAGCTCCTGGAAGGAAGTAATTCTAAAGCTATTTGTGAGTTTGCCAAAAGGATTTCTTTGATTTACGAAGTATGAAAGATTGCCATTTCTGAATTCATAGTGGATGAGTTATTTCCTGTGTTTTGCTCAAAGGAAGATCATAATGCAATGAATTCTAGTGTGAAAAAGATAATTAAGGAATAACCTTTTCACAACTGCTGCTTCTGCAGTTTTTGCAGCTGTAACATGTGTCTTGTTTCTCCACACAGGCTGGGTTGTTGGATCGTTGGAAATTCTTGGAAGCCCAGCTAGTCTGGTGAGAAGCATAGGGAATGGCATAGCTGATTTCTTTAGGCTCCCCTATGAAGGGCTGACCAGAGGCCCAGGAGCATTTGTCAGTGGAGTTTCCAGAGGAACAACATCATTTGTAAAACACATTTCCAAAGGTAGAGCTTTCACTTTATTACTCCAACTACTGCTTTGTTGTCATGCATTGTTAAAGTTTTAAGCAATAAAGTCTGTCCATCCTTCAGTCTCCCGGCCCTGCCATATCTTGTGCTGCTCTGACAGTGCCAGTTGAAATCCTGGTACCAGGGCTCAAAGACCAAACAGTTCCTATTTAACTAAGCTAAGAGGGTAACAAGATCACATGTAATGTCTCATGTATTAAACAGATCACCACTTTACTGCAGTGCATGAGAATGTTTCAGAAACTTCAGAATTTTAAACCTCACAGTGGGAAATAGATATTCACTCAGCAAGTGTTTCATGTGATAACTGCAGAAGTATTAAAGGTGTTCTGCACTTCTGCAAGCCATCAGAAATTCTACACTCAGTCGCCTCATCATATTTATTATTTAAAGAAAAAAAGTAGATACAGTTGTCATAACTGCGGGAGTACGTGGATAGGATTTGACAGTGGGGCTGGCCTGCCATGGGAACAGGAGGAGCTTGTTCTTTGCAAAGCTGTACAAACAGTGCCATCGCGTGGCTCCAGCCGCCGTAGAGACACAGTGGCTGCCCCGGCGCTGGCTGCTGCTCCAAGCCTCTGCTCCAGCCTCCCGCAGGACACGGCCTCACGACTCCTTCTGTAAATATTTGTTTACCTTTCCATCACCCCCCTCTCCATTTAGATTAGCCTCACACAAGTCAGGGAACTGGAGAAAGATGTTCAGATGAGTTTCTGTTCCCACCGGCCAGGCAAACCTGGAGCAGGCTAATGTAAAAGGCGTGACGTGGACCGTAGCAGCAGCGTGGTGATGCTTAACAAATAGTAAAGCATGTTACACATGGGTGACTGTTCACTTGACTTGCTGTTCTGCTCATAAGCTCAGTGTTGCAGTGAGGCATACAATGTCTCTGTGGTTTAAATTAAAGCATTTTGATCCAGACCCAAATGTGTATCTCCATGCGTTTAGGTACACTGACATCAATTACCAATTTGGCAACAAGTCTTGCTCGGAATATGGATAGGCTGTCACTGGATGAGGAGCATTACAACAGACAAGAAGAATGGAGAAGGCAGCTTCCAGAGAGCCTGGGAGAAGGACTGAGACAGGGGCTCTCTCGTTTAGGCATTAGCCTTCTAGGTAATGTACTATTAAATATCAAGTTAAGTGATAATAACTGCTTCCTAATCTGCTCACTAGCCTTTTCTAACTGTGAGTTATAATTCAAAATTTGGGGGGGGGGGGGGTTGGTGTCTTCTTGTGAAAAAGCCTCACAGTATGTATATTAGATACTGTTTATCAAGATTTAGTGAGTTTTGTATATGATTTTTGCTGATAAAATAATTGCAGATATAGAATGAGTTTGCATTTTCTTTGTGAAATAATATTTTCGCTGGTACATGATGTAGATCTGAAGGGAAAAAAAGAATAATTCTGCATCGGGCAGCGTGACTTGTAACTAATTCAACAAGAAGACGTCATCATGCTGATGTTTACTTTCCAATGAATTATAGGAATGCCTTCTGAACTGCTTGTTTTTGCAGCACTGTAGATATCAGGGATTCTTGGGTTTGTTTGAAAACCACTTCAACTTAGTGCAGATGTTAAGTAAGCTTTGATGAGGAATTCTGCTTTTACAAAGAGACCCAGATCATCCTGATTCAGTGTAATTTTATTCATCAAGCAGCCAAGTGGTTTGGTTAGAAGTGAAGATTAGTCTATCCATTTCAAAATAGTACCTAAAAATTTGAAAACTAACCCACAGTGGAAAAAGTCTCTGTGAGAAGTTTTGCAGTAAGGGCTGGATTTTCTAGGTTACTTTGACTTGTCACACAGCAAAGGAATGCAGAACTGTATTGTTTGGCAGAGCTCCTCAGTATGTATTAAACAGTATGAATCTCTTAGAGATCAAAGTGACCAAAAGCAGTCCAGTGCAAAAGGTTAGAAGAGTTGAAGCTTGAAAGGATTTGTCCTGTTTCCTAATCTTCAGTAGTGTACACAACTCCTAAATTTGCAACCGCAACCCTGAAAGCCCCAAAGAGGAAGTGGTAAAAATGTTACAAGTTTGGGTTAAGTTGCTGGGAATTATTTTAAGCAATAACATTAGATGATGTGAAGCATTGTCATTTGATAATGCCTGTAAACCGGCAAGCGAGTGTCCTGGGAGAAATGTGCATAAAGGAGAAATTCCATATATTAGTAGCCACTGTCCCAATAGTAAGCTGTTACTGGTGTTGCAAATCAAAGGCAGTTTGGAGGAGGTTTTATTTTTCCCTCTTGTTTTATTGGGCTAAGGGCAGTCAGGTTGAGTTGCTGGATGAAAGATTATACTTTTAGAAGCACTGTCAGCCTGGAGTGTATGTGCTGGTGAAATGGTTTGGTGATCTTGGCTCAGTTATTAATAAAGCATCGAGGTAACATGGTGTCTGTATCCCCTTCACTGACACACTAGAGCCCTTCAGAGCTAAAAACATCAGCTGTACAGCCTGAAGTAAAGCGCAAAACTTTGTAGCTTTGGCTGTAACAAGGCAAAATTCCTGCTGTTCCAGAAAGCTGGGAACTCGTCACATACATGCACAAATACGCCATTCCTGCACTTCCCTGCGCACACGGATTCCGTGGTTCGCGGGAGTACACCCGAGCTAAAAGGAAAGCAAAAAAATAGAGCTAGAATTTCAGTGTCCCTGATTTCCTAAGAAATCAGACTTCATGTTAGAAACTTCGAGCTTCATATTAGCATTTAAACAGTGCTCCTCCACGAGCTAGGGTCTTGTTCTTACTCCCACTGTTATTATTTAGAGATTGCTCACTGCTAAATACCTCTTTTCTTAGCAGTGGAGGCAGTGAAGCACCCAGATAAATAGCTACAGTTACTGTATAGCTGGACATGACAAATATGGAACTCTCACTAAGGGAGAGATAAGAAATATTCCACTTACTTTGTATCAGTTTTTTATTTACAGCTGATTTTTAAAAAGCATGTTTCCTCTGTATAGGCAGCAGCATTCATATAAACTGTGTCAAGACCTAAATTATGAATAGACCTATGTTTCAGTTTTTACAAACATGTCAGAAAGGTGCTTCTGTCCTGACCATTTAGTTTAAAGAATATTGTGGCTTCCCCCAAAAAAACCAGTCGTAGTTGAAGGGACGGTATCACTGTGCTTTTTTTCACCAGCGTGTTCAGAATAAACATGAACATGCTTACTCTAAAAGCACTTCAGGTTCTTCATCCATAACGAAGCAAAGAGAAGCTGCAGTTATTTTCCCTCGCAAGGATAAAAAGTTTTCTGAGCACAGAAATGCAGAAAGCACAACTATTTGAAGCTGTAATTTATATTACTTTCTAATTGTAAAATTGGAAAAGTGTGCAGGAGATTTCTATGATAGTCACAGTACTCTCATGTTCATAGAAGCCATCTGACCCATGCAGGAAGCTAAGACAATTGCAAATGCAGATTTTGTGCCCAGGTGAAGTCATGTAAGAGCCCTCAGTTCACCAATACGTTGTGGTATCTACCCAGAAAGTAGAGTTGCCTTTCTGATTTTTCTGAAAATCTGGCTCACAGTGGCCCTGTTTCAGCAGAGCACTTAAGCATGTGCTTAAGAGCTTTGCTGAATCAGGGCCAAGATCATGTACTCTCATCTCCTCCTCAGTGCAAGTTGTTCCCTGTGGTACATTCTTAAGTGCTTTGTCCTGTCTCATTTTAAATGACTCAAGCAGTGTCAGGGTGTTGTTTGATTTGATTGTTATCTTTGGCCAGCTGTTGCCTTCTTTTCTAGTTTGGGGGAGATTTCTGGGTCATTTTAGTAACACTTGTGTGTGAAAAGAAGCAACAACTTATGATAGGTGTGTTTTTTTCTATGTTTAGACAAAAATGCAGTGGAATTGTTTGTAAAATATTTAGATGATTGACTCCCCACTGAGGAACTATCTTTTGCATTTTGCATGACAGGGTCAAAGTTAAAATAATAACTTATAAGCATGTAAAAGAGACTATTGAAACTATAGGCTGTGTTTTCAACCACTGGTCCTAGTAAAAAATATTATATTGAAGTGGCTGCCTTTAGGAAGTTGAGCATATCTGAATAACCAAAAAGCTGACAACTATTCAGAAAGCTATTATTTACAGTGGCAGAAGTGCTCAACATTTCAGTTACTCCTTCCTGCTTTTGGGGAAGTGGATTGAGTCATATTGACTGACAGTGTAACTGTCCTGGTAGAGAAGGCAAAGCCTGGGTTTCAGAAGCTCAGATTTTTGTTATTATGGGTGGTGGTGGCTGTTCTTGCTGTGAACTATCACTGAATCAGGGCCACTCTTTGTTTGCCTATCTACAAAACAAGATACCACAAGCCAGTGCTAATCCTGAAATTGTGTGCTATTGCACACACTAATTGTGCAAATACATTAATGCATGGCAACAGGTGCTCTTTTCTTTGAGCTGTATTTTTGTGATGTTTGCTGTGATGAGACTATGATTCAGCCATTTTTGGTGTGAAACACTTGTGGCAGTCCTGAAGGACAACAGAGAAAAGGAAGCAAAATGGCCTCAGCTTGGCCAGCTTCCAGTCTCATGGCAAAGCATGGCCAGTTTCTCTTAGTGGGGGATGTTTTCCAATTATGTCTTGCTCTGAAAGAGTTTGTCACAAGCAGTCTGAGCTTTGCCAAGGTCTGTAAGCTGTGCTGCATTCACCAAACTTTGTCAGTCTGCACACAAACCAGTTGCTGCCCATAATCAAATTCTTCTTGAAGTAATCCAGTGATATATTCTGAACTATCTGAATTTTGTAGCTATCAAAGTAACTTTTTTATTGTTACTGAGCAACATGTATTAACCAGAGTGCACCCCATCTGATGTTTAGCAGATGTTATGTTGTTGCTGGAACCTCTTTGGTCCAGTAATGGAAGAATATGTTTTTGTTTTGTCGCTTTGGTGTTTAATTTTATTGAGGTTTTCTTTATACGTGCATAATCTGTGTGTACATATGTGGACATGCATATAAAATCAAATGCCTAGGGTAAGGAAAAAAAAGAAAAATGGAGAATGTTTTCATTTAATAAAAAAATACTGGTCAAGGGACATTACAGGGAAAGGACAGGGACAGCAGTAGGACACCGTGTGAGAGTATGAGAATGAGAATGGGAAGGGAGGAACCACTACATGTGTTTCCATGCTCTGCTTTCCTGATACCCTACTGAAATCTGACAGGGAGAGACTTTTTGTGGTAAGTCCATCTCTCACGGTGCTCCTGCCAAGAACTATTAGAATGTAAGAAACCGTACAGGCACAGGGAAGATGTGCTTTGCACAGTTTCTGGTGTGAGGAGTGCCCTGAACCTCACGTGTGTGTCACCACTCTCTCACTGTTGCTGGGTTTTGAGGTTGCTCAGGCCTGTGTTTCTTTCCTTTGCCCACACATGATGCACACAGGAAAGGAGCTGCACAGATCTCGATTCCCCACGCAAGGGTGGTAGGACCAGCCACTCCTCAATGAAAGGAGTAAGGTTATAGTTTATTTTGTGATTTGTGGGCATGGCCACGGCACATAAATGAGTTACGGCAGTGAGTTGCAATTCAAGATAAGGAATTACTCAGGAAGAGATCATTGGTTGTATTTTTGCAGGTAGAACAACGAGACTTGCAAAAAGGATTTGAGGTTCAGAGCATGCATAAAATGCCAGAGTAACAGAAATTGTGGTATTACTAAAAACTGGCTAATTAAGCTATATATTATGGGGGGCACTGTATATATGATCTTATATAACACAGTCCCAGCAGTTTCCATTCCATTTCCTTGTCTTCTGAGCCTAATTCCAGCTGAGCAGTGCCTGGAGCATGCCACAGGTCCTTTGGAGTAGGCTCTTATTTATTATTACCTTATAACTTTGCTCAAGTGTATTGCAGTAAATAATTTACTAGTGCTAGGACTTAGGTGGATTACGTTTTATAAGGCAATAACTTCTGTTCTGAAAGTGCAGTTGTTGTGGATGACCTCAACAGATAGGGTGAAGGAGGTCACAGGGTAGTATAATATTGTAAGTTAGCAGAACACCAAGTATTGTTTTATGCCTTCAAATGCATCACAATTTCACTAAAGACTGGACAAACAATCCCAATTGTGTCATGTGGTGTTGGGATATTATTTTAGTCAAGCAGCAGGAACAGCTGGTAAGTACTAATGAATTGAAAATTGTATCATTTCAATGGCATGGCATTAAGGAAAAACCTTCATGGCCTTTATGGTACAAAAGGTGTATGTTCAGCTGCACTCAGCTTCAGTGAGTGACCTCAATTAAAACCAGGCATCACTTTAAAGATAGACCAGCATTTTCTGTGGAAATACTATGCATTTATCAAACAGCTAGTCATACAGAAGTTGGAAGAAGTCTCTCTAAGAGGAGAGGAAGGCATTTATGGGGGATGCAAGTTTCTTGAATTGCTGATAGATAGTATCCCCGGGACAGGGATCTGGGGAAATGTGTGCTGCTTCTCATCCTAGTCTTTTCTTTGGACAGAAAACTGCACAAGTACAGTATTAGTTCTTGTTCAAAGTCAGCAATTTTTTCATTTATCCAATGACAGTAACTAAAAACATCTGAAAACCAGTTAGCAGCTCACTGCCTAGTGCATGTCACGCTGGTAAACACAAGGGGCCAAATACCTCGGTTGTGATTGTCCAGCTCTGTGGAATTATGCCTGGATTCCCTTCCACACACAAAGCAGAACCTTCAAAGATGTGTAGGTTGCAGTGAAAATGCCTGGTAACCAGGATGACACTCAGTTCTACTCCTTAAATAATTGTTTAATCTTGATATTTGCAGCTGCAGGTGCAAACTGAGAGCTGGCAAAGGAGACTGCAAACTTGCTTTTTACTGAGCAAAGCACCTCGGATCGAGCAGACCGGTGTCGCTTTGTCCAATCCTCGTACTCTTAGTGATTTCCAAATAGCTTATCTATCAAAATTACAACAACTAGAGACATGTCTGTGGTTAAGTGGCTAGTGTAAACTCAAGATCAAAGAAATGTCCCACCTCACATACCTGTTTACTTTAGGAAGATTTAAGTTGAAGTTCTCTGTTGATACTAAAAGCTGGGAAGGTCACTATGTCACTTGTAAAAGTTTGACCCATGCACATTAAAGTAAAATATGATGGTTTTCACAAAAAAAGTAACAAAATGTCTCAAAGTCTAATTCTGGTAATCTTAGTAATATATCAAAAGTTGCATTAGCTTATGAACATTTCTGGCAGTGGAAGAGGATATAAAAATGATCTATTGAATACAAGCAGTTTTTATTCTCATGAAGTCAATCTCACACTTATGTGAAAATCTCATTTCCACAGCAGCTCAAGTCATCTAAAACTGGAGGATTTTATTCCTAGACCAGCATTCTCAGAATTGTGACACAGAATGAGCCAAATTAAATTAACTCAGCAAAAGCATTTAGCATAAGTAGTTGAAAGAGGGAAACATACTGTAAGGTTAGGTGATCTAAATGTTTAGAAAAAAAAAGGTTAAGATCTAACTAAACTGAAGCTAAGGCAGTGTTTAGCTAATTGGTCACATGCTAAATAGCTGTATAAGAATGGGGTACGGTCTCTAATCCAAGCAATATTCAGGTCCAGTAGTAAGATTTCGTCTTATTCTGGAATATTAATCTTTGCTACTTACTGGAGACTCTTGTTTTTTCAGGTGCAATTGCTGGGATTGTGGATCAGCCAATGCAGAATTTTCAGCGAGTATCTGAGGCCCAAGCTTCAGCTGGGCATAAAGCCAGAGGGGTCATCTCGGGTGTGGGGAAGGGGATCATGGGCGTCTTCACAAAGCCCATTGGAGGGGCAGCTGAGCTCGTCTCCCAGACAGGTTATGGTGAGTTTTGTATATCCAACATCTCCATTTCAATTTTAAAATGCACTTCATTTACAACCTGCTGTGTTCTTACTTATCCAGCTCAGTATTGTGTGACTTAGAGAAAGGTTCAGAAATGCCACCACTAAATACTTACAAATGCTGTGCTGCTTTTCTGAAACGCCATCGTGTTGTGCTTCTCGCTTGTGTTACTGATCAGCGATGTACAGCCACAGAAACACAGAATGCAGAAAGCATGAAGTAATTCTTGGAATACAGTAGAATTAGTTACAGAAACATATGTGCTTGCAAAATAGTTTTTGACATAAAAGGATTAGAGCAACACTATGTCCAATTAGAGTGTTATTTTGAGATTGCTTTGTTATGGCAGGGAAAGAGCTGTGCTATCTCTACGCAAAGAGTGAGTTGCATTGCTGGGAGAAAGAAGTGAGTCATGTAGTAAGAGCATCCCCTTTAAACTGGAGCTTCATGAGAAGACAGCCCTGTGTTCAGATACAAGGGTAACCTTTTAGCAACCAGAGGTGGGGTTTCCAACTAGACTTGGCACTTAATGGCAGTGGTGCTAAATCCTTTCAAATTGATGGGAATAATTCTGGACGAACAAAAAGTGTAAAAGATAAAAATAAAATACCAAAATACACTAATTTCTTTGCTTCCAGTATCAATTAATCAAAGCTTCCAGTTTGAATATTTAAGAAGAAATGCTGGCTGGAGGGAGTCAGGGAAGAGAAGCTGGAAGATCTATTGATAGAAGGACAATGTGTCAATAATTTCACCTCACTAATTATACCAGACAAACCTTGAATATTTAAGACTTTAATCGCTAGTAATATTTATGCTTGTGATGTGTTGATTAGAATATGAGTAGTTCTCATAGGGCTTAAGTTTAGGATGCTGCCCACAAGTTTCGCAGCTCATTCCGTCTAGTTAGAGAATAATGAAACAATTATTAGAATTCTTTCAAATTAACTTTATCTTGTTTGTATGAGCATAAATAGTAACTGTTGTCCTGAGTTATACATCCCATAGCTGTAAAACCTCTATCAGCAAAATTAGAAGGCTTTTTCCGTTGTTGGCTGTCTCCGCGTTGGCTTTGCTGCCCATTTGGGCATTATTTTTTCTAGATTTAATTTTGCTGCCATCTTTATTAAGAAACTCATTGTAGTAGAGGGACACTTTTCATTGCAGATATGGTATATAAGACAGCATGTTTTCCACGACCATGTGACAAAAAGAGTTAGCCAGGAAAAAACATAAAAACAGTATCAATAATAGCTGGCAGTGCGTGAGAGGAAAATACACAAGAGTTCAAGTAACTCTTACCCACAACTGAATTGGAAGTGGTACTGTGCCTCTTGGGGGGGACCAAGGGGTGGGGGACCACACAGAAATAAACACATGTTCTCTCTGTCTCCATCTGTAAATAACATTTTCACTCACATAATGCTGAGAACCTCGGTAAGCCAACTGTTACAACTGGGATGATGCTTTTAAGTATTACCATCAACATGTGTGCTAAAAATTAAAGGGTTTGTTTTCATTGCTGATGTTTCATTTAAATTATTATCCATTGTGTAAGAGGGAATCTAAGTTATTGACACCCTTATGCAAAAATGCCTTTGGAATGCTTAGACAAAAGAAAGTCTCTTCGTTTATTTGTAAAGAAGTATATTTGTTAAAGAGTAACTTTGCACCAAACTATATAACACTAGTGCTTGCTGCACAACCTACTTTGTGTCTGTCATGTAAAAATTTTTAAAACTACTTAATTTGTGAATTTTTTTGCAACCCACTCATTCTTTCTGGTGACCATACCTCATCATTGAAAGTTTACAGGCCATCTGAAATCATACATACTGTATCATCTTCAGCTTTGGAGAGTCTCTTTAGAAACCTGCTTGACTGCTGCTTGTAGTCTCCATTCTGTGCTGGCACTAAGAAGAGTTCACAATAAACCATATGCCCCAGGAGATCTCATAAATGTATATGGATCTGTGTTTAACAGCTGGATTAAGTAACTGAATATTTAAATACAGTATGTAGGCAAACTTGCCTTCTAATTTGTACCAATCATGACACGTATATGAAAGTATTTTAATATTAAGCAAGAAAGTTAACAATGATCTTGATTTTTTCTACATAAATCCTAAGTGATGTGTCCAATCCTGCTCTGAAGTGATGGCTCTCAGGAGTGTTATGTTTCTCTTGATTGCAAGAGTGTAGCTGATTCATAGAACACGCAGTGGGGGTTTTTTTGTTTCTTGCTAACTCAAGATCACAGGGGTTAAGTGCACAACTCTTGCATTGTAATATTTAATGAATTATCTTGACTACAGCTTCCAGAGACGTGACATCATTTTGGATCTGCACTATTTTATGAACTGCTTTAAACAGATGACATCACTGCAACACGTAACTGCTTTGTAGACAACAACTACTAAAAAACCTGAATTCTCTTACCACAGGTATTTTGCATGGAGCTGGACTTTCTCAGCTTCCCAAGCAGCGCTCTCATCCAAATGATCAACATGTTGAGCAGGCTCCAAACAGCCACGTCAAATACGTCTGGTAACATTATTTAGACAATTGCTCATTTTTACATCCACATTGTTTATTAATAGGTTCTGGCCTCTGGTCAAGTTAACAGGCTGCTTCCCTAGGAAAGGCTGAGTTATGGCAGTTTGTTTAGGAACATTAAACACAAAGGTAGTGCATAGAAACCCAATCTGCAAATGATGGGCTGCTGATCTGCATCCAGCTTTGAAACTACAGAGCTGATCTTTATTTAATGGTATTCAGTGAGTTCTTACTTATTTATCATTGCACTGAGCCCAAGAAAAATACTGCACATCTCCAGAAACAGCTGTTAGTGAAGATAGCTTTATTTTCTGCACTGTATTTCTAAGCCACTTCTCAGGGTAAGTTTTCTATTATCAAGGAAATAGGATGGGAAATAGGCTAACCTAGCACAGATATTAGGCCACTTTTGCAGTGAGTTATTAAGGGGTTTTGATAAGTAGTAATTTCACATTCATTCTTTAAATCTGAAGTCCTACATCTTTCAGTAATGGAGTTTTGAAGTTCAGTCCCTGGCTTATTCTACATCTGTAGGTGATAGCTACACGCTTAAGTAAAAACATAGTGATCAAAATAAGCCCTGGAGGATCCAATGCACTACACTGACTAGTTCTTTTTTGTCTTTTTTTTTCTTTTTTTAACCTGGTGATGCAGGAAAATGCTGCAATCTCTGGGAAGGCCAGAGGTTCATATGGCCTTAGATGTCATGATTGTGAGTGGATCAGGCCAGCAGCATGAAGGATGCTTGCTGCTCACCTCAGAGGTGCTCTTTGTCGTGAGCATCAGTGAAGACACGCAGCAGCAGGCATTCCCCGTGACTGAAATCGATTGTCTGGAAGATGATCAGCAAAAAGATCTGCTGAAGGTTCAGCTAAAACAACAGAGAGTGCCTTCTGACTTGGAGGTAAAGACCTGAGTATGTTTTTCATTCAAAGAAGATACACTAAGGCTGGTGCTTTTGGCAGTGGGGATACTCCCCTTTGGGATGGGAGGTCAGAGGTCAAAGTGCCAAACCAGGAGACCTGCACCTCATAGTTGGCTGTGTTGCCCCTTGGATGAAAGGAATGTGTCTCATCCCTTCTATCCTCTTATCGATTGTGATACACCATATCTATGACAGGAATTTTCTGAGGGAAAAAGTAGAGGAAGTCTGGTTTCTTGGTGCTTACCTCTTTTCTGAAAAGGTTCTCATGGCTACATATGCACAAGGTGTTTATTTTTTGGCAAGTCAGCATTGTGCCCTGTGCCTACAAAGTCCCAGCAAAAGCAGTTCCTTTTATTCTTCTGGGAATTTCCTTAACAGTTCAGTGGTGCTGATGCTCCTTTCAGCATGTTTTTAGCTTGTCTCTTCTAGAATAGTGGTCTTGCTTGGCTGTATTTACTTCCTTAGATCTTCCTTCTTCTTCAAATGCTAGCTTTAAATTAGATTAGTTCATCTCTGAGATTGCATGCACCAAGTGTTTGCCAGTAAGAGCATAAACCCTTCATCTTCGTGTTGAAGGATGTCTAAGCCATTTGAATGCTGAGGTTTTTGGGTTAATTACCTTCTTTTAATGGCAGAAGAATGTTATATGTTTACACCTTAGGGAAACAATGTTTATTGCATTAAATTCTCAAGTAGAATCATATGAGACAGCATTTCAAAAATGAACATGCATGTCCCAGTTTTTATAAAAGTGTGACAGGTAGTTTATAGACTGCTATACCAGAAATTTCTCCTTCAAATAAAAGAAAAGAACATGTAAAAAGCCCATGAAGTATGAGGTGTGACAAAAAGTAGGAGCACCTTCAGTCAAATCCTTTTGAATTTTGACTTTGCTGAAGTCACTGAAGAGTTTTGCCATTGATTTCAGCAAGGACTTCATCTGTGTTGCAACAGCACTTGAATATTTTTATGAAAGCTTTCTTTAGTGCTGAATTCTCTTATTTATATTTATAGTCTTTCCACTAACCTCAGTCTCACAGAGAACTGTTGACTGAAGTTGCCTTCTCTCACCACAAAGCTACATGAGGAGTTACTTAAATTGGGAAGCAAGTGGGCAAAGCTCAGCTTTTTTTGTCCCTGAGTGCTGAGTGGTTGGTGGAGGCACACATCAGACTATCAGAGTCCAGACTGTCCTGCTCAGTCCAGAGCTACTGTCCTGGAGAGAAGAAGATGAAAAGTTGTTCTCACTAAGGCACTGGATGCACTCAACCTATCCTAATCCTAACTTTAGCACCAGTCCAGATCTTTTTCTTATTGGATTGGAGTGTGATGGCTTTTGTCTTTGCATCTGGTTATCCAAGGGGCAAGGAGTAGGCTGCTGCTGTGGGGGAAGAGCAGCTTGCCCAAAGGTTGCTGCAAGTGGGTGATGGAGGTTGCAGAGGGTCTGCCTGTTAGGAGAAGGGAAGGCGAGGGACAGGGGGCCTAATTCCAGTTCCCACAGCTGCTACAGCTAGGAATGTGTAGGATTTATGGCAGGTGGGTCCCCTGAATGCACAGAGCAACCCTGCATGGCATGTGCAGAGTCCAATGTTCCCACACAAATGCGCTCATAACACCCTCCTTTGGAGGTACTGCACCAAATACATCTTTTTTTACTGAAGTTCTGGATGGAAATATGGGAGTCCTACTCAAGTGGTGCAGCAATGCAACTCTAGGATTGAGCCCCCCAGCCTAAATACAGCATCTCTTTTGCTGACACAGGCTCTTGAGAATGCAGTGAAAACATATGGCATGGGAAAAGTGCATGTGTCCCAGGTGGAGCCAAGTCAGTGATGGCAAGACAGCAAATGTTGAGTGATGCTGTACAAAACAGACCTGGGCAAAATATTCCTTCAGAATGCAGACACTGATACTGAAATTCTTGTAAAAAATTAATGTGCTGTAAGGACTAGCAGTTGAAAGAAAAAGAGAATAAAGTTTGAATTTTTTTATGTTAAGGCAGCTAAGGCAGCTACACAATAAAAGATTCCAAAAAGCTTCATATACAGTTTTAGTAATTACTTAGACTCTTTTTAAAATAATATTTACTATGGTTTTTTAGTGGATTGGGAAATCTCATGCTTGGTGATTCTGCAGCTGAATCTGTGGTCCTTGAGGTGTCATGTGCAGCACTGGTGCTGATGGGAGCCAGAGCTTCCCTTCGGCTCCCTGACAAGAGCTTCTACAAACTCTTCAGACTAGGAAAAGAAACCTTAAGAACAAGTTGTGACTTGCAGATGAGCAGCCTCTGAGCTGCAGAGTGATGCCTAAATAGGCACAACTCCTCAGTACTAATAGTAGGCCATTGTGTTGCACTGAAGGTGTCCTCAGCTGAAGTGCAGACATGTCTGTGCATGATCACATTTGCAAAGATGGCCTCAATTTTTAGCTGGAAAATGCCCAGTCAGGTCAACCAAAATGTTAGGAGTTTAGGAAAGTAGAGCTAATGTTACCAAATGTAAGTTATCTCTATTTTTCTGATTAATTTAGTCAGAGATGCTAGAAATAATACAAAAAATTGAAACATTTCATTTCAAGGCTATAAAAATCCACTTTTTTGGATTACTGCTCACAAAAACAATTGCCAAAAGTTTTGTTTCAGCTCTGCCCAAAACAGTTTCTCCCATTCCCTCTCCTCAGCTTCTTGGAACAGTTAAGAAACAAAACATGAGTTATTCTACAGCTGTAATCACCAGAGATGTTATAGAGCATATTTTGACTCCTTCAGCAATAGGTTTGCCTGATGCCTTGTTCGCCTCCACAATATATAACTCAATCCATCTGGATAGGAATAGCCTGGATGGATTCTTAAAAACTCTGGCACTGACAAGTTTGTTATTGAAAGGGAAGCATTAATTGTATTTGGATTATCTTCCAAAGTAATTGAGACACTGCTTGTTTCCAGACAGATGTCAAACTCAAAAGGCCTGCTCTTCCAGCTGCACTTGGTATAGCTCATAACATCAAGAAGACAACAAAAAATTAAAGGGCCCTGGAATTTCACATATTCCAGATTTTTTTTTGTGACGATCTGCAACAGGGTGTTCATAACAGTCCTACGTGTTACTGTCTTTGGAGCTGAAAACCAATCTTCGGACTTACCAAAGCAATGGAAAAAAAATCCTGAAGAGCTGGATCTCCTTAGTCAGTGTGCACAGAGGAGCCCATCAGTGGACTGCACAGCACAGGTGTAATAGCTGCTGTGGAATTGCTGAAGGCTTATTCTTTATAAACCATAATGGGAGGAATTTTAGAAAAATACTGGAGTTCTTAACCCAGAAGTATGGCCTTGTATTATGAAGGGACATGATATCTGTAATACTCCTCTAGGAGGTGCATTAAGCAAGCCTTGATCAAGTTTTGAGTTCTTGAATGATCTGGATATTGACACAGTAATTGGTCAAAGCAGTGGACACTTAGTGACAATCTTAGGTCCCATTTAGGAAAAAATGTAGAATGGCATCAGTTCTAATATTTCATCTTGACAATATAAGCCAAACTGAAACTGGCTGTTGAAGCAGACAGTTACAGATGAAGTCATCTAGAAGCAAGCAGGGTCCCAGTTACTTTGGAAGACCATCCAACAATAGTTAATATTTCTTCCTGAATAATTACACTTTATCTGTGGAAAATAGCCTGGGGCTGAATGAAGAATGGGTTCACAAGAGTAGGTGAGTGGGATGCCAGCACCATTTCCATCTCCTTTGGTAAGCAGGATCTTCTGGTCAATGTGGAGGCAGAACCCAGCTGCCCCTGGGCTTACCTCCCTTGGAGAAATCAGGAAAAAGTGTGAAGCCACCTACATGCAATATTTACCCTGTAACTTAAAATCCAGTTTACATAGGTGGTACTTCAGCATATTTCTCTCCTTTCACCTGCTGAAACAGACTGACTGCTGAGATACTTTCTCTGAGCCACCAGACCGAAGACGTGGTTCAGACACCGTTGCCACTGTTAGCTGTGAGTCTGCTGCAGCAGTCTGCCTTCTGATTTTTCCGTCCCTTAAGGTCGTTCATGGAAACAACTCTTTCCTCTGCCCATTTCATCATTTCCGCTGTTTCTAGGCAACCTTGAACTTCTGAGCTTGTTCATGAGCCTGCTTCCTTTAGCAATTTTGTGATGATGATTGAAAACAGTAGTGTTTCTACTCGCTGAGCAGCAAATCCATCTCCAAAGACATAGTAAGAAAACCAGAGGGGACTGTTTTCATGTGCATGTGATACCTGTCACTATCTATCATATTAATTATTTCTTCAAATAAGCAACAGAGTATTTAAATGAGTCTTGCAGTCCAAAGACATGACAAGATATTGATTGTGGATGTTAAATTTAATCTAATGGCACTGTTTGAAAATATCATCCTATCTAGCAAGACCTGTAAAACTCACTGAAAGACAGGCAGAAGACAGGCTTTAAATCCTTTGCATGATGTACAACAAGGAAATCTTAAACCCTACAAAAATGAAACTGGTCAGCGATTCTCCAAGTGTAAAATAAAGAAGCATCAAAGCCTAGCCCTATGATAGTTGCTGCCTTTTTTTTCATTGTCATATTTTGGAAATAACTTCTATTCTGAATGACTTAGCTTGTCATACTACTGTAGCATCCATGGTGGTATTTCTGCAATATAGTTTTTTTGAAACCAAGCAACCAGCTTGATGCCTGCTTGCTTGCCTTCCCTTCTCAAGCTAGTCATAGTCATCTTCAACTTCTTCAAAAATAAGGACATAACAGATTGATCTTCCAAAGCCAGGTTTGCCCATAGCTTTTCTGGGTAATACTTTATGTGGTTGGAACCATATGATAGATTACAGTATTTGATCCACTGTACTTTTTTTCGTCTAGGGTAGGTCGCTTGAATCCCTCTTGCTAGGACCTTAAACCTCTACCTATTTCAGCCTGCAAAACACAGATCCCTTAATGTCTTCTCCAGAAACAAAATGCCCAAATCATCTTTAGTAAAACCCTTTTGTTTAGAAAAATGTCTTTGTGTGAATGACGGTTTTGTTACCAGAAGCAGATGGATATATCCTGCCATAGAACATTCACCTGGAAGGTAGCTTCTAGTCTTCATTTTGAATCAAGTAAGTTAAAGGCCTAAAATATTTTAGCTAAATAGAATTTCTGTATGATAAGCCTTGCCAAGAGCTACTGACATTTTTCTAAAAGAGGTTTCAATGCCTTTGCTGTATACAAGGAGTTGATCTGTTGTTAAGTTCTACTCTTGACCAATTCTCAAAAGATACTGCTTAAATTTTCTATGGCAGAGTTAGAGCTTCTCAGAAGTCCAAAACAGCAGAGGAGAGAACTAATTCACCAAGGACTCAACTACAGGAGGATATTCATATTTTAAAAAATCCTTTAAAGTATTGTAGTATTTCAAGCAGGAAGATTTTTATCAGAGTAATGTGGAAGTTATTGTCTGTACTACACAGTTCAGTTACTGTCAAATACTCAGTAACTATTTTATCTTATCTGATTTCAGGCCGAGGGAGCCAGAGAGAGGCTGTCAGAACAGCAGTACAACCGCCTCATGGAGTACATCACAAAGACATCTTATCACCTCACTCCCAGCACCACCACAGTGCCAGCTCTGCAAACTGTGGCTGCTGAACAGCCCCCAACTATAACAAAAACCTATCAGTATATAGTTGATCCAAATTTTGCCCAAGTATTCATTAGCAAATTCACCATGGTGAAAAATAAAGCCTTGAGGAAAGGATTTAATTAATAGTTATTTCGGGTGCGTGTAGTAATACCATACCAGTTTGAAAGCAGTGCTTTCTCTGCAGTAACCTACATCAAGTAGAGATGCTTATAATTTTTGAGGAGGTAGAAATTGATAACAAAGCCCAATAGCTTTTCTAATCTTGACAACATTCCTGCTCCCTAGCCAAAATACTACTGCTGGAAGGAAAGTGTTCTGGCAAACGAATAAAGTGAGAAAGAACAGCCTTGGACTACATCTCAATCAAAATCCTTTTTCTTTTTGATACCCAAAAATTAGAGAATAGGGAAAAATTGCGTGCATACAGATGTTGTTACCACACACAGAAATGTGTATCAATACCTCTATATCATATTTTAGGGTCTGCCAGTTTCTGTTATAAACCAGGTTTATAACTCAGCTGTAAAAACTTGCTCAAGGCTGAGCCTTTCCCCCCCACACCCACACCCGCCCAACATGTGCGTCCTGAGGCAAAACATTTTCCCCCACTAAATCTGAAAAACCCAGTGTGGCTGTTTTAAGTTACTAGTGACAGCTGGGTTTTAGCACCACTTTAACCTTAAAATAGCTTCCTTTATTTGACTGAAGTTTTGCAGGACATTAGTCCATAATGTAAACTAGTGCCTTTGTGTGGTTTGGAGAACAAAACATGAACTAGAACATGACTTTATTTTTAAAACTGTCTGTATACAGAAACTTTATTTTATCCACCATCAAATTTTCAGAAGTACTTTCAATGTATGTATGACTGTGCATTGTCTGTTCATTAGCTGGAAGCCAGTAACACGCAGTTCAAAAATTTAAGAAATAGAGCTGTCTCCTTAAAATCTCTAAGCTCAATGTAACCCAGATGTGCAGGTGCTAAGTACAGCCTTGTGGGGTCTTGCTTATTTCTGATCTGCCACCACTACATTGTATGTGCTCCCTGCAGCCCTAATTCATTTTATGCTTATCATCTTCAAACTGATAAAAACAGGAATATTTAGAAACGTGACCTTTCAAATATGTACTAAGCAAAGTGAGATTTTTTTTTTAAAGATTGAAAACTGTGGACCCACAGGCACCAATTACATTAATGATGCCATCACAATACACTTACGAATATATGTTAAACACCTGTATTTCTTGTTGTAGAATCAGTCTCTGGGCACAGTTAGATGACTTTACAAACCAAATCTGGCCATGGCAGTTTTATTTTAAAACCGAAAGCTTACTTGGTTTCCAACTATGCATGTTAACTTTTCTCCCCTTTTCTATATGCTTACCAAAATGAATTTTGTCTGGAGATTCCTGAACATGGCTGGAATTGGAGTCAAAAACTGGAATAAAATCTGATCACCATTTGGAGCATATGCTTTATAGTTAATAAATTCTATGCATACTTGATATGACCAAATGCACAGTAAATAAGAATGTGGTAACTGATACGTTTTTCTCTTGAGTTCTGTTTTGTTAAAAGATATTTCTAAAAGCTGTGTCTCTCATCTGCTGAGAATAAAGGAGGCTGGGGTCTGCATTGTCCTTTTCTGACTGTGAAATAAGCCCATCCATTATCAACATTTCATACAATGATTTTAAAACTTAGTCATTGTTTAAGTAACACTGTTTAAAAAATGTATGTGTATATACACACATGTGCTTCATTCATGAATATTTTATGGAAGTTGTTTAATACTTCTAATTTTGCATATTGATGGATAAATTGTAATATAATTGTTTAAAGATAATAAAGCTATTCCTGTAATACTTGGGGGTTTTTTGAGCTGTTTATTCATTCAGTTATGAGGTGTAGAACAATGACAAGACTGATGTACAAGCTTCATGAGGGCCCCATTAGATCCCAGTTGGTCACTGGACTTTGTAGTGTACCAGAAAATGCAATAGATCATGACAATACTTTGGAAGTAAAAACTGGTGACTAGCTTGCCAAAAATGTGTGCTGAAAAGTTTTATGCTTTTGTGACTAACTGAATCAAAACAGCACTGTAGTCACCGTTTCAGTTAGACTAATCTGTTCCTTATTTATGGAGTACACAGACAAGCCAAGGGGATGCAAACACACCTGTAAAAAATGAGGAACAGCAGTTTAATTTCTAAAAGTTTGTAGATTTCAGCCATTGTTTAAGATACATTTGTGTTTTTCCTGAATTACATTCTCCTGGAATAAACACTTGCTTAAATTACACTTTTCTTCAGTGAATTGAGCTGCATCTTTACTGCATTAGGCAGGTTCTTTCTCCCCCTTCTGACCACATGTATGGAAACGAGTGGAGACTGCACATAAATCAACCTCTCCTACATATGAGCTGTGTGAACTGTGAAAACAAAGTTGTCCGAAGAGCAGCTGCCTGTACTTAGCTGCTACAGCAGTGCAATGTGTACTCTTAAAACATGCCTACTCTCATAACGCTCTTTAGACCTGGAGAGCTCACAACTTCAAATCTATCTTTTTAGTTTGCTTCCAGAACAATCAATCACTCCTCAAACACTTGAGAATAAAGTAAGCTAGCCAAAAAATTTGAAGGCATAGTCAGGCAAGACCTTTCCCAAAGTAGTTCAGGTCAAATAATTCTTTTTTATATATCATTTCATACATAAATATAGCAAAAACCTTCCGACAGTTGGGATAGTCTCAGAGAGCAGCCAAGTGTGTTTTTCAGCTCTGCATCTCCTAGAAACAGCATGCCAGACCCTGTAACAAGCAACTGATTAGGGCTAACTCACAGGTCTTGTACTATGCTATGTACCACTCCAATTCTTTGTATGATAGAATTAGCTGAACTCTTGCTGGTAAAGGGAAAACAACCAACCAAACCAAACAAAAAAACCTGGTGGGTTGGTGCTGATTTCAGAAAAGCAGGTTGGTTAGGTACCCAGCTTTGCACTCCCTTCCTACTCCAGAGGAAAGCAAGCTGTGGTTTGGTTGGCATTGCCTCTTGAGGGAAGTACTTGCCTTGCATCCTGTGTGAAATCAGAATGCATCCAGAAAGCAATTGCAGCCTGCAGACTCAAAGCACAGCCACAGAAGTTAGAACTCACCTTTCTTTGTTAAATACATTTAGCCAGAGACATCTCTGAGCTCTGCTATATCTGTGGAAAACTGCCTTCCCCCACAAAACTCTCATTTCTTTAAATCACATGTGCTGGTAGCTGAAGGAACACAGACTACAATAACTGCTGCTGGCTACAACAGTTTAGAAGAAACTTTAAGAATTTAACAGTAAATTAATTCATGGCAACTGTGAAGAATACAGGGCCTAGAACAACAAGGGAAGTCACATCTATTAGCCTGCACACCTG
This sequence comes from Corvus kubaryi, assembly GCF_017639235.1. Classification (NCBI taxonomy): domain Eukaryota; kingdom Metazoa; phylum Chordata; class Aves; order Passeriformes; family Corvidae; genus Corvus; species Corvus kubaryi. Next base: position 15,281,166 of record NW_024581127.1, read on the forward strand.
GCAGTAGCAAGTTTCTTTGCCTCTGAAACTGTCAGTAAGACCGAAGACCTCTGGCTATTTAAACCTGCAGACAGGCTTGAGAAAATGTCAGTACTTACTGGCATACACTGTTTATACTGTACACTGGGAAGATAAATGGGTATCATTTGCTATTGTTAAGCTCTGGTTTACATTTATAGGAACTGGGGTATTTTGATTACTAGATGGTTTCCCCTGCATCACTAATGTCAAATTCTTCCTTTGCTTAAAGGAAGCACTGCCTGAATGGGAAGTTTAAAGAAAATCCCATGTTGATCTATAAAATGTTCTGGATCACATACATTACTTATGTGCTTTCATTAGTCCAAATGTTGTTCAAGGATACCTATTAAGTGTTAAGTAGTTAATGATCCATGTAAAATAATAAGAGTTACTCCAAACAGGATTTGAACTGAAGACCTTCAAATACAACACAGATGGCCTAATTTGTCATGCTGCTTCATACAAAGACTTCCTTCCTTTCATGCAGTCAGCTTTTGCCTGCTCTCCTAGTACCCACATTCAGCAAACAAAAGCTGCAGTGCTGGTACCTTCTTCATCCTGAGCAACAGGCAATGACAAAGCCTGCTCTCGCTGACAGGTATCATGGCACAAAGAGCACCATGTCTCAGACTGCACAGAATATAGCACAGATCCAAACCATGCTTAGCTGACTACTTCCAGCTATTAAGAAGATATCTAAAAGCAGCATGCCAAGATTTTAATTACCATAATATCCTAAAATATTTATTTTGTCTGCCTGTATCCCCTTTCCTGTTGTACACCAAATACACGTGAACATACCTGCAGTTGAAAGTCATTCTCCAATCAGAGTAATAGACCTTGTATAAGAATGGGCATTTGCACAGTCTGTAAGTCTTGCTGTGACAGTCTGCTGCTGTGAGGAAGGCAATGCAGCGATGACAGCAGAAAAAGACAGAAAGGTTGGCTGGTATATTTCCAGAATTTCTATCCAAATTCTTTCCTCTCAAGGTCAGCTCACCAAAGGTAACACAGACCCCTCCAGAAATCCATCCTCTCCCCTCCTGCAACATCTGTCCTCTTGCACATTCCCATTAAGCTGCTGGGACAAACTAGCTGTCACTGCTTAGGGATATACTGTGCTATCAAATATGGAATTTGGCCAAAACAGAGATGTAAATAATCCCTGGAAGAAAGACAGACTTAGTCACCCTGAGCAAGTTCTGATGACTTTCCACCACTCTACCCAGCACCTGAGCCTTTTAAGTATTTCTACATTAATGGAGACAACTAAATGTCACTGACACATGTATTTTATTTATTGAGTTGCATTAGAGCGTGCCACGCACTGAAGTGCACTGCACTTAACACTTCAGTGAACAAATAAGGTTCGGTCATCAAGTCTCCTGGAACTGAAGGAAATCTGCAAGATAAGAAAAAAACCATTAAGTTATGATGGACAAACTTCATGCTCTAAGTAAACATACTAGTATGTATGACTGCAAAGCAGCAGAGAGAAATGTTTATGTGGTAGTTTAGTCTAGAGGAATTCCCCATTATTTCCTGATGCTTGAAGATTCACACACCCTTCATGTGGCAAACAGAAGTGAAACATGGAACAAATCAAGAGCTGGAACAACACTGCACAGCACATCAGATTCACTATATATACTGCTCTGGTAACTGAATCAATCTTGCTGAGGGCCTGCAGGAGAAAGGAATGCAGCTTTCAGATAGGAGCCAGAGAGGAAACAAGTGGTGCAGGCAGCCTACCAAGGAAGGAAGAAAACCAAATTCAAATTGCTTCTCCCCATTATACTGAACACAAATCCAAGACCAGCTGTGCTCCATGACAAGAGTCATGGAAGTGGTTAGCACCAAACTCTGAGCTTCCCCCTTTATTCCATGGCTGAGCACACAGTAGACACCAGATACTCCTCACATTTATAATTGCACTTAACTTCCACTGTCAGTATCACCACCACACTCCACACCAAGTAGATGGAACAGTGTGAACTCACAGGGAGGTGCCAAGGTGCCCCCATCCCCAGCAGGAAAAAACTTGGTGTAGAGTGCCATGCTAATGAACTAATGAACTCTCCTTCCTGCCTACCCGACCCCTTCCTAGGTGTTGGGGCTAAGTACGGATTCCACAGAGAGTATTCTGTGAGGTTAAACCACTCTATTTACTGCCGTATACAGGACATGAACTGTAAAATGGGAGATGTAGAGTGTGCATGATCACTGTACCCTTTAGGTAACTACATCAAAAAAAGGCTTCACATTCAAAATAGCTAAGATTTAAACTTCTGAGGCAAACAGAAATGTCTTCCATCTGTTCTGGGTACTTGTCCTTTTTTAATAGCCTTTACAGAACATTTGAAACACTGGCATTGTTTTCCCCTTCTACTTTTGTATTCATGCGCAGGCACAACAAAAAACAACCTCTTTCTACTGTGAAGGAGTGAAAAAATATCTGTTCTTATATGAATAGGCTAAGGAATAAGAAGCATCAGCAATTCAAACAAAATCACATAAGATGATTTGTCTGCCATTTTCTTTTGAGCCAGTACAACTAAGAAATGGAAGAATTGTTTAGGAAACATTTAATTTTAACAGGTGCACACAATGTGCAATTTTTTTTAAACTGCCAATGGGAACACAGGCTGAGAGTGGAGCTCTATTTGCACTGAAATAAATCCTGCTCATGATTTCAATTAAATATTGAACATGCAGCCTTGTTGACAGTGTTTGTTTCAAATGATTTTACCACCAGATGGCCCTTCAGAATACACTGATGAATGCCACCTGACTAAAGAATGCAATTCCAGTGTCTAAAGAAGTTTAAAAGTGACTATATATTAGCAATAGGACTGAACCAGAGTTCAGTCCTATTGCTAATATATAAACCAGGTAAATATTAGTAATATTACCAATATTTAAACCAGGTAAATTTATAATTTCATCATTTATCTTTGCTGCAGTCATAGCTAAAGAACAGCAGTATCCCACTCTCACAAAACAAACAAACAAAAAAACAACACTACCAAAGGCTGGAACTGACACAAGGATTTTTTACCTTTTTTTCAAATTTTTAGAAGAGATGGAGCTCCGAGTTTTTTACGTAATTGTGTTATGCAGAAACCAGATAGTTGCAGATTGTCATAAAACAGAATTTAGTACATAGAGTGTTAAGTACAAATCTTTTATTCAATCTTGCTGCTTCATGCAAACAGGCTGAGAAAATCCAGCTGGCCAGGATAATTAAAGCCACAGATTATCACATAATGATCACAATATGAAAACATTCCAAAAGAATGAAAAACTATCATTCTAGATTAGTCTGAAGTCATTTTAGGAGAAGCAGAGAACTGAATGTAAAAAATTTGCAGCAAGAAAGGGGGAGTAACTCTTGATTGAGTTGTCACATCAGCCTGTGCAGCTCAGTGAGTGTAGTTATTAGTAACTACAACATGGTTGTGAGTGTAGTTATTAGTAACTACAACATGGTTGAAATCAAGACTCTTTTCCTGATTTTACTAGCAAGAGAGAACAAAGTTGGGTAGTTTTTCCTAGAAAAGGCAGTGTCAAGTGCTAAAAAATAGTATTGTGAACAAAGTTCTATTCAAGCTTCATACAATATGGCAAAAATGTGATTATTAGTACACAGAGCTGTATGCCACTGTGATTTTTTAATATATGTACGTGTGTATATAGATGTATTTCCCCTCATGATTAGTCATCTTCCCCCTCTCACCAACTTCAAAATACAAAACTATGTGCAGAAGCTGTCTCTGTTTCTTACATTAAGATGCATGCTATGAGAGAGAAACAGCCTCTCCATTTTCTCACTCACCATACCACCACAAGTATGTAAGCAGAAGATACAGACAGCTCCAAGTTAAGCAGTTCAAGATGTGACAGCATCAACATGGCTGTGGAATCAGGCAAGTCTTGGAGTTTAATGTTAGAGCTTTGTCTCCTCTCTGTGGTTATGTGAGGAGGGCAAAGGCCTGGCATCACTACTCTGTCTCCTACATCACGCAAGTTAAACAAATTCCGCAAAACCTACTCAGGAGCTTCTATCCTGCCCTTACTCCCAGGTCCCCACTTCTCCTGTTTCTTCACATTTTTATTACCCAGAGGTCTCTTGAGTGCAATTTGTATCCTTTCTCCTTGGAAACCCCTTTTGATTTGAAAAAAAAAAAAAAGGAAGACCCCCCAAGCAGAAGCACAACATCTCACTGAAATCATCTCACTCCTGTTCTAATGCAGAGCAGTTCACTACCTGCAGATGCAGCTTACCATCATTTGGGTGGTGCACACTCAAGCACACCAGCTGCTTTCATGGCTTGAAAGTCCTTCATGGGATCATAGCTTTTATAGAACTCTGCGTAAGCTCGTTTTCTGGGTTCAGCAATTCCAAACTGAAAAGTAACACACAGAAAATTAAAGTTTGCAAAGCTTTATGAACAGATTTCTTTTCTGTTAATCTCTATAACTTCTAACAGTGGCTATTAGTCTAAAAGGCCTTTAGCTCAAATTTTTAAAAGTTCCTTTGTTCCTGTTAAAACCCACAGGTTGGGCTACCTGATCATTGGTCAGGAGAACAAATGTCTGAAGTAAAACCTTAAAAGGAAGTCTGTTACAAGGTAGCACATCACACTTTCAAGATCCAAAACCACTCCATCTATACTGATACTCAAGTGTCCAACATCCTCCCTGCTAAAAGTTTTATACAAAAAACATGTCATTATGGTAATAATGTCGTATCATTTGTGCCTGTGGACAGCTGCAAAACTCTAACTCAAGATAAAATGGCATCCTACACTGAAGGACTACATTTGAGCTACACTGTAAGTCAACTACATCTGGTAAAATTTTACAAGGCTGCCAAGCCACTCTTACAGCTCACCAACATAAAAAGACACAATCCTCATTCCTTGGACACCCACTCACCTGAAGCACAGGGATATACTCAAAAAACTCTCAAAAATGTGAAAAAAATTCCAAGGTGGGTTTGTACAACAGCATCTAACAGGGAACAGAGCAAATTGCTACTGAGATGCATGTTACTTGTTCTAAATCTGGTCTGCTACCTTACCAGTGTATTAACATGGGGGTGCCAAATAAGGTACAGACCCAGAGACTATTTAAAAAAGCTATATTCTAAGTCTGACCACAAACAAGCTTGTCTACCTCTTAACAGATGTGTTAAGTACATGTGTGAGCTTATTGTTTCTGACAGACATTTGTGGCTCTGAGAAGTTGTGAAAAACCTGAAATTAACTTCATTTCTAGTCACTTTTATCAGTAGCTTCCTGAGCATTCAAATGCTGCCAACAGTATCTGCATGACTTCAATAGGAAAAGCAAGATCCAGTTCTTCCACAAGAATTCACACTGTGTTGTTTGCTTCGTGTATGAGATCCCAGAAGTATTTAGTAAGAGCACTCAAGAACAACTACTGCTCCTATCTTTACCAGAAGTCAAACCTGTAAGGGTGTTTTTCTGGAAATGTAATGCTCCATTTCCACACAATGCTTCAAAAGCAAGGACAGGTTAAAAACCACATTAGGTTTTCTCAAACTGATGTCTTCAGTGTGAAGGATGAGTTTTCCAAATTGCTTAAGAGCAAGTGTCCTGAAATCAGTCAAAAGATAAAGTAAGACCTGGACAACTCTCTCAAGTCTCAGAAACTGTGGCAGACCAAAACACAAACTATCTAGAGTTAATGTGCATCAATTCTGAATGGTCAAGAGCAGTTTGGGACTAGGAGACTTAAGGTCAAGTTGTCACGAATTGCGTGATCTTGAATGCCCTTCATAAACCATCATTATCATCATAATGATACTCATATCATTTCTTCAAATGAAGATTAGGGAGATTATTTGGGCTTTGGAAACATGCTCACAAAAATACATTACTAAACCTTTCTGATGAACAGCTCAACCCAATCTCAACAGAAAAATATTATGAGTTCTTTAAATACTCCAATGAGCCCAGTTTATAACTGAATGACTACACAGCCCACCTTGTATAAAGTCGCACCTCCCACAGATACCAAAAATGCCCCAAGGAGGTGAAACTTCATCCGCCGGGCCAAAAGGCGCCGCATTTGTGGCTTTGGCAACAGTGCAGCTGACATGGTGACCGTATTTCCTGAAAGAAAAAATGAAGTAAGAGAATTGTGGGAGAAGCTCTACTTAAAATAGTTTTCTGTACTACAAAAAGATCACTTTTTTATCGTGTAATAATCGTCTTCACAATATAAGCAACAGTGCTCCTGTCTGTCTGACCTTCCAATGAGAATATTTAAGGGACAAAATTCAAGGACAGCCTATTTATGATATGAATCTGGTTTAAGTTCTTACACTCCTTACACCCAGTATTTGTGAAATCAAGATTGGCCTTCGTTGTTCACACTAAATCCTGCGCTTCCCGCAGGGTCTTCCCTCCCAGGCCTGCTGTCCTATGTTTACATCAGAAGACATTTTAAGCAGTACTGGGGATGGCTGGGACCGGCCCCACGCCGCTCCCCGCACCGAGGGCGCCCCAGCCCCGCGCTGCCGCCGCCGCCGCTGGGCTTGGCTCCGCCACCCTCAGGGACGCGCAGAGGTCACGGGGCCGCGGCCGAGGGGGGAGCGGCGGCTGGCGGACCTAAGGATGGGGATGATAAGGGAAGGAAGAGGGAATGAAGGGAGGAAGAGGGAACAGCGGGAGCCGCGGCGGCAGCGGGGAGCGACCTCACCTCAGCTCCCACCAAGGTCCTTCCGCGCCGCCGGCCGCGCTCCCGCTGCGGTACCGCTATTCCGCATGCGCGGGGGGCCGGCGGCCTACGGCGGGCGGCGCGGGTCAAACCCAGCCGGGCGCGGCGCCCGGCCCCTGTGGGAACGAGGCACAGAATCGATTAGGTTGGAAAAGGGCTCTGAGATCATCGAGTCCAACCCGGGACCGAACAGCACTGTGTCAGACAGACCCTGGCACTGAGTGCCAAGTGCAGTCTTTCCTTAAACAGCCCCAGGGACGACAACTTCACCACCTCCCTGGGCAGCACATTCCAATGTTTGTTTGATCATCTTTGCTGTGAAGAAATTCCTCCTAATGTCCAACCCCAGCTACCCCGGCACAGCTTGAGGCGATGTCTTCTTGTCATGTCACCTGTCACCTGGGAGAAGAGCCCGACCCCCACCTGGCTACAGCCTCCTTTCAGGGAGTTGTAGAGATCCATGAAGTCACCCCTGAGCCTCCTTTGCTCCAGGCTAAACACCCCCGGCTCCCCCAGCTGCTCATCACAGGACTTGTGTTCCAGACCCTTCACCAGCTCCATTGTCCTCCTCTGGACACGCTCCAGCACCTTAATGTCCTTCCTGAATTGAGGGCCCCAGAACTGGACACAGCACTCGAGGTGTGGCCTCACCAGTGCCCAGTACAGGGGGACAATCACTGCCCTGGTCCTGCTGGTCACACCATTTCTGATGCAGGCCAGGATGCCACTTGTCTTCTTGGCCACCTGGGCACACACTGGCTCGTGTTCAGGTCCCTTCTTCTGTCTTTAAGGTCCCTTCCAGCCCAAACCATTTTGTGATTCTATTAAGAGCCATGGGAGAAAACCAAGTTACCCACTTGAAGGATGCCCTGGGTGACACTGCTGTGCTGAGGGCCTCAGGACTTTATATATAAAGAGTTTGCCAGGAATTATTGGCCAAGCCTAGAAAGAAATTAAGCCGTTTGTAATTCTTTCTAGATGTCCCTTAGCCAGTTTTTGTACCTTTCTTGGAAATGAGGAACATATGCTTTGCCCATGATTTCCACTTAATCACCACCTGCATGTGGAATTGTCATTTTTATTCCTGGGGAGTCTCTGTGGGATTTACACTGAACGCCATAAATTCCTGCATTGAAAAGACAAGTCCCTCCTGTGCAGTGAGGAATTCATTTAAGTCTTTTGCTCCCTTGCCAAAGCCAGCAGATCCTGCCATCAAATGACAGAGATGGACTCTTAAAATTGCAGAGGAGTTGCTTTTCCTATGATGGAATTAAGAAGAGATAAGTGTCAGTAGAAAATGTCAGAGGGAAATCATGCAGCTGTGGCTACAAGATGGGAGAATGGTCTTGCAACAGCGGTTTGAATAGAAGCAATTTGGACAATATTCCCTCAAACTGAAGAAAAGTTTGTTACAATAGTTGAGACCAAAATGAAGAATGTCTGTCCAAGAGTTTTTCCCATGTGGATTAACACAAAAACCCCAAATGTTAATGATGTCATGCAGAAAGAATGGCAAGATACATCACCAAGGGAAAATCATGCCTGACAAATTTGGTGGCCTCCTATAACAGAGTCACAGCATTGGTAGATGAGGGACGAGCGACTGACGTCATCTATTTGGACTTGTGCAAAGCATTTGACACAGTCCTGCATGACATCCATATCTCTAAACTAGAGAGATATGGATTTGATGGATGAACCACTTCATAAATAAGGAACTAAGGAATTGGCTGGATGATTGCACTCAAGGAGTTGTGGTCAAGAGCTCAATGTTCAAGTGTAGACCAGTGACGAGTGGTGTTCCTCAGGGGTCAGTATTGGGACCAGAATTGTTTAATGTCTTTGTTGGTGGCATGGACAGTGGGATCAAGTGCGCCCTCAGCACTGTCCACTCCAAGGTGCATGGTGTGGTCAGCACGCTGGAGTGAAGGGATGCCATCCAGAGGGACCTGGACAGGCTTGAGAGGTGGGGCTGTGCAAACCTCATGAAGTTCAGCAAGGCAAAGTGCCAGATCCTGCACCCGGGCTGAGGCAATCCCAAACACAAATACAGGCTGGGTGGGGAATAAGAAGGGACACCTTGAGGTGTTGGTGGACAAGAAGCTCCCCATGAGCCAGCAATGTGTGCTCACAGCCCAGAAAGCCAACCAAATCCTGGGCTGCATCAAAGGCAGAATGGCCAGCAGGTCGAGGGAGATGATTTTGCCCCTCTACTCCACTCTGGTGACACCTCACCTGGAGTGCTGTGTCCAGCTCTGGAGCACTGCATCCAGCTCTGGAGCCCCAGCACAAGAAAGACGTGGACCTATTGGAGTGAGCCCAGAGGAGGGCCACAAAGATGATTAGAGGGCTGGAACACCTCCTGTCTCCTGTGGAGAGAAGTTGAGGTTGTTCAGCCTAGAGAAGAGAAGGCTCCGAGAAGACCTTAAAGCAACCTTCCAGTACCTAAAGGGTGCTTACAAGAAATCTGGAGAGGGACTTTTTACATGGGACATATAGTGACAGGATGGGGTAATGGCTTTAAACTGAAAGATGGCAGGTTTAGATTAGATATAATAAAGAAATTCTTTACTGAACTTGCCCTCATGAAAGATTATACAAAAGTAATTGGAATAAAAGTATGTCAGGTTTCACGGCTACTGTCATCATAGGTAAGATATGAGTAATTTTCCTATAAACATCAGTCTTGTGGAGACAATATTTTGGTGGATGGAACTAGGTTTGTAAATAAAAAAATCTTGATTGCTGTTTTCAATAGCTTCCTTCATGGCTGGCCAGGTCATGGAATTGTTTTCTGTGTGGCCAGTTTCCCCATGTGCCTGAGATACTGCTGGCTAGGCATCTTTGTGTTACAGTTAAGATGTTAAATGAAGTGCTAATTGTTATCATCTTTTGATGTCATTAGTGTGGAATATACAGCCAACTCCTTATTGTTCTGTGTAAAGGGCAGTTCGGGACTGTGCAAATAAGATTTAAAAAAGCATGGAGAATACATTACAGGAAGAGCTGTGGAAGGAGAGCAGAGACAAACAGTGCAGAGTGGCTTCCTGTCACACCAGTTTCTGAATGGATTCTGAATGGAAAGTGTAGTTTGGACGTGAGTGGACCCTGTGCATCCAAATGCTTGAAAGTAAATAAACCTTCTGAAAACAAGAAGGCATATGTACAGAGATGCAGAGACAACAGCAGTTGTTTCCTTCCCAGCCCACCCACTCCCTGGGGGTTCTGACACCTATTCCAGTTACCTTTGGGATACAAATGTTAGTATTTTGTCACTCAAAAGGTGTCACAGCTATCAAAGTAGAATCTTCAGTCCGTTTTTTCCTCTCCAAAATACTGTAGAGCCAGCAACAGTTTACACTTCCCCACTGTGTCCTTGAAAGGGATCATCTTTTGAAGAGTGAAGGAAGGCATTAATGCGAAATCATTTCTTGCTTGTGCTCCACTGGAATTGAAAGTAAAATTCAGTTCTGACTTAAGTGAGAGGAAATTTAGTCAGTGAATCCTTGTCTTTTCCACAAAGAGTACCAGCTCTGATACTTAGGACTGTACTTTCTGTGGTGTGGACTGATGCCAACTAAGAACAGGACTATGACAATCAAGTGATTTTGCATACACCACAAAAAGTCTTTAGATAATCATAATCTGGATCAAATTAGAACCAAAAATCCACTGGAAAAAAGATTACATGGGACATCAGCAATCCCCTGAGCCAGACGCACTCCCAAATAGTTTAATATAAAACCTACCTATCACAAAAGAAACAGAAGTTAAACAATGCTATGTGCCACATATGAAAATGCATACATTTGGGTTCATCCTCCCCTTTCTGTGCCAGGAATTAACTGATCAAATACTCTCTTGCCACAGCTGTGCCTACATCAACCAATGGTGCTGTGAAACAAAGATATGGTGGCACAAGAAGTTTTTTAACAGAATTGGAATGGCAGCTGTACAAAAAAATAAGGGTGAATCAATGATTCCTAAATGGAAAAAGTCTAAATTAGTAGGGGGAAGAAAATATTTTTGTACTTCCAAAAGAGCAGTATAAACAAAGGAGATAAATATAAAAGTTCAATAAATTAACTTTTATTATCATTCAATAAATGAACAATAAATGGAGCAGACAGGGATTTCACAAGCTTTTGTTAATTTTATGCAAGTTTCTGAAATAGAAAAATCTCCAAAAAAGTGATTTCCTAAGTTTTATTCCACTTGTAAAGAGACAGATTTTGGTATATTGAATACACATGAAATAGTGAAAGAATTATGCCAATGATCCTGTGTTTGGTTCCACCACGAGTTACACTGTTAAAAAAAGAGCTATTTCCCAAGTTCCCAGCTTGCAGTCAAGACATGGCTAATATGTGTATTCCAGCCCAAGAACCAGAAAACACACCAGGTTTCAGAGCTGTGACATTAACATTCATGTGACACTTTGTTTTCTGGAGTATGGTTCTGCATTAACTGTTCTCACTCTGAAGTCCTCTAGATTCGGGGGATCTATCGAAACCAATACACTGTTTATTTTAGCAACAGGAGACCCTTGGTTAGATAAATTGGGCTTTTAAACAAGTAGAACTCTATAAGTGTCATTCTTACCTAGAAGCTTAACTTAGACAAGTGTTACTTTGTTATTCATTGCCATTATGTTCTACATTATCATCTGATTTCTTAGAAAAAACCAAATCCACACCCACAAGAAACACCTCCTTCCAGTCCCTGTTCCTTGCTCAAAGCCCTTTAAACAATGCCAAGATTCTTCTGTCTTTTGTGGTTTTAAAAGTTATGTAGCTTGTCTGCAATGGAAATAAAGTCATCAAAGAAACATTTTTGTACTGTTCCTTTACTCCTCTGGATTTGAATAGAGGTGCCTTACTCTGAGAAAGTTTTTCATTTCTCATCCTTGTTTTTCCAGGAACATGTGGCACCATCTTTACAGACAAATACTGCAATCTAAAATTTAACCACTCAACACATAAAATTGTTACATGTAATTCAGTGTCTATGGTCTCTACAGGCCCATCTCAGCAAGTGACAGCCCACCCAATGTAGGCCACAAATATTCCTAGTCTGCGTTCAGCTCCAGAAAGTGTCTAGGGTAAGAACAGGAGCAGAGTTACTCCCTTAAAAAATGAAAGCAGGGACCACAACATGAGGACAAAAGGCCAAGTTTTCCTTTCCTGTTCAAAGCACAGTTTGATTGATGTGCTGTGACATGGTTTAGTTTCACAGGACAAAATTCTCTAGTTCCAAATATCATCTACCATACAGAAACTATTGTATGGCAGACAGTGCTTGCATGACGTGCCCAGCAATCCTGACGAGTCCCTACATGCACCTGGTACATTTGCCAGTACTCCCTACCTTGATTATAGATGTGTTACTGTAAGTCTGAGCAGAAGATTCACAGTAGTCCAAAGCCATTGAAACAAGCAATGTTCTTCATACATTAACAGAGTTTAGGCCAGACCCTTTGTTAGCTTCTATTTTTCCTAGATGTGACCAGTGATCATCAGACCTCCAGAAAGCAGAAAGTGGCCAACTGCTGCTGTTGACACAGCTGTGATTTTGCTCAAGGAATGAATTCTCACAGAAAATGAAAGACCAACTTCCCAACTTGTGGGTGTAAAACAGTGGTTGTGAAGTGGGAAAGCCTCCTTCAAATAGAGGATCAGACTCACTCTCCACAAGGCATTACATTTGCACCTTCCTTGGTTAGCATCACGGTACTTGCTCTGGACAGCTCTTGGCTCAGCATGCTCCTCTTGGAGGAGTGAGCTGCACAGAGAGGAGAAGGGGCCTTGCTCAGGTTGGGGACAGCACCCTGCAAGGGTGACATCTAAAAATTTGCAGCGGTAGGATTTAACCTAGGGATATCTTTGCTGTTTATTCAATTTACCTAGTACAATACAGAGCTCATTCTGACAGAAGAAGATTGGCCCAGGTTATATATAAAGATCACTTTGCAATTGGTTGCTGTGGCAATTTTTAGACTTTTTCTCACAGATTTCTGAACATCTCATTTTAGTCTGTTTTAATTCACACTGAGGTGATGACATGGTAAGTGTTACGAGATGTTGGCAAGTTTTCATTTCTGTGCCTGAAATTGGAGTCTAGAAGGAGTGAAGGGTGTCTCAGATTTGTTGTGACTTGTATCATCATAGTGCAGTCACATGAATCAAACCATCTCCACTTATGAAAAGAGAGTTCATGAACACAATTAAAAACCAAAAATAAAATAAAAAGTACCCCAGAGATGATGTATTTCTTGACCTCTTTATGATCTGGTGAATTAATTGTGAGCCTGAAATCTTATTCATTGTTTCCAATTACATTACCTGGTCTAGTAAAATATTCTTCCTAGAAAAAAACGCCATTGCTTTTGTTTATTTTGGTATTGGAAGAATCTACCAATTTAGGATTGCTATGTTTTGCAAAGGCTCCATAATTTCTATTTGGTATTTGATGGTATTGCAAATATAGTAGATTTTCTTTGTAATCATAACCTTGGGAACATTTTAAGTCCCCAGAGTCAGGGAGTCTCTGACTACAAAATCCCCAGACAAGCTAAAATCTGTCTCAGATTGGGGGCCCAGGTTTGAAAGGTGAGGCACAGTCAGACATGTGAGGCTTCTAGAAAGTAATCAAATCATCTGTTCACGTTTTTTTAACAAACTTGTTATTGGCATAAACTTTTAAAAATATCTATACTTAAACCAGACTGTTCTAACTTTACTGTTTTGTTTGAAATAATCTAATTAGGAAATTACGAGTCTCAGTTTTCTACTGCATTGAAACTTCTGAACTTCGTGATTAACAAAACTGGCAATAGATAACAGTATAAGCAACCTTAAGTATATTTTGGTTAAATAAGTTCAGGATGCATTTTCCTGAAACAAATTTGGCCATGTTCAATACAGCATTACATGTAAACGTCTGGAAAAATTGCAGTGTTTTTCCAGGCAGGAGGCATGAGATTACTATAATCCATAGCCCCCACCACAGTATTAATTAGCGTGGCTCACTAACCAGGGACATAATATTTGTAAATGAAACTCTAGAAGGGCATCAGTAAGGAACAGGATGTTGAAGCCAAATGGAAAACATGAACCAATAAAAAGCCTGAACTAGCTAGAAGTGCAAGCTCAGCCTTTGAAGTTAGTTCAAGTACTGCATGCTTTAATTTTGGTGTAATCTTATGATGGAGGTACAAACAAGAACTCAGAAACAGATTTTGTAACATTTGGCCCAATTGTAGATGAATCAGTTTGTTGATGGTTACCAACAATTGCACAGCCAGAGAAGCTGTGGTCTTTGTTAAATTAGATTGAATAATTGGCTTCAGTGGGAGTTTCGGGTGCAGAGCAAATGAAGTGTCATGGCCCTTGACTCTCATAAGATTCCTTAGCAGAGGCTAAGCTTTTGCCTTCAGAACAACCTGAATATGGATTCGGAGAAAATACGTCCCTCAAGGGTTCATCTACTCACTCCCCTGCCCCAGCATGGGTCTGAACATACTTACTCATTCCTGGCAGATGTGCATACCTTATCTGTTTTAGAGCCCCTCTGATGACAATAAGGATACCAAAAGCTCCCTGGGCAGTTTGTTTCCAATGCTTAACTATTGTGTCGGAATACAATCTTTGATTAGTACTACGTTACCTTGGCAAGCCCAACTAAGCCTATGTATTTCTGTGTTTTGATTTTGTTTTGCTTTGTTATTTTTTAATATCCTTTCATGTGGAACTGCAGTGACAAAGCTATGCTTTTCTGGTGTTTCACTCAAAAAAAAATTCACTGTTTTTTTCCTTTGGACAGCTTTCTGAAGACCTACTATTGCCAGGTGCTGAGCATCTCTGGAGATGTGAATTAAGAGAATGAGTTTCAATACATTCAGCAAATTAAAGGATCAGGCAGCCAGGAGTTAAGATGATCTTTGAACTGGAAGGTCATAACTGGAAAATGAACATAATCATACACACTGTCCTTTTTTTAGAGGACTTCGTTAGCTTGAAAATAGTAAATAATTTATTGTAGTCTTTAGTGAATAGCCCCACACATGCTGTTAATTACTTTCTCATTTGGGAGAAAAAACACAGCAAAAGTTAATTTTTTTCCTGCATATGCTTACTAGAAGAAAAAGAACTCCCCCAAAATGCATTTATTTCTCTTTTCAGCAGCCATGCAGTCCTCTGGAAGGAGCCATATTCCTCAACAAAGTGAGTGTAATGGCTCTGTTTCTCACATGCAAGTGAGTACAAACCCAAACATTGCAATGAAACAAAGACTTTAATTTCAAAAAAATAACGCAGAGGAAAATGGCTGAAATATTGTATTAAGAAAACAATTATATACACAAAACTTAAGCCATATGTGATTATGACAGTAAAACAATTTATCAAAGAAGGCAACTTTATGCATGTGTTGGATCGTGTGTGTGTATATATATATGCACGTATACGTGCCTGTAAATGAATATACAAAATGCGCATACAAAACTATAAGGGTGTAAATTATTCTAGAGATGTGATAGATTCAATTCCCAAAGTACCATTTTCAGGAATGAGTGGTATCCAAGCCAATCAGAGTTTACAAACCCAGTGCCGATCTCTTGGGTCTTGCAGCTGGCATGAAATCCATTGAGTTGCCTACTGGTGAAAACTACTAAGAATGCTTTAAACTTGTTGACTGCATTTACTGCTATAGTCACCATGGCCTATTGTAGTGAATAATTCCAAGGAAATATCTGTATTTACTGACTTAGTCAGATAGGCAATATTGCATAAACTATTGTGTGCCTGTGCATTCCTTGAGTGTGATGCTGTGGTCTTTTTCTTGCTTGCCTTGTCATTTGTTTCATTTAACTTTCTCATTAATGGCACAATTGCTTTCCTTTGTTCAAAAATCCTATTCTGAGAAGCAAGTATTACTTTCTTCTTTAACTTCTTGCCAAAAAAAGATTTTCAAATGCATGTGGTACGGAGGAATCGTACAAGATTGTTTGAGAGCAAAAATAAATATCTAAAATTAAAAGCACAAATCCACTTAATACATTCCCATTTTTCCTTTGACATGAAATGAAATCTTAACGTGAGAAATGCACACAGTTCATCAGCATACTCTGAGCAAATACATAATTAACATGTGGAATAAGCAAAGCTGTTGTCAACACTTTCACATATGTTACCACAAAACTAAAATATTTTAATTAGTAGAGAAATAGAGGAAAATCCAAGTAAATACAGCCTGTGCTTGACATAAAAATTAGCTTGACTCTATGAGTATTAAATATAAGAGAATCTCATCTCTTCCTTAACTACTCTTACCATACTAGGACACTTTAGTGGGTCCTGCATAATTCAAATCTGCTCCAGCGCTCTGATGAATAATTACTTGGCAGTGATTACTGTGGCCATTGTGCAAATGCTTTACTAAATCATTGGTAGAAATCAAAATGTGTGAGTTCAATAGGAGGTAGGTAGAAAGTGTAGACTTTGGTGTTTTGTAATAATCCAATTTGCTGGACGTACAGAACCTTATTTGAAGGCTACTTTATAAGAGTCAAAAAG
This sequence comes from Corvus kubaryi, assembly GCF_017639235.1. NCBI lineage: Eukaryota > Metazoa > Chordata > Aves > Passeriformes > Corvidae > Corvus > Corvus kubaryi. The sequence goes on from NW_024581127.1 coordinate 15,297,506, forward strand.
AAAACTATATAGCAATACCATGTGGCTTCTGATTTGGGAACTACAGTTTAGCCTATTAGACATGGACCTGTTCCAAAAGTGCACATTCAAACAATCATGCATGAAGGAGTTGGAAACACAGATGTGAATTATAACTCTCTGAAATCCTGGGAATGCTCCAAATTAGGTGGGTTTGAACTGTAAGTACAGATCCAGATCTAAAATTTTTGTTCAAACCTGTCTTTCCCTATAATTTTTACAGTAACTACTGAATGTATTAAAACCAACAATGTTCCATAAGCTTAAAAAAAAAATCAGTTAACCCCATCTTAGCTGTATTCAGACATGATTCACAATGGCTTGCTAAAAAGACTTTTATTAAAAGGCAGTAACGAAAATCACCAGTTGAATGTAATGGCACAGTTTAAATAGGTCAAATTTAAGTCAGATTACTGCAGCTCCATTGGCCACATAAAGCTTCACAGTGATCACTTTGACCCAGTATTTAACATTAGAAACATAAATAATTTGAGGATTTTCTTTTCGGAGTTTGGGACAGAACTTTGAAACATCTGTTCTCTTTTCAGTCCTTTTTATACACACATGCTAAAGTCAATGTTTTTGACTAGAGGAATGGTGTTGGTTGGGACTGGGGGCTGGCCATTTCACAAGCATAGAAGTAGGTAGAGGATAGAAAATGTACCTGTAACACTGTATAGGGCTAAAGGCACAGAAGGAGCAATGAAGGAACACCTGCCATTTTTCAGTGCTCTCAACAGCAGGAAACTGAGGGTCCCAAATTGATGCAAATAACCAGTTCATTGATGCTTTTATCTGTAGATTTCATTTCTCCAGGTTTCTCTAAGTCAAACATATTTGCAAAGTCAATCACAGTGATTTACATTCTCATGTAAATGATGTAGAAGATGTGGCACAAATCACTCTGGCCTTGGCCACCTCATACTGTATAGTAAGAGAAACTGGGTCTGCTCCATCAGGTCTACAACTGCATCTGCAAAACACCTCTCTCCATTGCTGATCTCAGTATCTGATTACTAAAAACTAGATTTTCACACCTTGGAGGAGACAAATGAACCCACAGTCCATGGTCTAAGACAGTTCCCCATTAACAGTACTTTAAGAAACAGCCATTAAAAGGGGATCATGAAGAGTACAGAGGCAATGGCAGAGCAGCATTGCACAGACACAAATGAAAAAGCATTTTGCCCCCTTTAAATGGCCTGGTGATGGCTACTACCACTCTTGTAAACTGATATAAGTGTGCACCTTAGTAACATAATGCAGCACTATGCAGTTTCAGGAATTAATCTCATAGTCTGATATTTTGTCATGCAGCAGCAGAAGAGAAGTCAAAGCAAAATGTATAAAGCCCCTACTGAAGGATGTAATCACGGCTTGTGTTGATATCAAAAGTATTTGAATGAGCAATTTCAGGACTGCACTCTCAAAAATTACAAACAGTTTTAATAAACATGTCAGGTCTGATGAGAGTAAAGTGAAATACACAGTAATAGCATCTTAATGTAAATATTTATGAATTTAAATTATGTCTTTAAAAAATCCAAAGTAGTCCTACTACTATTATAATCCATTAATAGGGAGTAAACATCAAAAGTAAGTCTGAATGAGTATGACTGGATTGTGTATTTTGACACCACTAAAGCATAAATCTATCCAAAAGAGCTTTCTAGGTTCGCAAGTTTCTGAAAAAGAGAATTGGTTCTATTGTCTGTAACAGCAAACTTCACAGAGAACTGTTGTTCTGCTGTAGAGACTTCCGAATGTCCCAAAGTATAAGTACTTAAAAGAAACAAGGAATAAATTTTAATTGTCTGAAGGGAGAGGTGCTAGGGTTGTTGAGAAAAACTCTTCTAGCTCTTTAAAAATGCTGAGCTCACATAGGTGGTAAATCAGCAACCAGATAGAGAACAGATCTCAAGAAAAAGACAAAAAGATAATAGCAGTTCAAGTGTTATGAAGTTATATAGAATCACCATTCAGAACAATAATATTTAGTCAGTTCTCAGGCTCTCTGCTGGAACTGGTCCCTCAGGATGAAACTTAAACCACTATTCCATTTCAGGTGTATCACCAAATAGCAGTTCTGGAGTATCTGCCATTGCATTAGATTAGATCCAGTAACCCAGAAATTTAAGGGTCCTGTCTCTTAATATATTCCCTGTTCAATTGCCCAATATTTCTTTAAAATTGACACATAAAATGAAAATAATGATATGACATTTAGTTCTAGCATTACTAATACATGTGGTCCTTCTCAGTTGCATACTGAAGACATGGCCTCTGGCACTAAGAAAGTGCATGTGTGTGTGCTTATACACAGATATATCCTTATATATTTCAGCTGTCACAGAGACAGAACTGCAAACTAGATTGAGAGTAAACTTCAGTTTGCAGCACTTTGAGTGAATAGGGCCAGTTTGAAAAATTCTATTCACTAATTAAGTACATAAAGTACTTCTTTTTAAGTTTCATAGGCATGTATGGTATTAATGATCATAACTGTCCAGGACAGTAATTTTTGCATGAGGTAAATTTGCTGGTAAATTTTTGTTAATTATTTGGCAAGGCTGGAATATTCACAAGGAGTTTTATCATTTGTGACAAATACCTGGATAATATTTTTAATTTTTGAAGTGATCCAAGTGTTTATCATGTCAGAACTTACAAGCATAAGATAAGCAATTTCTACATGTTATTTAACTGCCTCAAAGTTCCATGAAGGCAAGAATACAGCAAAACATAAACTGCCTGCCGTGCTCCAGCATTTGGTTACGTGCACTGTACTGACCAGTAGAAGGTGGCCTTCCATGTGCTTTTTAGGGTGACATACATCACTGCATTTGTGGCATTTCATGATTCTTCTTTGCCTTTCACATTAATGAGTGGTAGGCCACACAGTACCACATGTGCTTTGCTCACTACAAGATGCTGCATTCCAACCTCCTCAGATGTATTGAACATTAAAGTTTACTCCATTTGTGAAATTTGGGAAAACATAAAAACCAGGGAAAGTATTTTGTGTTTTACTCCCTTGTAGCTTCCACGAAAAACATCTTTCTCAGGTAACCCAAACATAGAAGGAGTGCAGACAAGCATGAAGCAAACTCTGAACCATAGGGAAAGCAGGAAATGAACCAATGATCTCCCTTGCTCCTTCTGTGAGAATGTATGAGCAGGGCAACTACATCCATAAAAGAAAGTGTATTTCTTCCCTGCCAGCCGGTCTGAAGCCACTCCTAATGGAAATCCCTTACAATTCTTGCTCACTCTTGTGTCAAGAGTGAAGAAGTCTATTAGTTGTCCTTAGCTGCCCCTCCACACTGAGGATGAAACCACTCTTGGATGGTCCTTAGCAGCATGATCTGAGAGCTCCAACTGAAGAACCTGTACTTCTGACAAAGGAGACAGGGCTACATGGCTCATTCTCCTTGTCCAAGGGGTCGGGACGAGTAGCAGGAGACAGTCCTATCACTAACTCAGGGCTAATCCTCGGGAACTCAGCTTGCTGGAGCTCACTGATCAGCCTTTCTTTTACATGCGTTACACACATGTAGACAAGAATGGAGCCAACAGCTTTGTGGCTGGGGACTGGTTTTTAAAGTGGTCTGAAAAATGTGGAGAGGTCTAGTATCATCCTGTCTCTTGCCTAGCAGTTAATTCTTCCCCCACCCCTTCTTAATTCCCCAATTAATCCTTGGTCCTTAGTCCCCACATCACTGTGCCCCAAGTCTTTTAAAAATTTTTTAGAAGTTGGGAGAGCTACACAAGAGCCATGAGCTCCTGCAACCTTCTGTTGAGTAATGCCTTGGGACGAGTGATATTTTATAGAAGTTCTCAATCCCATCTGTGTCCTGATAGATTTTAAGCCTTTCTTGTGGATCAAAACTCAGAAATTAAACAGAAGGTGAACTTTGAAACAGGAATCAGACTGAACTGGGAGCAAACAACAAGAGCGTTTGTCTTTATAATAACTCACAGACCTCATGAGTTATCCTCAATGAACAGAAGTTGTGTGAATTGCATAGTGAGAGCAGCGTGCCAAAACACACTGCTTCAGGGCTGTCAGTTCAAGGCAGTGTTTTACTTATTCATTAGATCAGGCAATGAAGAACTCTGTTTGATTATATGATCTTTAAGATGGAGACTACCTAGTAGTTTGTGCCATGCATACTTCAGTGGAATCTTACTGTGACTTGAGCCTCAAGGTGTATTATTAAATTATTAACACAAGAGCCAGTGTCGCAATCAGGTTGATACGGAACACATTGGAAGATGTTTATTTTCTACCCTTGATCCCATGGTTCTTAAAAATATTCCAAGTTGTCATCTTTGCTCTAGAATTGTAAGAACAAACCTTGCGTGCACATTACATTTGTGTCTCCTGGCCACCTCCATTGAATGTCTCTGCATTGCCTTCCTCAGAGAGATTTTAATGTGCCTGAAAAGGTAACAAAATGTCATTGCTGTGTTCAGCCAGTTGAAATAATCAGAACAGTTCTTCAATAAATGCATAAACTCAAATTGGGGAAATTAATTTATTGCAAATTAGAATAAATCATTACTGATTCGGGTGGTGGGGGAGAGAGGGAAAGAAAGTAAGAACATTTACACACTGAGAGAAAACACTTTTCGTCTGCGTTTCCGAGGTTTAAGTTCACTCCAAGCACCTCTTCTCCCCTCCTTGTTACCACCACAGGTCGCACTCTGTCCCTTTGGTGAGGCACTGGGAAGCCCCTTCTTCCTTCTCACTATTTTCCTCTGCTGCAGCATCAGTCCTCCACAGGCCACAGGGAATATCTGCTCCACCATAGAGCATCTCCTCCTCCTCAACTTCCTCATTAACCTCTTCCTCTTATATGTCCTCTTCTGCCCTTGGTGCTCCCTGTTGTTTATCATTCTTTGTATTCCTTCCTCCACTCTCTGGCTTTCTTTGCTCTTTCTGAAATGGGTTTCCCCAAGGTGCCACCATCTTGGCTGAGGGATCAGCCAAGTACTGTGATGGGTCCATTGGAGGCAACTGGGACTGGCTGTGCCCAGCACATGGCAGCCCTGGCCTCTCTCACAAGCCTCCTGCTGCCAGCCTCACCATTTATCCCAAATAGACAAGGTGTGACCTGCTCTGTTACAAAGTGGAGGGAAGATGCCCCATCAAGAGCACTGATGGTTTTGTGTGGCTATCTCACCCTACCAGCAGAGTGGCCAGATCACTATAGGATAGTGGCAGGCAAATTTCCAGTGGCATTAGAGAGTGGGCTGCAACGGAAGCTGGTGGGAGAGACCTCTCAAATTACTCAGAACCTCAACTTTCTTATTGTGATAGCCTGTACTGCAGCCTGATGCCTGGCAGGAATGCAGTTCTGAGGTCTGGAATAGCAGGGAGGTCTAGAGATGGCTGGGCTGGGCTGCAGCAAGGGGTGCAGGTGTGTGGTGACTGGGCCCAGCTGGAGGGTTCTCAGCCACAGAGCAGGAGCAGAGGCCCTGCGCCAGGACTCCCCACAATGATCCAGCTCCATGGAGAGCAGAACAGTGGAGCAGAAGGCACCATGTGTGGAATACGGTCACACCTGCAAGGCACATGAGGCCCCAGTGGCTGGATTACTTTAACCGCAACTATAGGACATGATAAGAGGGCAGAAAGAGAATGTGAGGAAAGGAAGGAATGCTGCAGTTTTCTCTGAAGTAATTTTCAGAAAATGCTGCCACAGGAAGATTATGTTCAGATACTTGGAATTTTAGGAGGACTAGTGAGGGCAGGACACCAAATTGCCTAAAATAGCAGTGCTAAGTACAGAATTAGAAGAAGAAGGAGAAGCAGAGAAGGAAGGCAGCAATATTCCAAGTTCTATTAATTTTTTTAAGTCCACCTAATTTCAACATAGGCTTAAAAATACCAAAACAAAACCTCTAGAGGATTCTTCCTTCTAGAAATTCAAGCTTTGAAGCAAAATCTGGTTTTCTGTCTTTAACAGATTTTTTTGCTTTCCTACTTCTTTCTCTCAGTCTAATATTTAATTGGCTTTGGCAAAGGTGATCTATGCTAGTTCTGTGTCAGGTTCTTGACAGTAACTTCACAGGGTCTGAGATTTCTCCAGTCATCTCATGTTCCTATTTAAAATATCTTAACTGGAAAGCTTAGATAACCTAATTTTAGAGACTGCCATTTTGCAAAAAAATTCCATCTGGTCAACATTAGATCCGCTAACCATGGCTGGCGTGAAAAATAAGCTTGTTTTCATATGGAGGCTAAACATGATTTGGAGTGGGATAACTTGCTACTAATTAGCATCAGCACTGGCAGCAGGAAAACTAGTTTTTAAGAAATCACATTTTAAAGCACACTTGTTGGCAGTCTCGTACTCACTTCCTGCTTCTTGGGAAGATTCACAGTTTACGCTTTGTGGGAATGGTGGCTTTCACAGAACTTTCAGGCTTCAGAGAGGACACAGAGAAGGAATCTGCATATGGAAAAAAAATTAAATTTATGTGAAATTGAAGGAACTGAATATTACATAGTGCTATTGCTAGCCCTACTGCTAAATGGATATTTTTAATAGGTAAACAGAAGACCTATGAGGATGTTCACAGCTGAAGCAAGGATGAAGCAATGCCTCTCACATCCTCCAAAAACATACTGACAAACTTTGAGAAAGAGGTTTCAGTATCTGCTTGAATGTAAGCTGATGAAGCACAAGAAGCCAGGGAGGTGAAATGCATATGTGATTGCCATGTCACTGCAGAATTAAGAAATGGCTTTATTCCTCTCTGCAGCAGGACCTGTGTAGTAAACACAGTGCTGATAACCTGCACCTTTTACTTTTCCTTTCTTAGAAAATATATCACTCATGAGAACAGCACAGAGAGCAACTTCCCTACAGACAGCAAAAGAGAGGCAGAGGTTTCTGTACACAACTCAAAAGAAGAGCAAGCAAAGTCCTTGTACTGTGAGAATTTCACCTAAGCTATAAGCTTGTCCTGCTAAACTACAGAGCTTGGTTAATAACCTGCAGAGAATGATAATGAGGGTTTCTCCAGATCTTCTTGCCTTTTAACATATATTCTTTCCTGCTCCAAGGCTTCTATGTACTTGGAATAGGACCAGGAAGCCTGCAAGGACCATCAAAAGACATCAGCCTTCAGGTCATATCACTGTAGTTTCTGATCCATTTCAACAGTAAGATAAAAAACTTGTTTATGTTATATTCCTGCTACTGGATAATTACAAATATTAAGAAGATTTTTTTCATTACAATATTGGAATAATGGGAAAAATAGTATTGTTGTAAATAAGTAAATCTCAAAACAGCATGATTTAAGCAAGTTTGACAGATACAATGTTTATATTTATTCTCCATCCCTGGTCTGAGTGTTAAGTCTCTCTCATCTTAAAAAACTTTCCCCTCCCAAAATATCATTTGTGCTATCAAGGACTTGATTTTATCTCTGTGCTACACCCTTAGTCCTCCCGTAGGACTATGATTGCTCTGTTTGATGTAAACCCAAAATAGCAACTGATTTGTGGGGTGAAGAGGAGATACGTATAAGAAAAGCTGTTTCTAGAGGATGTCCTTTCACTGGTCTCATTAGCCTCACAGCTCCTTCTGCCTCCCCTCTCCAGCAGAATGCTGCTACCACTAGAGGCAGATCAACTGAAGATGTCATCCTTTCCTTTTTTAAGGATAAAATACTGCTTTTAAAGGCAACAACCACAGTTCAGATTGCATATAAATAATAGGCTGCTCTCCCAGTATGAGAACTGCACTTTTATTTGACCTGGTTTTTATCTTATAGCATGACAAATTTGGAGCCAATTTATCATATCATGATTCAGTAAGAACTTCCAGCACCTTCCTATGGTAGGAAGGGGCTTACAGAAGAAACTGCCCTTTAAAAGATTATTGTTTGTTCTGCCTCTTCTTGAGGGCTTAAGCATATGCCAGGGATATACTGGCTCGCTCAACTCAATTTTTTTTAATAGGTATGAGCAGAAGCAAAAAGGTCCAGTCAAAGGTAAGAGTGTAAGCTTATCTATGCAATTCACAGTGGTTACAGATTTTGGGGGTATTTAACAGCGCATTTTTCTATTTCTGCTCTTCACTAACATAATGCCATGAGAAGAGCTCTATGGAATACAAGCAGTGGCCAAATTTACAGTGATTTACTCCTGATTCTCGTGACATATCTGGGCTTAAGTGGTTGCACAGGTTCCCCATTATGTTCTGGCAGTGCCAACTCAGCCATTCATATGATCCCTTGATATGCCCAATGTAGCATGTCTGGTTTTCCCATTTCCCAATAAAATAACTGGTACCTTAGACTACAGATTTGATGCATACTCAGAGTTGTTATGGAAGAAGTCCTAAAGTGGTATTTGCTGTCAGATTTTCAAATACCTAGATTTCCTAAAGGAGTTCAGCTTCAGTTTTTGACATACGACCAGAACAGGACTCTACCCTAAACCAAGTTCTTTCAGGATATGAATTTCACAACTAATGAAAAGCTTCTTATTTCAGAACTGAACTACCTTTTATTCAATTTATCTTTAAATACAGATTCTTTATTAATCCATGCACGATAGGACCTTAACATTCTTTTACCTGTTAATACTACTCAGAACCTACATCTTAAAAAATGAATAAACAACAACAAAAAAAAATCACCTGTAAGGTAGGTAAACTTACAACTGGAAAGCTAATTGTAGAAGAATGAACGGTTATTGAAGAACCATGTGACAGCAGTATTCAAAATCAAACTCCCCCTTCCCCTTTTCCCAAGATGATTTTATCTCTTGAATGACATCTGTAGAAACTTGTTTTATTTACCTTCCTCCCATATCCATCTACAGGTGCTAAAGATGTTTCTGATCCTCTCTTCATATCAAGCTCATCTACCAAAATACTCCTTGGCAGTTGAGTCAAGGGCTCAAGCTGAGTCAAGGGCTCAGGCTGAGTCAAGGACTTAAGTTGAGTCAAGTTGATGAGTTTTTTTCCCGCTTCTTTACCCTGCCAATACTAAAAACTCATAATTAGATGTGAACAATCGTTACAGAGCTAAAGTAGAAATCAAAGTCTGAGGAACCAAAAATTGTCATTGGAAATGAGATAGTGTCATTTGCAGTAATGTTTTGTAATGCTCAATTTCATAATTCATCATGTTGGGCATATAAAAAATAGCAGCTGCTTTTTTAAAGCATTTCTTTTTTCTAGTTTCCTGTCCTCTACACTCCTGCAGACCATCTTCCTTTCAGATTCAATACCTGCTCCAAAATACAGCTAGGTGACAGGGCAGATAGACAGCAACAGAACATATTTTAAGGACAGAAAGGACATTGTGAGCCTCTAATTTGGCCTCAAGTATAAATGTAGAATGTAGGATTTGTGATTCATTCCAGCTTGGTCTGGTAGCTGTGTACAAACTACAGTATACAAGTTAGGAAAATAGGCAATCTACAGTGAAGACCGAGGCATTGTAACCCTTGGCAAACTGCTCTGGTGATTGACTATTTGTCATTTTCACGTTGTTTTGTTTTGCCTTTGCACATTCTGTCTGATGATCCCAAAACCCTTTATAAACATCAACCGATGGTCATATTTTACCTCACATAGTTAACCCCACAACATCTGCAAGAGCTGAGTAATATAACCCTCCCATGTTCCAAGTGAGAAAGTGAGAAAAAAAAAGGAGATCAAATGGTTCCAAAGTCACTTACTAAGTCCCTGAAAGATCTGGAAAAGGATCACACTATCTTGTTTCTTTGCTCCCAAAGTGCCTTTTCCTTCCTCATCATTCCCACTGTCCTATGAACCTATATACTGTAAGAGTGACTTTTGGGTACAGAACTGCCCAGGCAGTGTGATGCTGATCTTTTCTGTAGAAACAGGCTCAGTAACTTCTGTGGCACACACAGTTGGTGGAAAAGGGATGCCAATGCAAACACAGAGGCAGCATGAATACTACTGCACTGCAGTTTATGTGTGCTGGCTCTCTCAATGAGAATAGTGAATTAACCAAGGTCTTTAAAAATGACTTCTCATAATAAATTAAGCAATGTTATAGCGAATTTAGATCCCATGCCATTACACCACTTACTAACATATAAGCTTATTGCTAAGAGAAAAGGAAAATAATGTTGACGGCTTTCTTTGCTAAGGTCATGGAAAGAGTAAGTACAAATCTACAGTGTAAATTAAAGCTAAAAAGTTAAAGCTATTTTTTGCACTTGAAAGCAAAAAAATCCAAAATCTATTTTGGAGATAAAATGCAATGATGTATACAACCAATTACTAGTACTGGCATCAAGGCAGTAGACAAAAAGTGACTAATATATTTGAAAGTATGTGGCATGTGCATCTAGCAGCTAACAAAGGAACAAGTCCATTGCCAGGACGCCTTTGATAGAATTTGCCCCTTAAATAACAAATAGGCACACACAAAAAATATTGAGATAGTCAAATAATACCAACTTATTCATCACTGCTTGGTGAAAAGCTCCTTGTCTGCTCATTTTTTCTACTATACTACATAAAAGTCCAACTCTTATCTGTTCAGTTCTAAAACTAAGGTGAGCGCAGGTAGATTCAGTGCCCAGGGGACACGTGTGTAAAGAAAGAAGAAAGCAAATTCCTCCCCTGCAACTATGATTGCTCTGTTTGGCATAAACCCAAAATAGCAACTGATTTGTGGGGTGGAGAGGAGATACATATAAGAAAAGCTGTTTCTAACCCTTGCCAGAGCTTTCCTCCCATTCAGTGAGCCTGGTGGGGCAGAGGAAAATAGTCCTTATTTTCATGGCCAAGAAATCATCACCTTCCACAAGCCAACAAGTGAACCTGCTCATATTAGATGAACCTTATCAGTATCCTTCAGGGACACTGAATCATTTGAATAGTTATGTTGTCACCGAGAGGACAGAAATCTCAGGCAAGAGAACAGGAAATGGCAAATTCTTTAAACAGTAACAGAAAGGGAAAAGGATTTTAAAAATATTGGAAAGATTTTTCTGTTGCACCTATTCTTTTAAGAAATTTTAAAAGGTAACTGGTTTACTGGGTTCTTTTTTGTGAGAATAGTCTACAAACTGTTTACTGAGCTGCATTCTCTGCCTGACACTTTCTAGAATTTCTTACTCTCTTTCCCTGCTTAGAAGCGTAATTCACTTCTCCTATTTTTTCTCCATAAAAGCTAGGCTTTTGCCCTCCTGCCCAAGATTTTCTCTTTATTCCTTGATCTTTATCAGAAATTTCACAGACAGGCAACAAACAGATGGAAAATAAGTCTGTGAAAACGCAGAAGTGCATTACTTTGAAATATTGCATTCTTGCACTGTAAGCATTGCCAATGGCCTTGGCAGACATATGTATATGGAGACAACGAGCTTTGGAGAAAGGAACATGAGTTCTTGGATTTTAGACTTCCCTTGACATTGGTGTGTGGCCTTGAGTAACGCTTCACTGGTCCTCAGCCTTCACGTGCCTAAAAGGGGATAACAGTGTATACATGTTCTTATGGGCCTATGACTTTATCTGTCCAGATACCTGTGTGGTTCTTGTCATGTGTAACATCTCAACACATGTACATGATATTTAAAATATGTAAAGGTCTTTGTAATGCTACTTATTATAGTTTGCAAGTCCAATAATTTCTCTGCCCTTGAAAGAATGTTCTCTCCTCAATGCTCGCCAAAAAATTGTATTTAATAAAAAATAAACTTTTTCAAAGCCTATAATCAATAGAAAAAGAAATCCATTATATTTTAATTCAAAAAATCCAAGAAAAACAATTTTACAAACAAGCATTCCACTGTAGAGGTCACAGTTCTGTTAATGTGCTGGAACTTCCTGGAAACTCACTATGAACAGTCTAACAATTTCACTTTCAAAGCTGAGAAATATTCAAGAAAAGGCAAAGATTATGCAAAGCATATAAAATATACTATATAAATATTTTTTAAAATAATGTGCAGGATTTTCAAATAGTCCTTCTGGAAAATAGATATGAAATCAGTTTTGGTTTGGGTTTGGTTTGATTTCAGTTGTGATACAGAACGTAAATTCTAATAAACAGGTCTGCAGTAGCCCATGTACACATGGATTGTACACAGATTTGTTTTTCTTAATTCAGCCTTCTTTTTTTTCTCTTCTCTTGGCACAAAAGGTGACTAAAATACATTTTTTTCCTCTGGTTAATGAAAGGAGTATTCCATTGACTCATCTGCTTCAAGTTAAACGTATGTATATGCATTGGCAGAATTGGGAACTAATCACCTTAGGACTGGGTTGCATGTAAAGCTTGAAATCTAACAAGAAGATTTGGTAGCTTTGGATCAGGCTGAGAAAGGGACATTTTAATTTATGTATCTTTGCTCATGTTATTCAGTTCATCAGCAGTCACCTGAAACATTATGAGCCTTACCTTTGCTGTTATCCCTTCCTTCTTTTGCATCTTTCCTTCCTTTTTTTTCTCCAAGGCAACTAGAATTTTGTCACGGTCCGTATTGCTTTGGAACTTACAAAATTCTGGCCAAAATTTAAACAGAAGAGCAAAAATACTCATCTGCGCAGGAAGAAAATAAAGTCAATCTTGACCGTATTAAGGAAACAGTTGACTGTAAAATAAAATGCAGAATGAGATAACTATTTTTTTTGAACACGCAGCCTTGTTCCTCCCACGTATTCCGTCCTGACATTTCAGCCCAGCTTTGCTCGGCACATGCTTTTCATCAGTGTGTTTATTACTGGTGAGAAATCTTCCTAAAACACAGTTAAAAGGCACTTTCTTTTTTTATATTTCCCTAAACAATTGTTTGCATTAATGAAAACATCCATCATTTTTTACAAGTATTCTTGATAAAATATACACCAGTAGAATTGCTTTTGCACCACTGTTCTGCTCAAGTATTTCAAATATTCAGTTCATTAGGGAGAGGGCTTTTTCTCCCTCCTTAAGAGAAAGGAAATACATTTTGCCTCTGGAAAGGCTCTTAAACCACATTACACATCTATGAGCAAATCTTGGATAATTTTTAAATGATATAATCTCTCACAGGGTCGTTTTTGAACTAGAATAAGAAAAACAATTTTAGAAAAGCAAACAGAGGGGCTCAGTGAATTCTGTTGCTGCACGTACTAAGGCTCACATTTTTCAATTTATTTAGATGTTTAATTTGCATTGAGAAACTTGGCTTCAAAGGAGCCAAGCATGCTTAGCACCTCACTGCTTCTGGCTCAACGGGCTTGAAAGTGACATGTGAGTCACTGTCGGGTTCCAGTCACATCATTTTGGCCTAGTTCTTCCTTTGGTTTTGTGCCACATTTCTGGAGTTCACTGGGTTTTACACAGGCTGAAATGAGACTTCTCTTTCTCTTAGGACCTATATGAACCCCTTTCTCTGACAAATCATTCATCTTTTGTCATCCGAACACTTTATGGACTCACAGTTGATGTCTAAAGGTGTCGGTGGCAATTTTATAGGAAAAGAAGAACAATTACTTTTCTTGGACTTAGAAGATAAGGCAGTACTGAGGGATAAGAAAATAGTAAGTCTGTAGTAAAGGTTCAAAAATTGCTATTCAACCTGATTAATAGAAAGATCAGAGAGAAAATTGTCTACAGCCACTTAATGCACACTTTCTGTATAAAGAAGGGAAAGGCATTCGGCAAGTTAAGTTGTCTTTATGGTTTACTCACATCTGTATTTTTCATAAAACACAAAACCCACAAACTTTCTAACTACAAATTACTTCTCTGACATTAACCAAGTGGTAAAGAACGAGTAATTAAGAACATAGACAGAATTAATTTCTAACGCCAGAATTCGTAACACAGACCTGGATAACACCTTTCAAGGATCAGCTAGCTGTCAGAGATTTTCTTTACTGAGCAGTATATATCCGAAGCCTCTCTTTCATCTCCACCAGTCTCATTGAAATATATGACTATAGTTTTCTCCTTTAAGCCCAGGCTTATGTGTGGAGTCCTAACTGTCACATAAGCAATGAAAACTGTTCTTAAAATCAGGCACACAGTCTCTAGCCAGACCTATTACACAGGTCGAGATTCGCCCGGCTTCTTACCTGTGCCTCTCTAAAAATGTAAGGTCCCAGTTCTTTCCTGCGCTCCACAATCTTCTTTGCTTGTTCAGGTGGGATATCAATCTGCAAAGCTGGGGGTATGGCAGAATTAATAAAGCAGTCAATAATAGCTGTGATCTTTTTCTGAACTATGGCATCAGCACAATGAGAATGGCACAAGTCCTGAAAGATGAAAAATAGCCTTTTCAGTCAATGGAGAGAGACGCATGCAAGAACCTTTACAGGGGGCCAGTGATCAAAGAGTAATAGTCATACAAAAATAATTATACAATAAATTCCTTCAGTATGCAGGGCAAAATTATTTTGGTAAATGTGCATGGTCAAAACCATGCTTAAGACATGAATGGGGCTTCTGGTTTGCAAATGCAGATACATAGAAACCATTGCTTTTAGGTGATAATCTCTGTCTGCATGTTCTGATGGAACAGCTTAGATTTTAAGCACATTACTGGCAAATAGGAGACATTTCTGAAAAGAGAAACCCATCTACAAGTGTGAAATGCACTGATTTTCACAATGAGCCTGCTATGACTTGTATATCCATGGTAACTAAGAGATAAAGAAATGTTTTAAGTGCTCCAGCAAAAGAGGGGAAATATTTAGAGGGTACAAGATATTCTAACCAGGAATGTTGTCACAAGAGGGGACAATTTCAGCTACCACTAGAATCTTCTATTTATTGAAATCTTCTACTTTCACCATTCATTAAGATTTTTTAGTTTCCCAAAACCTCGGGGTTTGAAATAACTCTGTGCACTATAGAATAAAAAACAAACCTGAACTTACAGGAGTGAGATGTCAGAGGAACACTGGGCTTTTCTACTTTTTAATGTGATCCTATTGTTCTTGTAAAACCTGTTATTACTGCATTTTGACACCCTGAGAATGCCAGCATTAGACTTTGACATGAAGGAAAAATAATTCAAAGAGTGTCCTTCCAACACTTTGAAACACGAACTTTCCCTCTGTCCATCTATATCAAGAAATTTATATAACACAAGGAGACTATCACATATATATTAAGAGACACAATGATCACTCTAGAGTTTTCAGGAAGAGAGCTCTTTAAATGAAGAATCTGAATTTAGTTTTGTTATAGAAGGCTATATATTTACTGTGCAAAGAAATTAAAACCATGGCTTTTAACCAGAAATGTGGTATGTGAAAGAGTTGGCTTGCTTTATTATGAATACTTTTAGTTTTGGAAACAAAAAAAAAAAGAATGATAACAACTATAATAAAGAAAGTAAGGCAATGCAAAAACATATTCAATATATCCTAAGAATATCTATTACGGCTTTCTTCGCTCATCTAGCATAGAAGGCAGAGAGCTGTAGTAAGAGGGAAGACAAACAAGCCATATGATATGAGGAGAGATGAGACCAAGCATAGATGAACAGATGGAAATGATCCACAGAGTTATGTTTCTTCATATTTGTTTAAAAAAAAAATCTTGGTTTTGGATTGTCCCAAGATGTGCCGCCAGCCTGATGGGTTATGGGGAGCGATGCAGTCATTGACTCCTAAAGGGAGTTCTGTCTAAACTGATGGCATGATAGGGCTCAGACAATACAAATATGCACTGTGCAAAGTGCTGCCCACGCCTTTGGCAATATTCCTGCAGTTCAGCCTGACCCACAACACTCCTACTACTCCAGCCCTTTGCTTCTACAAAGAGCATCAACTGCCAACCATGACAAATTGCATGCATGGAGAAATATGGTCAGATTGTACTTTTTCTTGATAACAAGACAAATAAAATTAACATAAATGCAGGAAAAGGGGTGGGACAAGAAACAATAAAGGCTTTCTTCAGAGAGCAGTTCTACAAAGAAAAGAGTTTAACCTACACTCTACATTAATTTGCAGAAAGTTTCCATGTCCTCCATAATGTAGCAATGAAGAGTCACAAGTCTCAAAAAAACTTCAAATATCTAGAAAAGGATTTATGTTGTGGAACACCAGATGCCTTCATACCAGAGTTTTAATCTAAGCTAGTCACTCTGTAACCATGAGAGAGACAGCAGCAACCCCAGAGAGCATTTCAGACTGTGATTCCTTGCCTGGGGATCAGAGCCTTTGTGAGGAAGAGAGACTGTCCCCTGGAAACAGAGGAGCTTCACCTTCTAAAGCAGACACCAAATTCAAATTCATAAAATTAAACAGTGAAAATACACCCCCACGCCTGCGGAGGCTCTCCAAGTGCTACTGCAACATCAGCTGTGCTTACAGCCCAGTTTCTGACCATGTTAGCTAATCTCATGCTCCCTGCCTGCCCTGTCCACATGGGCTATGTTCAGGAGCCCAGGAGAGGTTCTGCACTCTGGTAGCACTTTTGCTATCCCAGAGGCAAAAGGAAAGAGGAACACATGAAACATCTGTGGCGTCCCTGCATTCAATCCAGGGTGTTCCTAGGAGGTTGCAGTCTGATTTAAAGTTTCACTCCAGAGGTTTTCCATTGGGTTTCAACACACATAGCAGCAATTTCACAAAACTACATATATTTGGGAGAGAGGTAATCCTGCTGACCTTTCCCATCACATTTCACTTTGGTTCCAAGCTTAGCTCAAGTCAAATTTGATTCTACAAAATTCAAGGGAGCTGGGGTCTGCATTGTACATATAGGTTTTTTGGGGTGGATACCATCTTTACATCTGTAGATTTGATTGAATTTAAAAGTTATCTCTCATTTTTGAGAAATTACAAATTCAGATAGCAGCTATAAAGACAGAATGAACATTTTAATGCTTGCATATTTCTACTGCTCAACAGATGTATACCAAACTCTGGGCATTAGTGAGTTAGCAGTGTTTCTTTAGAGACTCTGAAGAATGTTACAGTTTGAAGAAGCATAAAGAAATACAGGGATAATGCATTTGAGTCAAAAATAGCTACCTTTAAGATGTGAGGATTTTCATTGAAGAAAAAACCAGTTTAAACAGTGAAAGAGGCTTTACTATGAACAACAGAATGCTCATAAATATTTTTGTTAAAATTCTCCTAATATGCAAGAATGGATGCATCTGCTTGCAAATTGAATACTTTTCCCTTTGCTCCGTTTTACCACCATACCTTATACTTTTGCACCTCTTGCCAAAAGAGCACTCCATTCCCCAGTAGGTCTCCTTTCAGTGACACAAAACGTTGAAACAGATTTCCTGTCACTGGATCCAACAGTGCTTTGCGGAAAGCAATTATTTCACTAGATGAAGAAACGCTCTTATTGTCCACATGCTGTCAAAAGAAGAAATAGATGCACCAAATAAACTTTGTTTCAAAAAGCAGTAACAAAGGCATTAGTTAGTGTAAACTGTCTGATTCTTATCTTTGCACTGACCCTAACTTTCAGTAGTTTATGAATTTATGACATGGATACAATAAAATGTGGCAAGGTTTCATTTCTTCCTTTCCTTTTTTTTTTTCCCAGTTTGGTTTGGGGAACATTTTTTGGAAGATGTGATGGGAGAGGAAATGACTGACAATGATTTAGACCATATGACTACAAAGTATAGAAACAGCTATTGTTATTGATTATGAAAATGGGCTACTTTTCTAGAGAACAGTTTGAGTTTTATGCAAACAAACAACAAAGAAAAAGGAACACACAAACCACATAGCTTGAAGTTGTAAAATGCTTCTGACAGGGATCTCACCACCAAAATGAGGTTTGAAATGTGTTGCCATGATCGCCAACAGAAGCCAGAGAGTTTGCTCTCTGTGAAATAAAGCTACCAATAGCAAAATAGAATTTAAAATCCTTGAGACATTTTGGAAATCCTCATGCTGCCAAGCACAGAACAGTAGGCAGCCAGGAAAGGGTGGAGAAAGAAAGATGGCTTATGCAGGGACAGTTTGTTTGAACTGAAGTTCATGCTGGCCTGCCTTCCTGAACAAACAGTTCTTGTGCTGTTGCTGAGGAGCAAGCCAAAAAAACCCCTTTTGTTATCAGATGGATGAATGAAAACCATCTTCTAAAAGTGGTTTAAAACTCTTGAAGTCCTGGAGGGGTGGAGTGCTGTTCAATGGTGAGCATGGGTCAGAAACATTTTTAGTTGTTACCAACAGTCCTGGAAATCTAACCTGATCCTAAGCTGAAAGGGTTTCTGCAGCTTATCTTAAAAACAGGGGTTATGCTCAGTGTCCTGTTGCAGAGCCTGCCGGGGTGAGAGCGTACCCTGGCAAGAAGGAGGGTGGTGGCTGTCCAGAGGGTCCTTTGGTTAAAATAAAGTCAGCTCAATTTAGGCAGTAACACTGGATCTTCTCAGCCCTTCTCCAATTCTCCAAACATGATCTATTCCCTGTGACCAGGATTTAGGGAACTTTGGGGAAAAATTATTTCTAGGGCATATTCATGAAGGGAAGAACAAAATGTTGCTTCCATCCCTACACCAGTATATAAACACTGCTTATTTTATGGGTCAACAACCTTGAAGCAGAACACGGAAAACAACCATCTTCCTGACAAACAGACGAAGGGAAAACTCAGTTAACAGAACCCACATGCACTTTGGATCCCTTTTGTGCTGATGGTTTGCATGGATAATTGGTGACCGGGTCTCTAGTTTGATTTCAACAGACAATAAAAGTTCAACTGAACAAATGTACACAACTTGTATGTTGGCAATCACAAAAAGTTCACTGTTCTTCAAGAGGAAAAAACTGGCAAACATCTGATGAAATGTATTATTACAAAGGTTTAAAAGGTTTAAATTTGATATTATCTCAGTGGTGTGAGATTAAAATACAATTCTAAACGAAACAGATACTGTGAGATATGATTAAACCTGCCCACTCTGCTGCATACTTCACATTCCCTTTTGTGTCTGCACGTAATCCACTTGCAATAATAAATAAACTACCAGATGCTGGAATGAACAGCTTGTCCAAATAAGTCCACTGCATGCAAAATACAGATAAATATGAATTAGAGGTACAATATGAGTTTGAAGAGTGTTAATAGTGCTCCAAAGCTGAGGACAAGAGACCTTTTTTTTCAAGTATGACCTCTCCAGACAGAAAGGGAGAGAAATTTACCATGAACATCCAGCAGGGAGCTAATCAGGAGTAATGTAAGTAATCAGTCCACTATAACCAGAACAATCATGATTGCTTTCAACATTACATTTGGGCCTCAGACTGTCAACAGGGAAATTGTGAAAAATGTGCAAGGTCCACATGAAAAAGACTGTGAAACTGCAGACACAAGAGACTCAGTGAATTTTATTTGCCTTCCACATCCCGGTTGTCTTTTGCTGGTCTTTGCGTGAAAGATCTTCAGTTATGTCCCTTATCTATAATTGAACAGAAGATTATTATTTTATTTTTTAAATATTCTTCTTTCTTGTTCAGCCTTCTAATGATTAAGACCCCAGTGGTAGAATAGTTCATATGTCTTCTTATGGATTTTATGTCTGAAACTTGTCGTGGACCTGCGCAGAATGCCATCCCTTCTTCAGCTATAAATGAGCACCTGCTCATTAAGACTGGGGAATTAGAGAAGACAAGAGGCAATAGCAGTCAAGCTGTGCACTCAGTAAATTGGTTTACTTTACCCATAATGTTCTGAGGGACCACTTACGTGAGGAATAAATGTTGGGTTTGATTTTTTTAGTATGTTTTTAGTTCCTTTGTACAGCTGTATCAGAAATACAGACTTGATCCTGCAACTTCTTTGTAGCAAAATTACACCTCAAACAAAGGGCAGGTTTCCTGAATAAGGACTACATAGCATGCCCACACTGTTTTGTCACTGTGAAATATGAAGCCAGTGGAGAATGTCATCTGGTTTCACTTCTTCTAAAATATTTTCTTCAAAGAACCTTTTCATCCTCTGACTTTTCAATAAGAAAGAGAAAATAGCAATCGGACATAAATGGAGTTAGGAAAAGACTAAAAGCTCATTAGAAGTATGTATTTCCTGTAAACTGTTTGAGTTGAATACAGCATTTTCTAAACTACTTGGGCTAATCTCCCAGCCAACACAGTGCAGCAGGTGCAAAAAGAGGCATGAGTTAGCTTCCAGACCTGGAAGCAGCTTTAGCGTTATTGCTTGGTCTTGTGCCAGGGCTTGTAAAGGAGGCAGAGTTCAGCTAAAAATGGCAGAGGGTTAGGATTTTTTTACAGAATTAACATAATCATTATTAAAATTACAATTTCTCTTATTCGAATGTGTATCTTTCAGATTCCTTAGTGTTCTGAATCAATAGATTCCGTTTATATGCACTTCTGACAACACTTCTGACAACCTTCTTGATGTTATAAAGATGACAGAAAATGAGTTTTATGAATCAATGCAGTTGCATATGTGTCTGCTTGGTGGAACTGTGAAGTTTCCTTCTGCTATGACATTCACATGTCAGAGCTGTTGTGGAAGTGGAAACCCCAAGTCTTTGCATCTGTCACCAGCAGGATGATCCCCTTACAAGGATCACAGCCACACAGGCACTCATAAAAGGCAGATGTTAGCTCTGCCCATTCCTCAGTCTTTCTAATGAACCAGCAGGAGTGAAAGGCTCCTCACTCCCAGCTTTTTGGCAACTTTCTGAAATAACCAATTGGAACAAGGCTTGTAGCAGTTAAGCTCCCCACTCAGCAGAATTTCACAAGTCCTGAAGTCATTTCTACAAGCACTGCAGCTCCAGATGGGAGAATGTGGACAGCGTAAGAGAAAGAATTTTGGCATGGGAAACCCACTCATCTGCTTGTGTTCTGGTCCCCTTGGGCAAATCCTTTACACAAAGCAGTATTTCTTCAGTGTGCAACTGTATGGCCAAGGCAAAATGGCACAGGGAGAGTGTAGCACTACAGCAAAGATTAGTTCACTCTCCTGGCAGTCTGGATGGCAGCAGAGCTAACACCAGCTCCTTCAGATTTAGGATCTAACAGTAATGCTGTCAGCTAAATTAAGCCTTCAGATGAACCTACCAAGATAAATGCTTCAACCTGCTTTCAATGTAAACTGAAAGTAAGATGTGGTCTGCTTTTCCTCTAAACCTTTTTATCCCAATGGTAAATTATGAGCCAAACAAAAAACAATGCCTGTATGTGTTGCCGTTGTCAAAAAATTACCTTTGCTTGTCCTTCTGCCCCATGGTGTTCATCTGCCAGGAACAATGGCAGCCATTGTTTTTCTAATCTCTTCTGGACACATTGCTGAACTTCTAGCAGAACGGCTGCCGAAAGTTGATCATGAAGGCTTTGTCTCCTTCCTCCACCTGAATGCATTAGCTAAGCAATCCAAATACAATAACACATGACATAAACTTTTGTGTATACCAAAAGTCCTTTATCTCTCTATATCCTTGATTTAGCAAAGCATGAGCTTAACTGTAAGCAAAGCCCTTAATGCATGCTTACCCAAGGCTCACATGTACTTTTCATAAAAGGGAACAGATTACATTTGTCCCTACCTATAATAGGATACAGACTCTGGCAAATAATACCCCAGCTTGACCAAGAAAATTGCCTAAGTATCAAGATATATCAGAGTACCACAGCTCAGACTTGCTGTCTGTGGCTTTACTGACATACTAAAATAGAAAGCTGGAACAAGTCACTGTGCCTGAGAGTAATTTTTACACTTTTTCTGAGCTGTCTTGTGCATGCTCTGGCCATGGCCACAGATCACAGTTTAAGAAAGATGTTCTGTAAGTGGTAGGGAAGAAAAGCCTGAACAGGAAGGAAGGGACCTATACAACCAGAACAGAACCAGATTTCTGGCCAAAAATACAGGTTAAGATTTGAAGAGAGAGCTTGGGGAAAAGCTGGAGCAAACCCACTTATGGGTTTTTATCTCAGTCACATTCACACTGATTGTTCTTTATGAATAGTTCTGTAACTGCTACCTTTTCTTGTTGTTCTCTGGTAGCTGGGCTGTTGGGTCCAAAGAAGTACCTGTTGTTTAAGTACTTGTTTTTAATGTCCTTAGATTTTTCATTACTTTTTTCTTTATCCTTGTGCAGCATCTTTTTAAACTCTTCAATATCTAGCCAGCACATGAGATCCATGCTACAGACAAATTTAAACAGCATGTTATTTCAATATTGAGTTAATTTCATCAACATTCTAGGGAGTTATTAGTTTAACCACAACCCACCAAAGTATTCAAAACCTAAATACCAGGTCAAATTTTATGTCATTTTTTCTCTGCTAGTACCATCTGCTGAGACCATGGCACTTGCTGAACAGGCAGAGCAAATACACATCTTAGAGATTTCACTTAGGATGCCATCTGGAGTACCCTGAAAGGAGTAACTCCTCAATATGCCACTGCTAAAACCAGCAGGGACTGTGAACCAGAACCACAGTGCAGAGCTCACAGAGAGAATGAAAAATGAAACAGATGAGAATTTGAATCAGTAATGAGGCTGTGAGCCACTGAGAGACAAGTCGATGCCTCCCGCTCTGTCTCCTTGTTAGATCGCCTGAGAAAGGAGCAGGGATGACAGCTGGGAACATCAGCCCAAGAAATCACTCCCTTCCTGCCCCTTGTGAAGTTCTAGAGTTTAAGTCAGTCTGTACTTAAGCAGATAAAAACAATTAATGGTAAAATCTGTTTCTACGGCTTTTTGTGGGCTGCTTTCTCATAAATTACCAATTCTACTACTTACCTAATTAGTCATAGTCAGTGACAAATCATTCCAATGATGCAATTCACAATCTATATTTTGTTCATAATATCTGAGTATACATTGTAAATTTAAGTTTGTTTTCACAGAATCATCGAATGGTTTTGTTCTCTAAACCAGGCAACAGAATAAATGACATATCTACAATTTTCAGTTTTTAATTTATATGACTGTTTTCCGACAGTATCTTATTAGCTGAAGTTCTGTGAGCATTTTAGTGAGTACATTCACTGTATTTGCAGCAGGAAATATGAAACATTGAATTCAGACAAATCTGTTTCAGTTTTCCATTCAGTTAATAACTGGCTTTTTCAAAACATTAATCTATGAGTAAAACGTTCAAAAGCATCTGACTGATTTAAGAACAGATGTTCTCCTTTCAAAAGTCTTTTGAGACCATTACAGACCTAAATTCTATTGAGACTAAAATTCTTTCATTTGCTAGTTCATCACAAAATGACTAAGTTCACCCAAATGCAAGTGATCCAAGTTACTGTGGTTTATGGAGTAACTCCTTGGCATCTACCTAAGACAACCGACCAAATATGCACACCTAATTTAAAAAGCAAAATATATAATCTTCAAGTGTGTTAGATAAACCTTTTAGTGGTGACTTATCCTGGCATACTGGATCAGGAGCACATCCACAGTCAATTAGCCTGGCGAGACTAATAAGTGTAATTCACTAACCCAAAGTAACACAAATTGTCCTGCAATTGTGTGAATATATCCCATATATTTAACAGAGCATTAATTAATGGAGCTTTGTTTAGTTTCTTCATTTTGTGTGCAGGTACTCAGCAGCCTTTCCTTCCTGAAACTTGGATCACTTACGATTGGACGTTACCAGAACCATAAGTTTTGATGAAAAGGCAAATTACATGTCTGGTTTTTTCTGAAATTTTCCAGACTGCATTAGTTCTAGGATCTCTTCAGATTATAGTACCATTAAGCACCTTTATTGTAGCATGCCCGCTGGACTCCGGAGTAACTAGTCTGAACCCAGCCCTAAAACACTTCAGTGAGACTTTTTCAAATATTTTTCTTCATTATGAATTTTTACAAAAAAGGAAAAAAAAGTCCAGAAGTTAAACATTTCTCTGCCTGGCTCTACCAGTTAAGATGGGACTTGTCTGTGACTAACAAAGAAGCAGGAAATACCAGACACAGTTCAGCATACCTGTCCAGGACCTGTTATCTGCTGATTCCTACCATTTCCCCAGTTAGAGAGAAACTCAAGACTAGTGGTCTCCCAACTGCGATGTGTGAAGAGGGTGTGCAAGACCATTTGTAGATGGGCAGGAGGAAAATATTAAAACTTTAGTAGCACATGTATATAATCTATAAAAAATTAAATATACACATATATATGTATATATATACTAGGGTTCCACGCTCAAAAAGTTTTTACTGATGAGATGCGCAAGCAAAAATGTTTGGAGACCACTGCTCTAGACAACTAACTCAGAAGTTACCTGACTATAAGTACCTACAGCATAAGAATATCCATCTGAACTCATTATCTGCAGCCCTTTTGCAGTCACTAAGAAGAAATAACCATTTTAGGAATGATTCAGCCAAATAGGTTTTAGATGTTACCTTCAGAATTAGGTGTATTGTGTCCAGAAGTGTGTATTTCTCTCTCTGACTACAAAGGGAACAATGTGACAATAAGCAGAAGTGATGACATTGAGTCTTGGCCAGAGGAGTTCTG
This sequence comes from Corvus kubaryi, assembly GCF_017639235.1. Taxonomy (NCBI): domain Eukaryota; kingdom Metazoa; phylum Chordata; class Aves; order Passeriformes; family Corvidae; genus Corvus; species Corvus kubaryi. The sequence goes on from NW_024581127.1 coordinate 15,321,955, forward strand.
TGCCAGATGCCCCTTTCTGGGCACTTTTGAAAAAGCTGACCAGTATCCAATGGAAAGCTATAGCACTGCCTGACTAGAATTAATAGCCAATATGCAAAGCATCAACTCATGGGAACCCATTAAAAGAAGGAAGTGACAGTTTAAAGACAAAAAAAAAAAAGTGTCAGCTTCTGTTTAGATCTTACTTTTAAAAACAACAGGCTCACTTTTTCAAAGACCCTGTCTAAGACTGTATCTGCTACAAGCTAGTATTTAAATCTGTTCAGCAAACACAAAACTGTGGTTGCTGTCACACTATGAGAATAACATGCCTGTTTTCTATTTGTACATTTTTATAATAACCAGCTTTAATTTTTTAAATGTACTAAGTTGAATCTGTACTAAAAAAGAGAAAATTTTACTCATTATAGGCTAATTGTTCTACTCAGGGGTTTGCCACTAATCAAAGCAGAAACTGAAAGCAAAACTGTAATACAAATATGTTTTGACAGGAGAACTTTTACTCCAAGAAAAATTCAGTTGTCTGAACAATGTGCGTGTGTATTTCATAAATATGCAAACACATTTTTAAAAAGACTAAAATCTGTCAACATTTAGATAGCCAAGATCCTCAGAAAAGATTTCTTCTGAACTTAGGTAAAATAATAATAATGAAGAAACGTACCTAGCAGAATGCTCATTAAGAAAAGCCCAGAACTGTTCTAACTTCTCTTTGTTGTGGATCAGGTCAGATAGATTAGGACCTGCCAATTCTTTGGGAACTTGATGCAAGTGCTGATCTTCTTTGAGAGCCCCAATGTCAGCAACAGTACTCTGAGGGGAGAAATTATTTTGCTTGCATAACTGTTTTTTTCACCTCTGTATTTTGCTCTAATAATTATTGCATTAGATAACCTATCTCTGTAAAATAGCTTTTTGATTGCTGAGAAAATAAATTGAGTTAAGGCTCCAGCTCCTAGTAAGCTTTACTTTTTTATTTGCTTTAAACGTATCAGTGTGTGAAGGTTCCATAATCAAATAATCCAATATATACCTGTAATTCACTTGAAATTGAGGTATTTACTCAAGAGCAGGGGCCCAAAATACATCCCACAGACTTTAGGTCTGATGTTGATGGAACTGACAGAAGACCTGTATATCTAATTAACACAGTGGCTGTCAATCAGTCCCCAAAATGAATGGTAGAAATCAGACTATTTGCTTTTCCAAACTAGCATCTGGTTAGTCTTTCATTGCTGATACTCAAAGTGTGAGCCCTCTCTGATAGAGAAAGGGTTTGTTTTTGTTAGTAGGTACTTGTCTTACCTCATCCTTCTTGGAACTACTCACTTGATGCAAAGCCTGGAACTTTCTAAAGTACACGGAGTCCAGCTGTTGAGTTTCCTCCACCAACTCCACCTAATAAAAATAATATCTTATATCACCGCTACAGTACACATTATAGGAAGATGGAGAACTACATGGGCACTTTGCCAGTGACAGTGGATAGAAAATAATACATTTGCCAGTAATGAGACCAATGTTTAGAAAAGACAAGAAGTCACATTCTTGTGACAAACAGTTCTATCAAAAGCCCTGGTAGAACAAACTTTTCCCATCTTGTAGGATCAGATGCAGATTTCTACAGAATACCACTAAATAACCTAACTATATCTTTAAGCAAATAACTTTGAATTAAAAAAATTGCTAAATTCTATTGTGTACATAATATATTGTGTATGTATTATATTGTGTATATTGGGTCAGATGTACCTGATTGCCTATACCAGCAAATTGTACGTCAAAGTGTCACTGAGAAGCAGAAAAACAGTTCTTAAAACTAGGACTCTCAATAGGAAATGTCAAAAAGACAGAGTGCCACAGATTTGGAGAAACAGAAATTTAAGATGAGAAAGATGTTAAAATATCTAAAAAATAAAGGTGAAAGCTTTCCGACTTTCAGTCTTGTCCCCTTCCTTAAATAATTAACTGTGTGTGATTTGAATTCAAAAAGTATTGACACTTTTTAACTTAATTAGAAGCTGTATGTATGTAACTAGCGCAGTTCTTCATGTTATGTACAAACAATCAGTAACTGCAAGAGATATTTGGTGACCCTCCTGGCTGACTAAACCATTTGAATGCAGATTTTAGGATATTTAGCAAAATCAAGCCAATGCCTTATACTGATCTGCATGCCCATTACAAAGATTAGAAAGCTGTGATTATCTTATACAAGTGTTTATGTGCAGAGAGAGAAGAGAATGTTTAATAGTCATGATACTTTCATCTAAATGTGAATACCACACTAATCACTGTGTTATCTGAATGTCTTCTTTATTCCATTGTTATAAAGTACTTTGGGCTATTCTTTCCCTTAAAAGAAAACATAGTTTAAAAGCAAATTGTAAAATAATTCAGAACACTTTTCATAAAGTTTAAAGAGAAAGCAGATAGAGGCAGGATGAGAGTCAACAGTAAAAAGAAACTCTCTTAATTTCATATTTCACTTAAAGAAAAAACGTAGGTATATATACTGAACATGTCCCAAATAAACAATTTTGGACTCACCTAATTCTTGATAAAATATCTTGTTTCATTATGGGCCAAATACGTCCTGCTATAGAGTAGAACAAAGGGGAAGAGTAGAGCCAGGGACTGAACAAAATACAAAGCAGACTTTGTGCTTGGGAAGAAGTGTGCCTAAGTATCAGCCTGCACCTAGCACAAAGAGACTCTAGTGCCTCCTAGAACAGGTCGTTTTATGTCTCTGTATTATAACTCTTCGCAAACACACGTATTGTGCAGTCAAAAGGATTTAGCTGGTTTTTTCGTGCTCTGATTAAGATGCTTGTGTTATTAGAGCACTGAGAAGTCTGCACGTAACTACACGTGCAAAGCAACGCATCCTCTAAACTGAAAGGGCAATAGATTATCCTGTGGTTAACTCAAGGAGATGTAAACTGCCACACATATTAAGTGAAAGGAGAAGTCTATCTCTTCAATTCTTACTTTGGAGGAATCTTTCCATCACTAGAAGCAGTGAAAACACAGTATTCAGAAAGCTCAAAAGCAGACTCCTTTTTATGCAAAAGCAATGTAAAAAACCCTCAGCTGTGCTGGTGACTTGACTCAGTGAGGACCAGCAATAGACCCTAGACAACTCTTATAGTATGCACAGAAAATACACAGTTACAAGAGTCTAAAACTAGTCTGATAGGAAGTAATAAAATTTCAGGTTCATGAAAAGTAGCAATTCCAAGGTGCACTGAAGGTCATAAAGAATTATAGCTGAAATAATTTAGAAAAAGTAATTTATCTGAAAGGTTAGAAAAGATGTTGAAAAGCAAAGAAAATATTTTACAGATGTGTTTGGATTAGTATATTTCATTTTACTAAGCTTTTCAAACTTTCAAAGTTTCTAAAGGATACTATGTTATCACAGGATGAGAGGGAAAGTCCCCTTGTGAATTAATTAGAAGGTAGAAAATCAAAACCAAAGAAATAAATAACTTTCATTATGGGGTGGGGTTCCTATTGGAGTCTCACAGGGATCTGCACTGAGGTTGTTTTTTAAACATTCAGAAACTATCTGGAAAAGGAGGTGAGTGAGAAGACAACAAAGTTTGCAAAATTATTCCACAGAGCAAAAAATTAAATTGACTGTGAAAAGCTGCAGGATATCAGGACACTTCAGCATCTGCATGATAAAAGGCCAGCTGAATTCAACGATAATAAACATTAAGTCATTCCAGTGAGCTCCAAATTAGGGCTTTCCATTAGTAGTTATTACTTGGGAAGGAAATCTTGGAATCATTGCAGATGGCTATTAGCTTACATTTTGCACATCCACTCAAAGTTCACCAGGAGTCAAAAGGCAATTAGAATGAACAACTAGGAACGGAACAAAGAGCACAACAGAAAACATGGTTCTGCCACTGGATAATCCTTAGTGCATCCAGACCTTGAGTACTGCTTGCATCTCATCAAAAGAATGTAAAATAACACATACAGATGGGGGGAGAAGTGCAACAAAGGTATGGAACTCCTCTGTAGGAGGAGAGGTCAAAGTGTCTAGGATTCTTGAGTTTCAAGGAGATCTAATTGAAGTAGGATACAATAGAAACTTGTAAAAACATAACAAGATTGAGAATAGGACATTGAGATAGGATAACAATTGTTCACTTGTTCCTTATGACTTACAAAACTAGGGCACCAGGTGAAATTATCAAGGAGGGGTTTGCAAACAAATCAAGATACGCATTTTTTTCTCCTATTGCATGACTAAACCATGAAACCCACTTCTACAGTGAGGCTGAAGATGTATCACTCAAGATACAGTTTACAGAAACCCGTGGGGGAAAAAAACCTCATCAAAGACTATTGAAATCAAAAATGTGGGTAAGATCTCTGATCCTTGAACTTCCTTGGTTGCAAAGCGCTGAATATGGCTGTATGTTTCTTTTCTGTTCTTATACTCCATTCTTAAATGTTTAATACTGGCTACCACCTAACAGGCTTAGAAGACCATTCTCAACTTTGCTTTTAGGTATCTATTTATCCAGTTGTTCTTGCATGCATGATACAGAACGAAAAATATACTGTACTACAAAACTTCTGCAAAAGGATTTCAAAATATTTTGCAGGGGGAAATGGGGGCATGTTATTACAAGCTGACAGAAGTATCAGCAGTAAGTGAGGATATTTCCTATAAATTGGAGATGTTTCATCTAATTAGGGTCATAGCAAAGAAAAACAGGAAAAAGAACTAACTTCCTGCCTGCTAACTCCTGATTCTCCACTGTAAGTTTGTCCTTCCATATCCAAGAGAGAGATGTTAAAGACTTGAAATTAGAATCATAGAATCACAGAGTATCCTGAGTTAGACGGAACCTACAAGGATCATTGAGTCCAACTCCTGGCACAGCACCATCCGCAAGAGTCACACCATGTGCCCAAGAGCATTGTCCAAGCACTTCTTGAACTCTGTCAGGCTTGGCACTTGGCCTGGGGAGCTGTTCCAGTGCACAGACACCCTCTGGGTGAATAAACTTCTCCTAATATCCAACCTACACCTCCCCTAACACAACTTCAGGACATTCCTTTGGGTCCTGCCACTGGGCACCACAGAGAAGAGATTGGTGCCTGTAGACCACTTTGTCTCCCCTCAGTCTCTTCCTTTCCAGGCTGAACAAGTGACCTTAGGCCTTGTAGGCTTCTCCACAAAACCCTTCATCCTCTTCACAGCCCTCCTCAGGACATCTTCCAATAGCTTTACATCTTTCTCGTATTATGGCACCCAGAAGGAGTTTGACCTACAGATAGCAACTTGTAGGTAAGTTTGCAAAGAACAGAGAGCCACAGCATCCACCACTGTCATCACCATTTCTTGTTCTTATTTGTCAAAGGTACAGTCAGGGTTGCAGCCATCTCCTCTGACCTCCATGAGAATGCTCAATTCAAGCTTTCAGAGCATTCTGGGATTAGAACTGAGTACACTTCTGAGCCACTTACTTAGAGCAGCATTCTAAAAAGTGTTTGGGGCAAATACATGGATCACCATATCACATTTCCTCTATGCTAAGCAGTAACTGCACTTAAATTCTAAACACCAGAAATACCTACTATCACTGCACTGACACTCTAGAAAACCACCTTACTATGTGCTTATCATTAAAAATATATAGTGTTTGTGGGCAACCCATCATAAAAAATTACTTCTGATCAATGGTACAATTGCAGAAACATGAAACTTCCTGAGTGCAAAGAGAAGTTTTACCATAGCAAGATGCGTTCCTCCCTAATTCACAGGCCAAGAAGTCTATGAAGCACACACCTTCCTTTCAGATGAGAAGTCTGCTCTCCACAAGAAGCTCAGCCTATTTCCACATATCAGGATAGAAAGGAGTGAGTAAATAAAACATCTTGTAATACTTCTCCCTTCCTGAGTATAAATACAACAGGGTTGCACATGAATGCTCTTGTGATTTTCTTCCCTAAAATAAGAATTTTTCATGTTGTCATCCAGATATTACCTTTCTGTAAGTGTATATGTCTGCTTCCACCATTTTCATCCATGGTTCCAGCAGAATAGTGAGGATATGTTCTTCTGCTGGGTCAAAAAGGTCCTCAAAAGCTGGGTCGATTTTCTGATAAATCATATTTTTCTTATTCTGATGAAGTTCAATGTCCATACTGGCAGATGGAGCAAGGTAAGTTGCATAAAGGAACTACAGTAAAACAGAAGAAAACTGTTTCTTAGCCATCATCCATTTCAATGGTTACAGACCCTTGAAGGAGAGAATTAATACATATTTCTAATTTCTAATTTCTAATACATATATCTAATTACAGTTACCTTATTTTTACTATTATTATTACTGTGTCCAAAACTCAGTTATTGACATAATGGATCCCCCTGCCATTTTTACTCTTACTTGTTCAAATGGTTAGACCACAAAGTAATGCTTAATGCAATTTTCACTTGGATATATTTGGCTGATACTTAGATTCAGATAACCACAATTATTACAGCAACTGCGCTCTTCATGAAGTCACACTGTTGTTTTGCAGAATATGTGCTGAGCCATTTCTTACTTCTTCTAAGAGATGTAATTTGTAAATTTGAACTTAAAATTAATGAAATATTATATGATTTCATTCTGTGAGGAGGTTCTCTTGCATAGTTTTTTGACAATGGTGAGACTCATCATACATAGTACAGGATCTGTGTAGGAGATACAACTGCACAACTAAGGTCTAAGCCCTTACCAAAGCAACAGTTACAATATGCTTCTTATCTGAAGCACAGAGTTTTGCCATTCAACATGTACAAGGAGCAGAAAGCTAAACCGGGAGGATATTTCCTTCTCCCTAACAGCTCGTTCTTGAAGCACAGAGGAATGTTTTTATTTATTTCAATTTTTTTGCGTACAGTCCCCTACCTAAAATTCTTGTCTTCTAAATGTTTCATAAGCTATGCTATGAAAACGAACATCAAAAACTCAGAGTAAAACACTTTTTTTTCCAGGAATATCTTGGAAAAGGATATTCCAGAATAGCTTTCTAAAACTTCATGATTCTGACTGCAGCTAGGAACTCAAGCAAAAAAAGATGCTGCCAAAATATATTTCATATAAATATTTTCTCTTCTTCATATTGTTAAAGTCTATATATTTCAAACATACAGTCAGGGACAAGATTAGTCGCATAAATCAGAATTTCTCTCTAGGATAGCACTGACAAGTCCATTTTCAATATTTATTATCACCCAGGTTTGACAATGAGGAATTCAGGATTCTGATAATTCTCATTTCCCTATGTTGCTGAAGTCCAGCTGTAACTAACAGATATACAAAGCAACAGAAGAGAAGAAAATAATACATTTCATCTGTGTTCAAGCAGTAATAAAACACTGGTGTGCTTAGATTTCAAGCACAAGGGGAGAATGAGTACATTAAATAACTATGTTTCTGTTTGTTTTAAATTAATGTTGATTTATTAGACTCTCTCTTTCAAACAGCAACAGTAATAGAGTATATCCCCATTACTTTGGACCTTTACAATTTGAATTTAGATTCTCCTGCTATTAGGTCATGAGGAATATAGGGCTATGATGGCTGACATCCATCCCCCAGTTAGCTCGTTATGATTACTGTATTTATTGTGTATGCAGGATTCTACACTCTTTCCACTTTCTACATTTTCACTGAAAACAAAGATGGTTTGTGCCTTCTGTGGCCCACGTTATCAGTGCAATAATGATCCGCAGGTGCAAGGTGTAAGAGAAAGAGGACATCCATAGGAAGAGTCCTAGCCGAAAACAAGACCACATTATCCTAAATTAAACCCTTCTCAGAAAATCCCTAGGTACATTTAAATTTACCAACTTTAATTATATTTGCAGTGATTTCAAAAGTTGAAAGTTATTTTGAAGAGCCCTATCACTAGGAAAGTTTCAGTTAAATCATGTTAAATCTGATCCAAAACATTTAATGTACAAAATTAGCCAAATTAGAAGGGACAATTCCAATGATACAAAGACGTGGTATCTTTAAAAATAGCCTTTTTAAAAAGGGCTTAACCATTTCAGTTGTCATTAGGACTACATTGCTCTACCTGTTATGACTTATAACAGAAGGGATCTGTAAATTAGTAAAAAGCTTCAAAAAGAAGTCCTCAATATTTTAGCACAAATTAAAATAGTTCCTTAAATGAGTGATCATTTGAACATAGTTTTAAGAATAAAATAAAAACAAACACACCACTAGTTTCTTGGGTGGAATTCCTTTCCCCTATGATTTTGTATGAAATAGGTTAACTTGAGTATATTTGCTACTCTTCTTTAGAGCTGGCAAAAAATACCAGTCTACCAAGTCAGAAATTGCCCAGACTAAGAAGTGTTGACCAAAAGCTATTGACAATCTGCTCACACGAACAATGTTGTAATATATTGCCACATTAGGGACTGCCTTTGCAGGCTGCTCTACCTGCAGAACTCTCCCCAGTTCTGTATAATTTCACATGCAAAACCAGAACATAGTAAAGACAAGTATTTTTCTCCAGAACCAATAGTCAGGCTGGCAATACACATGAAGCAAAACTTTAGAGGTGGTTAAGCTAGCTAGAGGAACACACTTTTCCAAACTCAAAGAACCAGACCCTTGGTGGTGTAATCATTATGGCCTCTTCCTTTGAAGGATGCACATTTACAGTGTCTGAGGAATTGGCATCTTTTTACTTGAATTCTTGTAAGAATCCATTGCTATGGGACTTGACCAAGTAAGTAAATACATACACTTGCAGATAGGAGAGAAATTAGAAGTAGTTTTCATGCCTGTGTCCATTGCACAGAGTTGAGGTGCATCTGTAGATCTGCACAGATTCAATGGCAAGGACTGCAGGAAAACCAACTGAGAAAACATGCCAAAAAAGAGGAAAAGTGTATGTTCACAGCCTTCAACACTGGGCAATGCAGTTTGCAAGACACGTTTTATAAAAAGCAATAATCATAGCCTTTTATACTCCCATGTCATGGAATTCTTGAGGTTTTCTCAATCTCAATGGAATATTGAAACTGTTATATTGGTCAATCTCCTAAGGGATCAACAGGAAAAATTACATTAAATGAACTTACAGGTTAACAAATTCATACAAAAATCTGAAGCATATGACATCAAGGGCATATTAAACTTTGTTGATTCATTGTTTTGTTCCTATTGAAAAACACAAGAATTTTTCTACCTGCCAGCTATAAATGCTCCTATAAATATGTGACGGATTGAACCCAAAAACCTTATCTGCAAATTTGGTCAGTTTGCAAATTGGAATTACTTACAACAATTGGAATTACTTACAATTACGAACCTCATTATACAAAATGCTTAGAAAATTCAGATTAAGACTTTGGCCTCATTTATGACTTTCCAAATCAGGGGTTGCATAGGCCTTGGGTTCTGGTGTGAATTCATCCCCAGACGAGAAGGCTTTGATAAGCAACTTCAGAATGACTGGAGTGAAGCAAGAAATGCAAGAAAGATTTAAGTCCAAGTGCTTTGTACTGCTGCCCAAAGGAATGGATATTGCTCTGATCTAAACGAGGGGCTTGTGCAGCTGCTTGGCAAAATCATATGATGGAAGAATGCAATGCACTGGCTGGTGTTAAACAGAGAGGCTAAACTGCCTTAACTTCCATCATCACTTCCCACTAACATAAATCTTGTATCTGACCCTACAAGTTCACAATAATGAGGACACCCTTTATCTAAATTGATTATAGCATTAAAATTTTGTATTTCCCATAACTATTTTAAACTTTCTAATTCTAAATAGCTTTTTTTAAATTAAAACCCAATATTTCTTTATTGGTTTCATTTTTAAATTTTTACACTCCTGTGCTTATGTTTACAGTGAATAACCATGTGCATTCCTGGATGATTACCAGTACTTGTCATTATTCTTATCCATCAGATTTCATTCTCACTGTACTTTCTTTCCCCAGGTGAATGTATATATACCTTGGAAAGCATTTTATTACTCTATCTATTATAAAGCTGAGATAACAATGCCTAACAAATGAAACAATGAGTAGCAGATACACAGCAATCAAGGTTTGTTCTTGTTTCTAACAGGAAGCAGGCAGCACGCATATGGAATACTCTGTCTCTGTAGGTCTCTTTCTGTAATAAATAGTAAAATATATATGACAATGTGTCATGCGAATCTGATTCGCATTCTCTTAGGAGTATTTGGAGTGGCTGTCTTCTTATGCCAAAGGTGAGTGGAGAATTTGGGAAGGCATCCCTTCCGTAAGCAGACTCTGTAGATTGGTTGCAGCTTGACTCTTTACGGTGTTCCAATGAAAACAAGTATAATTTTTCTGCAGCCTTAAAAGGAAAGCTTGAGAATGATACCAAATGTTGCAGCACATGTGTTGATTTGTTATGTTACATTTCAGCTGTTAGTTATGCTAATGGAACAGTTTCACAAATTTTGTTTTGATGTATTTATTTTAATGGCTATGTGTATGTCCTGTCTGCAATTGCCTGGTAACACTGATTGTATGATGTTCTGCTGTCACCACCAGGCCAGCGCTGGAAATAAGATCAGTAGAAAAGACCTGGGCCTTAAATTTTCAGCCATGCAACTACTGCAAAGAAGAATGTAAACTGGTGTGAAATGAAACCAAAATGAAAACAATCAGGGACCATAGGCTAAGCTTTGGCCTGCAATAAAACACATAGGAAAATGGTGGCACAGACTAGATATGATCAGCTTGCATATTTGCTGTGAGGAGGTCCCCAGCTACACATAGGCCTGGGCAGATGCAGGAGACAGATTTAAGGAGACATTCAGTTGCCCACAGCCTCAGGCTATAAAAAGAGCTGGAGGGGAAAACAACTAAATAGGGTAGCAGTTCAGTTTATCCAGTACGAGACAGGAGAGAGGGAGGAATCCATGCCCTGGCCTCTGCTTGGAGATTCTGTACAAATAACACTGATTCAGATGAGAATTCTGGACAAATACGCAAAATTCTGTCATTTGCCCAATATAACCTCCAAGAAGGAAAAGAAGACAAATTCAAGGATGTCCAGATGCTCAGTAACATGTCATATAAAGATATTATTCTCACCAGCTCTCTACAGATATTTGTTCCAATGACATGTGAAGTAGCTTTGCTCTGTTACAGTATATATTGAAATATGCGGATAGGATATACTCCTACACACGATTTAGAGAGGAAAATCAGACCAAAGTTTCACAAAGTGATTTTAAAAGTTCCTCAGAGTTCTTCTAATAATATCACACTGTTGCAGTTTCTTTCCCTGATGGAATCAGTCTACTCTGCCATCAGCACCACTGTGGGCTAAGTGCATGCTCAGTTATAATACTCTTTTATTGAAAATATCAGTTCCACTTAACATTAAATCAGGGTCTAAAGATCTATTTAGGGGAATGACAATCATGGTAAAGATAATAATGATGCCCTGACAATCATAAAAATTAAACAGGGCTGACAAAGATCAATTTTCATTACTGAGGGCATTATCTGAGGTCTGTACTATGGAGATCTGCAATTCTAACCCCCACAAGAGATGGAAGGAAAGGTACAGGATAATTAGAGGGTTTAGAAAAAATACTATCTCTGATGTTAACACTAAGCAGACAGTTTCCAAGTATGACGCAGTGTAGCAAAGGGGAGTTTAGGTAAACTGAATATAATAGATAAAACTGGGAACAGGCTGCAGAGCCTGGAAATCAAACTATGCACGTTTAACATTTGAATCAAGAAATTCCATGGAAACAATCCAAAGAGCTTCTTTCATTGTCCACAACACAGATTTACTTTAGTGTGGGTTGTCAAGATTTGGAAACTTTTCTATTTTCTATCTTCTTTTCAGTCTTTACACTGAACAACTGCATTTGTGAAGGGAATGAACATACGTATTTTTGAAGGAAAAACACATTATTTACAACTTACTTGAGCTTGCTTGCATATTTGAAAATGTTGAAGGGTTTCTTGGTAAAAAAGCTGATGATAAGCCTGTAGGTCGAACCAAAAGTACACACTGTTCTTCCACAACTAGAGATGAAAAATATTGTAAGTTATTGCTACCCAAATATCACAACTTTTTATAAAGCTGACTTTCCAATGCAAGTAATTATTTAGCTCCTTGGAGTCATCATAAATCAAGCTCAATTTAAGATGGATTTAATCTTCTGTTGCATACTGGCAGAAGGACAACATATTTAATAGCATTGTCACAGTGATACTCTATCTTTTATTGTATCCTTTATGCATAATTGGCCATTAAAATCGTTAACATTATAGTTAACATTTGAAGAGTAACCACATTTCAGTGGCATAAAGCCAGGGCTAAAGAAGAGATGCTGATAATGGACATGCAAAGTTTGTGCCACAATAAAATAGCATTTTGCAGCAATAACCAAAACAATTAAATACCGTGTACTTGACATATGTTACTGGGACTATCATTACATTTTTATTACATGCATTTCTGAGACCCAGAGTCTTGGCCTCATCTCATAAATTCAAACAAACAGCAAAAGATCTTTCAGAAGAAGTCTAGATCTTTCCCCAAGTCCTCTGTTTTAATCATGTGTTTATGGGGTTCAGACCCTAAAAATACCCTGAAATCCCCATCACTAACCAATAAAGAATGCATTCTGAAAAGGTAGGGGTAAGGAACTTTGTTCCACAAACCGTAGCCTTCCGGGCCTGGAACATGAGTGAAATAGGCCTCACAGCTGAAGAGAAAACTTTAAGGAAATCATTTTGAAAGGAGTCTGGCACCTGGAAAGGCTAGAGACACGTGGGTGGTTGCCTATCTCCAATGAAAAAATAAGTTTATTTAGATTTCTATCTATACACATTTAACATTTTAGCTGAAGGTATTCAGCTTTAGAAACACTGGATCTTGCCTTCTAGAAGCCAGAGGCATTTCTAGCTACTGCTGCTGGATTCTGGGTTGTACTAGTGATGAAACAGATGTCCATCTTGATTGCATTCAAATCTCCCCTAAAGACTCAATTTTTCTGCAAAGCCACTAAGCACTAACTCAATATTCATAACTTGTTCCAATCCAATCCTCAATTTACACCCAGCAATGAATGATAGACCTGCTGACTACATAGAAGAAATAGTGTTATGTTTCTCAGAAATCCAAGGAGATTCATGGAAGCATAAGAACGTTTTTAAAATATTGGAGATTTTGGACATCACTAACCCAAAAAGTAAGAAGAAATCAGATTATTATGAGTAATAGCACAGCAGATTTTCCATTTTTTTAGAAAATGGTTTTTGCGGGTTAAGACCTCATTTTTTTCTGCCAAGTTAAAGGTTAGTTTTTAAAAATTATTAGTCTTTTTTTTTTTATCCCTGATGGTACAATAAGAATTCCAATAGGTTTGAGACAGTAAGAATCTGACAGTTTGGTTAAGACCTGTCATTAGTTTGCATATATACATGAACAGTTTATTGTTGTTGAGGGATTGGAGTCTCACAAGTAATAATTCATCCAGTCATCAATCTTTCTTTCTCCATTTCTTTTTTTTTTTTTCAGTCTGGCTGCCCTCTATAACTTGGCATTCAGTCAATTGTGGACTAAATTATCACAGAGTAGGAAAATATTCATACCTTATTCCCTGACTTCTCACAGAATTTTGTGAAGTAGTAGCCTGCTCTGTTCTCCAAATAAAGAGACTGCAGCATGCTTTCAATTCCTGATCCCCCAAAGACAACACTGCCAGCAGCACTTTCCCCCTGGACAAATAAAACATAGTTATACAGCAAGGAATAACAGGCTTTCATTATTTTCAAATGTCTACATTGCAATGGAAGGCCATGAAGTGTGTTCAATTAGTATCTTCATCCCAAGGAAGTAGCCTCCATTTTCTACTACGTATGCAATTGACCATTTTCCCACTAAATATTCACATCCAATGGAATAAATCTGATGACTGAAGACATGCAGAGTAGCTAAGTGATCACAGCATCCCTTAGGTGGTTCCTCAATATTAAAACAAAAAGACAAACCTGGCCTTAATTCTGTCATTAAGTCTTTAGCTCTGGGGAATTCCAGTGATACTCAACAACATCAGTTAGCTGTCAAGAGTCTCAGCTCAGGCTACTGTGTTTTGAATTAAGAGAAGTTAAGAGGTGGTTATTTGGTCAAGATTCAAAGCATTTAACTATCATGGAACAAAAGATACATCTTCTGGAGTTACACCACTGACATGAGCAACAAAATCATGAGCAATTCAGGGAGCCAGAAATCCATGCTTGTTACCATGGCTAGCTCCTAAAGCATGTGAGGAAGAATACACCCATTTTGTCAATGCTCACAGAGAAGCCAGAAGAGGCTTCTGTAAGTAGTAAATTAACTTCTGGTGATCACAAGAGAGAAATTATGGCTGACTTGCTGTCTCTGATAGTAGAAGTGGAAGCAGATGAGTGTGATGGCTGGCGATCGGCTTCTTTCCAAATAGTAACAGGGATGGAGAAGGGCCGGAGGAAGCCCTTTTTGAAGCAGAGTAGGAAGATCTCCCTCCCCAGTATGAAGTTAAACTATGAATCCCTGCATTCCTCTTTGCATCATATTTGTAATGGCAAATTGTGGGGTCTTTACTGTAGGTACCAGTCTAACCACTGTAAATTTATGGTATTTTCCTCCATCAGTAAGAGGAAAACTGCGTATGATGATGTATAAAAACTAATACTTCATAGTGTGAAGTTCTGCTGAATATACATTCCCAACTGCAAATGTCCCCTAATTGCAAAGACTAACATTTTTTTCTGTCAAAAATAACAAAGTGAAATGATTGCAGTGAAGTAATAAACAAAGCGTGATTTTGAAGAACAAAACAAACAAGCATGTACTCAACTGCTCAGCAAACCCTGTGCACGTGAGTGGGCTCAGATTCTTTAACTTTTTTTCTTTTAGTTGTAAGCCTGTGGGTATCAATACCTCCATGAAACAGCAGGCTGTTTTGAGACCATTCCACAAATGAGAAAGGTTTTGGATAAATTTTAGATTGCCAGATGTTGACATCTCAGATGTTTGATTTGTCAGCATTTTAGCAGTTGTTGAGAAAAGGCTCATCTGTGAAGCCTGTCTCTCCTGAGGTCTGCTCCGCTGAAGACCTGCTTAGCAGGCAATAATTCAATAAAGAAAAAAATGAAGTACACAAGCAATAAAGAGGGATTGTACAAATGAAACATTTTCCTCTTATGAATGTTATGATTTTACTGACTTTCTAAGGCAGATTCAGTTTTCACTGTAAGTCTAGTATAATTCCCTAGGCAATGACTCCACTGAAGCATTTATCCAGAGAGTTTTCCCTAATAGCCTACTGAACACATGGTCACTATGGAGAAGATCAACACTTTCTAGTGAAAATAAACATCTGTGTGTGCCATGATTTCCTGTCAAATAGGTGACAGATACAACAGAGAAAATGCAGACATTCTAATTATACCTCTGCATAAAGATTTGACATTGATAAAATGAAACCAATTTCCCCATATTATTGACTACTTCATACTGCAGAATAAAATGTTTTAACCCACAATTCAAGACAACTAGTATTTTCAAGCAGTACTTACATGGAGCAGCTCAGCATAGGTGTACTTTCTATGACCCTGGTATTTTGAGTCTTTGGTCCCATCCAGAGCTAAGCTATGAATCATGTCTGTGCCCACTGATGTTGGCCTGGATCACAAACAAAAAAATTTTAATACATATTTAAGAAAAATCTAGGGCTGCTTATAGAATGAAAAAATAAGAAGGGGCAGAAAAGTGGTGTAATGACATAGTGAATAGTAGAGGAAAAAGTACATGGAGCTCAAACTTATAATGAAAAAAAAATGTAGAGGAATACCTTTTACATACAGCCCTGTGGAAATCACTGGCATAGCAAGACTTTGAGGGTTAGCATTTCAGACAGGTTTAAAGAATATGAATGTATAGAATATCGACTATTATATAAGACAAAACACTTGTATTTGGGGAAATAAACCCCTTTGTGTTGTGGCATAAACAAGGGAGAAACGAATCAGCTAGGAAGGAATTCTCCATGCAAACAATCTGTACCATAACTGTGCTTCACTAAGCAGATAATTGTATTAAAGAAAAGTATTCATGTAAACAGTAGAATCAAAAATACTTTCATAAATATTTGAGGTATATTGGTGTGCAGAAAGATACACAAGGGACTTAGTACTTACCACATTCTATTGCTAGAAATATCATCCCTTTGGAGAATCTGAGTTCCTGTGAGAGTAGGTGGTAATCTTGATGAACTCTTCAAAGAGAAATTTGGTTTAGCTAGTTTTAATAGTTGTTGGTGAGTTAGTTCTACTTTTCTAAAAGACATTACAGAAAAATAAGGCAATTCTGATTATTTTTCCACCTTTTTGTTTTCTTAATGTGCTCTCATTAACTGCTCAAAAACAGTCAAGGGTTTTCAGGACTATTCTTCCTTGTCAATCACAATATGTAAAATGGCAAGCTGCAAAAATCTCTGAATATTTTTCAAGATTTTTCAGCATATCTTAATAACCACTACATCTTAAAAAATACATTTTTAACAGGTGGAAATATGTTACAAGTACATTGTACAGAACTACAGAGGATGTCAGGTGAAGAGGATGTGAATGTTTTGTGAAACTTTAGGAAGATTATTTTACATCAGCTCACTGTAAGATAGATACAATCACTCAGACTGGGAGAGAAAGGGGTCTTTCTGCCACACCATCACTGATTATTTTGACAAAATCATGCTATGACTTTTTGGAGATGCCAATTGCATTAAGAGTGCCCTCAGAAATTCACCCAGAGCTGCTGCCCTTTCTAAGCTCTTGCAAGCACAGTGTAGCTGGAAGATTCAAAAGTGCAAATTTCTTCTGGGGAAAAAAAATAAGAGCAAGAAATGGGCCATCAGCTGACTCTGTGATGTTCATGGTACCAGGTCATAATTTTTGTCAAATTCAACAGGGGCTGGAAAACCTGCATGTTTCTGTCTGCCTGATTTACAGCTAGTCCTGGGTCATTAGCACACCTTGTGAACTGGTCACTGTAAGACACAGGCGCTTCTTGCTCCCATTCCTGCCATGATCAACAGGAACCTGGCTTCTGAACCCAGCTTCTTCTAAACAGGAAATCTCTCCCACTGTTTTCTTCCATTGCCTCCATGAATTAGATTTCAAAGGAAGTAACTGTAGCCCCAAACTATCCAACTTAAAGTAACAGAAGTGTGTGCTGACAAATCTGTGGCATAGCCTATACAGTTCTTGATAAGGAAACCACAGTTTTAATCCACATTCTCCAAGTACCATGTTTCCTGAGGCTGAACACTGTATTGCTGAAAACCTATAGCTTTTATTGCAGTTACCGCTCACATTCAGGCTTTCAAGAAGGAAAAGAGCCAAAACTGAACTGGCCACCTGCAACCTACAAACTGTGAAAAGGTCTGTTGAGTGTCTCATGGTCCTCTGCAGAAAGCCAACACCATGGGTAGCTGATTGAAGGGCTGTAGTGATAGAAAATGAGCAGAATTCTGCTTTTTTTACAGACATGAAGAATAGATCTAGGTTAACTGCAGTGAAGTTGTAAGAATTACTCTGGATTAAAACAAGGCTGAGTGGCAGAAGCCGCATTGCTAGAGACTTAATTTTGCAGTTCTGAGAACTTCCAGCTAAAATATCTATCCAAAGGACTTAGCTAATAGCCAGGGTGTAACTAAGATAATTTGACTCAATTTATAGCAACTTGTTGCATGAAGTAGAATGAAATTTTATTGCATTTTTATACATAACCATCTTCAATATACCAGCTGGCTAAATCTTGATTTCCTAAAAAACCAAGTACCTTATTCTTGTTCCATTGAATTCAAGGAGTTTTGTCATTATTTTTGATGGGACAAAGCTTTGTTTTCAATGTTGTGATACTACTTACCTGAAGAAGGGAAGGTGGTGTGCCAGACTTTTGGGTCAGTGGTAGCAATGATACTATTTGTGGGAAAGGATCAATGTCCACTCTTGGTCTCTCTTGACATGTGTGCCAGAACTTCAGTTTTGCACTGGCAGCATCTACTGCTGTTGAATGAGTGATACAAAATCTGGGACCCCTAGGGAGAAAAACCTAGTAAGTAGAACTTTCCAAAATAATGAAACTCTGGGCTATTTGGCTTCTTTTTTTTTTTTTCCCAGCGATGTTGTTTACTGTACCAAGATATGGTGCTATATGCACCTAGAATTAAAAATCAGTTCACATCAAAGATATGTTTAGATATTGTGTGCTTCCAAATCTAAAACTAAACTACATGTTAAGCAAACTTAGGTTGCAAATTCTGCACCATTACACAGTTGCCTTTCTATCAGTCTGCAGGAAGGTATGCCACATCCATCCTGCAGCAAAGCATAGGAAAGGATTGCAGGCCACAGGCCAGAGACCCCAAGTCATGTGAGAATCCACAGCAAAGTTCACAACTGCAGGTATTTGTTTATGCCTGCAATTTGTTGAACCTCCTTGAGGAGGAGAGGACACCTTCAAAATTTAACCCATATTTTGGAAATAGGTTAGATTTTATATCCTCACTTAAGCTGTTAATACGTAAAAGTCATTTTATATGGCAGGCATTGAACAGTACAGTCTCAGGGTCAAATCCCACAAAGACATACACACAGAGCATCCTCAGAACTTGGGAAGAGCAGTATGGGGAACAGGTTAGGACAGAATTAATCTCCTGTGCCTGGAGGGGTTTTCCTATCCTGAAGACTAAAGTTTAGTTAAATACTATCCAAGGCAGAGAATCACAAAGCAGCTCAGGTGCTCTGGTAGAAAAACAAGGGCTCATTAAGGCAGATCTATCCGGCTTCTCAGCAGATTGCAGTGTAGTTTAGGCTCAACTAAAAATTCATGTACCAGTACTTAAAATGACATTGCTTTTAATAATTGCAATGGGATAAGTGACATGAAATAATAGGCTTATCAAAGAAAATGGGGATTTATTAAACAATAGAATTTTATTTTACATCCATTTTTTCATACCAGTAAAGAAGTAGCGGTTTCACTACTTCAGGCTGAATCCGTCTTAAATGCATTATATTCCACTGATCTCCATGCAGTAGTTCAAGTCTGAGTAACACTTCTGAACTGAGGAAATAGTTTCCACTGCTCAGCAGGTACAGTTTTTTCATCTTACTAAGTTGCCTGCAGTCAACAAAAATAGTCACATAAGCATGCATCAAATGCTGTACAGAACCAACTACAGTTCATCCTACTACTTAAACTGTTGCCATGCAACATGTTTTTAGTTGCAAGTGGCAGAAACCAAAATAACTTTTCCACAAACTAGAGACAGGTTGTGTATAAGACAAAATGTACAGTGCTGTAGAACAGACTGTCTGAATCCAGCAGGATCTTTCATTAAAGCAGTTTGCCATACTGATGTCCTACTTGTGAATTTAATTTTTTTTTATTCTTTATTTTCTTTCTGTTGCCATCTGTTTTCCAAATCTCTTTCTAACACAGCCTTAATAATATGATGATACTGACTTCATGTAAGCTTTGCAAACATGACTCTGCAAAAAGAGTTTTATCAGCTTCAGCAGAGTCATCCCAAACCTTGTCAGGACACACACTTAATTGTGTCTGTTTATTCAGACATTACAATTTATTCTGAAATCTCAAAACCTACATTGATCTATCCAGGTTACAAGTATTAAAGCAATGGGAGTAACTGTTAAATAACGGGAAGTACCTTTGTTGCCTTGTAGCATTCTTAAGAGCCTTTAGTCTTTCAATATCCATCCAGAGCCACCAGTATCTCTCCCCAAGTGTTCCTTTAATGAACTTCTTGAATCTTTCAAACTCATGTCTGTTGCCAGTGTCATAAGTCCCATGACTAATACACCAGGCAGCCCTGCTGTCTGGCCCACCACTTTCAGAACTTGAACTTAAGCTTACTTGTTCAGGATCTTGTTTTCTTACGTCTTCCTTGGAGTCCAAAGCTGTAAGTGGAGAAGAACTTTGGTTAAAGAATGACTCTGCAGTACCATGAGAAAATTCATTATTTGCTAATTTGTGTGTAAACACTTCAGGCTGTTCTGTGGAACTTTACGTTACTTTCAATGTCAGCAGCTGGCTGGTGGGTCAGTTCTGAAATGGGTTCCTTCATGGCAATTTGAGCAGATGCTGGTATGAATTTTTCTGGTGCCTGAAAAGTTGTGCTTCCCTGTTCATTTTCTTCTTTTGCTGCACTGTCCCACTTCGGGTTTAGATAAACTCTTAACTGTGTGTGGGAAGCAGGTTCAGCAATGGCCACAGAATAGCCCTCCTCAGCCTCTCTGGATCTCTCACAGGTAACATCGGCTTTTGCAGATGCTGTCCCTGAAGGGGAAAGGAAACTCTTGTTTGTGGCATTTCTTAGACAGGTAACCTGCTTCTTTGTCTAACTACTTAGACATTCATTTCAACTTCCTCTGAAAATAAGACATGTCTAACTAGTGCTGGCCACTGTCACAGACACTCAGATTAGGAACATGGCATAGAGATCCCCTGCTCTGCACTTACATAATTTCCTAATTACATATGGCAAAATGTGTTGATATTAACATAAAAATCAGTGTGATTTAAAATATCTTTTATTAATTCTAACCTACTTCAAATGTTTTCACTTGACAAAGAAAAATTATAGCTTCTCAACACAGGTCTGTGAAATGGAAACATGGAGAATCATTTCACAAAACCTGAGACAATTAGGGAGGGAGATACATCTCTGAGAATGGAGAGAGAGAAAGCTACTAACATATGAGCTGAGGGTTGTCTTCACCTTGCTACTGCATAAAAAGCAGAAGCAAGGCTGTGCAATCAGGTATATGTCCATATGTGCATCTGTATTTTCTCTCCCAGACCTTTGAAACCTGATGAACAATTTCAAATAAATTTGAAGATAGATAGGATTCCAAATGATTACATTTTACAAGACTCATACAAATTGGCAGGCAAAAGACCTTTAAGTGCCCAACACAAATATCCTAAGAAGATGGCTGAAACACATCATACACTATCAAATACCCAAAGAATCCAGACAAGAAAGTCTTTCAAAACATATGAATGCCTCTCCTCCCAAAAAACCCAGAACATCTCAACTGAAACTTACCGATTTCTATGAGACAGAAACGTGTAAGAGAAGAAGCTACTACTATCATGAAATTACTTGGCTACTAGCTCAAACTTTCACTTAATGTTGTAGCTATGGCCTGTTTGAAGCCTCAGATACCATGTGATACTCAGAAGGTAACAAGTGGAGTTAGCAATAATTCCTTAGAAAGCCGTTTCTTTCCACCTAGTCTGAGCTGTGTCATAAACCACAGGGTTGAACCCTTGTTACTTACCCAGATGGGTACTTTTTTCAGGTAATGATTCGTCTCTTTTATGCTGCCCAGGCAAATGCTGAGTATCTTGAATTGTACTGGAAGCTACAGGATGCATAGATGAATCTGTAGTTTTCATAGAATCATCTTGTTTTGCTAATGTAAACCAATCCTTTACCTGAGAAACTGTAGCCTATGAAAAGAAGTTTCATAGAACAACTAAAATTTTTCTGTTTATTGCAGTATTTCTGAGAGCTACAGCTTACTGTCCATAGGAATTTTGTGCAGTCTGTTTGTGTAGATTTCTGTAAGGATTGTTCCCAGTGCAGAGAGCTGTATGACAGTAGCTGAGCATGCTTGTATCAGCTGAGCTTCTGTTTAGGTTACATACAACTCATCGACCTTCTTCTATAGCACAAAAAACTTTGAATATAAAAGCTGTTTAGAGAATCGGAAAATGGTTTCGGTTGAATGGGACCTTGAAGATCATCTATTTCCAACCCCCCTGCACTAGACTAGGTTATTCAAGAGTCAGTTGTCCCATTAGGTTGTGACCTCAGTTACAAAAATTCTACACAATTCATTCAATCTATCTTGATGTTACACCCGCTAAACATGTTTATTTTACCTCGCCAAGTGATACATAGAACTTCTTCATAGTCAATGAAGAGTCATCCTCCTCAGGAGGGGGAGAAATTGGGCGTTGCTTCCATATCCAGGGAGAGTAGTCACTATCTATAACGAAATTAATGCCACTCTTGCTCCATTCTACCTGTGATATCAATTTAGCTAGTCTAAAAATAAATGTTGAGACAAGAAAATAATTAATTTTAGCTTTTAATCAGAGAAAACAGTTGATTTGTCCACAGAATTGGCAATTTAAAAAAATTGTCTATCTAAAAAAAATTGCTACAGAGAACTTCATAATCTGCTTTTTTCATAGAATAATGGAATTATAGAATATCCTGATTTGGAAGGGACCCACAAGGTTCACTGAGTCCAGCTATGTATTATTTCAGCCTTCACCTGCTGTCACATATGTAAATGCCAGTACTGCCACTGCACAGCTCACCAGCTTTACAGATAGTGCCCTACTTTGCATTACCAAGCTTTACCAGTAAAAATTACTTCTTTCAGGATGATTTTGCACATATCTCTGCAGTCCCAAGCCCTGCCAAGAATCCCTTGAACATTTTGTTCACTAAAATTGAACTATTCTCCCAGACTGCAGAAACCCTGTATCACTACCAGATACTACAGCTCTGGTACCCGACATAAGCAATCTTCAGCAGTAATGCCACAGCACTGATCACACTGATCGAACTTGCAGATGGTAACAAGACAGCTGGCACTCTCATGTCCAGCAGGCTGCTCTGTGAGGATTTCATAGTACTGAACAGTTCTCCAATGCTACTTTGTGTTAGTGTGAACCTCACAAAGTTCAGGAAAGGAAATCTTAGAACCACATGACGACAGTGAGGATGTTCTGGCCTCAAGAACTGGTCAGAACTTAGTTAAGTTAGAAAGAAGTACAAGCCAACCAAGTCACATGTGAAGGGAAGATGAAGCCTACACTTGAGCCTACAACCAAGCGAGTGCTCAGTTTTATTTGTGCCCACTATTGGACATAAATAGGATTTAATTCTAGAGCTAGGGTGTCTTGGTCTTGAAACACAAGTTTCCCTTTTAGCATCTGAAGTTATCTTGATTCTGATTCAGGAAAGCATCTTGAACTCCTGAAGTCAACTGAAATTAGGTACATGCTTGAAGTTGGTTTTATGCAATTGTCAAACTCTGCTTGATCAAATCGTTTGTTACAGCAGACAATCAAAGTTATTGTTTCATGAGGCCCAGATATGTTAAAGCAGGCTGTTAATAAAGGTATAATTCAGCACTCTCACAGTTTGCACACTTTTCCCCCTTGAACTTAAGTGCAGTCTCCAGGTTATTGAAAATAAAAAAACATTTTTAATTTTTTAACTGTAGAAGTCTATATGCCAGTAACCACTCTGCCATTACAATCAGTAAACATGAGTTTTGTGAACCATACTGCCAGGCTGCCTCTCTTTTTGGGCCCCTAAAACAAGCTACAATCATCTGCATCTAGACACAGCCTTTAGGGATGGAGAGGTAGGTCCTTCCAACAAAGCACACTAGATCTCCTGAACATCTGCTGAAAGGACATCTGGAAAAACACTGCAAGTTTGTAACAGTAAGTCATCCAGCTATGCCATGGCATCCCACAGAGAACTTTGCTAAAGGAACTCTTGACAGTGGGCCCAATGACACAAAATTAATAATTGAAATAAAAAAGACTTGCTGGTTTTTTCCAAATTTATTTCATGGATTTGGAAAACTTCTACTTATATGGCTTACATACTGATTAGCAAAAGATGCATTGCTACCATGATATCTCTGAGGAACAGAGATTTAGAAAACAGTAAATCCCATTCTTGCTCTCTGTAATGGTGTAGTATAGGATGTTATTCATGGTCAAGGAATGATGAGTGAAAAAAGTCACTGGCTTTATGCAGGCCACTAAAATTTTACAATAAAGAAAACAGAACAAAAGATGGTCAAAACCACTTTAAGAATACTACCAAGGTGAATTAAACAAAAGAGGAAAACATACACATTTAAAACTGAAAGAAAACATAAAAGATGGCAATACCTGTATTCAAAGTAACAGTCACTTTCTAGAAATGCTGGAAGCCTTTCTTTCTTAATCCACTGAATTGCTTGCTCTTGATTGAGTTGCTATTAAAAAAGAAATGCCAAAGATTTGCAGTATTCTTGAGTTTCTTGGCTTATTTGCCTCGTAACAGATTCTCTACATCCCCCTTCTACAGAAACATCGTCTCAGGAAAACAAATGTAGAGTGAACATCACCTTTGTGCTGGAACAATTACTTTCCTATTAAAAGCTAAAAAGGTATAAATCTGATTTCACCTATTAGAGTACAACTTTTGTAACAAATCATGAGTGTTTTTTCTTCAGAAATAATGTGTGTAAGAATCATTCTTTTACTGTACAATTTCAAATGCACATTAGATGCACAAAAATTTTCTGCAATAGAAAACTGCTAGTTTTTCTGACTTTTAACACATTTTATAAATATCAGCTACTGTATTTTTCCTCAAGAATTTAAAGATTAAGGAACCCTTAGATTAAGTTATACTTTCAGAATGAAGAAGCTGTGGATATTAAAACCAAAATCAAACAAATAGAAATCCAATTAGTTATCACCTCTCATGCTTTTATGTTGGATCGTTGCATAACTGCATCGCACACAGTCATTTTCATAGTGGAAACCTACGTGTATTGTGACCTGGAGCCACAATAAATTTCTGCTCAGGCAGTCAAAGCCTCCATGCCTCGTTGAAGCAGAAAGAGACATGTCTCCAAAGAGTGTTTTGGGGATGAAATGGAAATGTTGAGCAGCAAACTACACAGAGACAGCTAACAAAGAAGTTACACTTAGATTCTTACACAGGGAGTGAGATCTCTGACTATGGGCCATAACAACCCATAGTTGTTTCCCTTAGAAATTACATACAGCACTTTCTAGGGGTTTTTTTAATAGTGTGCTTTTCCCACTCTTAGGGGATGATCTATTTTATTCATCTGAGGTGCATTTTTCCTTTTAGTGAAGGTGAGACTAATTATTTTGAAGAATGCAGTAACTACCCTTGTCCATAAAAACAGGTGAAGTTTGGGCAAGGACGGATACTACTTGTTATATCAAGTAATTAATTTATGTAGATCACAGCTTGGATTTTCTTTCCATGAGCTAATATTCCATTTGGGGCAAGGGTTATTTCTGCCTCATATGTATCTGTAGGGGATTAAAAAAATCTGAATTACTCAGAAAGTGGGTGGTTTCATTTAGAGAGAAGAAAATATTTCAAAATATGGAAAGCTTACGTTGGCAGTGGCTCATACAATGTAATTTGTGGAGATGGAGACTAATTACTCCCAACCACACAGTGTATGCTTCTTTTTGGCAATTGACAAGTTTTTTTGAAATACAGAAGATAGTCTCTTTATTTTGGCATTTAATATTTATGCATTTACTGACTTACAGCCCAGTTTTTTATCTGAATGATTCATAACATGCTCACGTCTGTATATGGCTGGTACGCAAAACTGTATGTCATATCAGAAGGAAAGAATCTCTATTCTTTCCCCATCCCCAGAGAAAGATGCTACATTTAATTTGATGGGGTTTGTTACCTTGGTTAGCTTCCTGACCCAACCAGCCTTAGGCCTTGCTAGGACCTGATCCAGCAAAGCTTTTAGCACATGTTTAAGTTTAAGCATGTGTTTAACTTCCTGTGATTAAAGTGAAAAACATACTTAAGTGCTTTGCTGAACTGGGGTTTCTCTGAAGTAAGGTATGTGGGATGCCAGCCAGTTTCTTTCCATAGTTGTGATCAATTCTACACAAGTCCACAGATTTCTTTTTTCAACATATTTTACACCATTGATATTGACTATCGATGAGAAGACACCTATTTCCACATCAATGATTTGCTAATCTGCAAACACGCATGCAGAGAACTTTTGCTTATCTGTAAATCTGTAACAATCTGAGAAGGAAGTAAAATACAGAGAAAAATACCACTGAGTGTATTTCTTAGTCAAGATGTGTTTAAATTCAGGCCATAGCCTGAAAGGCCTACTAGGATTTTCCAGTCATAATTCCTTTCCATAAGTAACCTGCCAGTGATGACCACTCAAGGTGACTTTTTGTAAGCAATGTAACATTCAAAACAACTGTCAATTTCTTCAGTCGGTGTGAAGGCAGCCAAAGCAAAGCAAACAGCATCACCTGACGACTGAAAGATCAAATCCTATTTGATTTGAACAGAACTACTTGATAAGAGTTGATCTGGGGTGGCTTCTCTTGGTTAGGTCATTGTAGTACAATGAATGGAGCTGACTTCTTTCACCTTGTGTAGTTTCAGTAACCATTGGGGGCAAGCTGTTTCACAGGCCATTTTTTTCCTGCTCAGACTTGAGATGCCAAGCTGAACTGGATGAGGCATCTGTGTTGCCCATCCAGTAAAGGAGGAATCAAAAATAAGAAGAAATACCACCCTTTCCACCCAAAAGGAGAAGAAAGGGTACTGAGGCATATTGCTCCTCAAAAGGCTATTATGCTTCCCATTTATGGAAAATATCCCAGGGAAAGAAATGGAATCTTAAATAATACAGAAGCCCTGTTTCTCCAGACCACCTGAAAGAAGAAAGTAATAGTGAAATGGCTTTGAATTTCTCAAGAAAGGCCATCCACTGTGGTAAGGATGGGAGGTTAGCCCAGAGAGCCACACTTGCACAAACACACAGCATTTCCTCAGTTTAATACTGAGAGGAAATAAGAAATCAAGAGTAGCCTCTTCTGCTTTTGTGCTCTCAAGCAAAGTATTTGTGAAAATCATTAATTAACTTGGTAGGCATGTCTGTGGGCCTTGTCCTTTTGTATCATTTGTCCAGTTTAAATGCAGATAAGTGCAATATCACATTCGTATAATTTTGTTAAACATCATTGCCTTTTGACCTCTCTCAACACTGTTTTCTTTTCTGAAAATCATTAATCTTATATGGAGAAAAGCAGCAGTCTGTTATAACTCCCTGCTTTTCTCTCAGCTTTCCAGATATGACATAATTTTGAGCAGCCACTGCAAAAAATGTAGCAAGAGCTTAGACTGGCCTTGAATAAAATGAAGTCATGTCAGTCACATCCATGCAAAATAAGCAAGAAAGGAACAAACCAAGCAACCCAGTGAAATACTTTTTGTCCTCAAAACATTTTCTTTAAAGTCCCACATCCAATTATACCAACTTGTATTCTCTCAGGTGCATAAGATGCTTCAACTCCTGATTTTAACCTTCCTAGTTTGTGATGAAGATGGCCCGGGAAGTAGGCAGGTAAGAATACCAAAACTGATACTGTCTAAGCAAGCCTGAAACCGGATTTTTTTTTCTGAATTCCAACCCATTTTTCCATTAATTTAGCTCTCTTCTTGCCAAAGATTATTTTTTCTGGCCATTTCAATTGATGCTAACCATGTAAATCCTTTAGGAATTAATGGAAGAGAGACTTATGTGTTGCCAGACCACCGATGAGCTCATAGCCACACAAGGAAATTAATTAATAAGGAAAGACTGAGCTGCATTAGTTTCAGTCAATTTGCACATTCCAGGGATCACTAGTAAAGTAACTGTTGTCATAATATTTTTTCTTTTAATATTAAAAAGTATTCAGACCACACAGTTGAACCCTGCCCTACAGAATCTTCAAAATTCTGTGCTACAGGATGTGCATCTGTAATTCCATTCACTTGTCTGCTAGACACATGTGCATTACAGGGCATAATTTGGCCCATCATTATGTTTTCCTAACATAAATTAACATTTTTCCCAAGCTACCAAGCCAAACACAACAATAAGTATTGCCAGTATTTCTACAGTAAGATCTAAATATAAACTCAGGGGCTATAAGATGCTTACCATAGTGTTGTAATTTGGATCAATACCGAAGGTCGGAGAAGCACTGTGCATTTTGGAGAGCTGCCCATCATTCTCTGCTTTCCTTAGAACATCATAAACGGGGCTTGGAGGTTTCTGATCATGTAGAATCTTTTTCGGCTGGCGTTCCAGGCATCGTGGGGGATAATTAACTACTTCAAAAGCCCCAACGTCAGAGTTAAACTTCACCGGGTGGGCAAAAGTCTGCAAAAGAAGTTTGGAAATCTTATGGTACTGTAATAAGGCAACTGTCATTTAACAAATTACTTTTTATCATATAGAGGCATCCTACAGAATACAAAACTGTATTATGAGGTTTCTTTCTCTTGGGGCCTGAAATAGTAATTTTTCTGCATTCTTGTTTTTGCTGTATAGCTTTCCAAAGCATTCCTACTTTTTTATCTCAGCAATGCTTAATTGTCAAGAATTTAATTCATTCTAGATCACAGACCATTATTTTTCACATGTAAATAAGAGATCCAATACATTGATATCTAGAATATATAATTAACTGTGACTTTAGTAACTGTCCCAAAGAGAAGTACTCACCTACAGTATCAGATCTCCAGTATTATTCTCCCATTCATTATTATCAACAATCAAGGCTTGAAAATATTAACAATGAAACTGACCTCTTAAATGTGAGATGCATTTGAGGAAGATGAATCTGAAGATTTTCATGTGTAGGAAAGGTTTGGCACCATATTGTTACTTGTAGGTTGAACAAGTACCAAAACCCATGCCCTGTAGTAAATTTTATTATACATCACTAGTTCAGGCAGATACTGTATAATAGATGAGGTAGACTAAAATTCAATTTTGGCCATGCAATTGTGACTTTTGTCAAGGCACAAAACTCCACTGCATATGTACACACTAAAACAGAGACATCTTTCATCTTTTAAGCTCTAATATTAGGTATTTCCCTAAAAGACTTTCGAATTATCTTACTTGAAATGAAGAGGAAAAATATGGATGAATTTTACAGAAGTCATAGAGGATACCCATGACTGTTATGAATAGGAAATTATATAGAATTTATGTCCATTATGTACTCTATATTATATAGAGTATATAAGCATCTCTGCAGTCAGCTGGACAACAAGGCATGTTGTATTTAAGCACTCAGGAAACTATGGCCACACCTAGACCCAGTGCCAAAATTCATTTTGGCTTCATTCCAGACAGGATCCCACCTGGTGTTTGTACAGTTGTCATTCCCCTGCATGTAATAAGAATATTTTATTTGTTCAAGTACTATATTTTTAATTTCCTTGAACTTTTTCATATATCACATATATGCACACAGACATAATTAATATACATTCTAAATATGCTAAATACATGCTACATATAGCATAGAAATATATTACAGAACAATTTGATTCTTCTTCACACCTGTATAAGCCCAAAGTAATGATATTACTGTCACCTATTTTGTTGCTTCTGTTTGAAGCCCCCTTGTTGATCAATGTCTTGTAGAGCAATGACCATAATTGAACCATGTGGCTGCAACATGTGGTTTCAACATTCCCTACTTATCCCATAATGTCTCACTGTGGAGGCTCAGCCTGGCAAAGCACGCAGCATGTGAGAGCTTTAAGTGTATGATTAGTGCCTATGACATCACACCACCACTGCTCAGGGCCATGCATTGAATTGCACGAGTCTGTTCAGTTACCAAACTTCAGCTGAAATCATGGATTGGTTTTTGTTCTCTGACACCTTGTGCCTCTTTTGGCATTCATTTTCTCCAGGGCACTCTGCAGGTTTTAGAGGTTTTTTTTCCAGATGTACTGAACAGCATCTAAAAAACCTTTTATGTGTAGTAGATTTCCCTACATTCAGACCTCCTCCCAGTTTGCTATGTGTACATTTCATTTACTTTCAAACCTAATTTGGGCTGCTACCAGCTTTTAAGTGACTAACTGTGCAACCTTAATAGCCTTTAAATGTACTCTTCCTTATATATTCCTTCATGTTTTAAAAAAGAAACAGAAGAAAGTACACCAAGAAACAAAGTACTTCTGTTTCTTAGGATGTGAAACGCTCTCACAAGTGGAAAAAAAAGCAAGCAAAATACAAATTTTGTAATAAAGGGCTATGTGACTAGACATGATGAGATTATTTTGGTTCCATGTTTTTCAAATTGAAAACTAAGCAAATACAATATTAGTTTATCATATATATCTACTTCTATTGAATCATTTGTAACTTACTCTAGATCTAGGGTTTTTTCGATATATATATTCTGTTTAGCTGAACAGAAAACTATGGCAACTTTAATATAGTGAAACAGATGCTAGTGACAATTTTTAAAATGTAAAGTGTATTGCTGTTTTGGGAGTATGATTACCAATCATTTATAAGACAAATATATTAATGGAGCAAAAGAACATGCAGGGATGGGATAGGAAGATTTAGACTTTGTACACTACAAACTTTGCTGAAAAAGGGGGCTCTAGTCCAGACTTTTGGGGTTTGGATGTAGTTACACATCCCCAGGGACATCAAAAGGCATGCATACTTCTATCAAGTCAGAGAGCAGCCAGTGGACTTGAGACTAGTAAGGATGCATCTGGAATACTGCATCCAGTTTTGGGTCCCCTGTACAAGAAGGATATTCACATATTTGATCAAGTCCATCAGACGACTACCAAGATGGTCAGAGGCTGGAGCACTCACTCTTAAGGAACAAGCTCTGGGAAGACTAGCAGCAGCCTTAGAGTATTTACAAGGAGATTGTTGAACAGATAAAGTCAGGCTTTTTAAGGCGGTGTACGGTGGGACCACTTAGCATACACTGAAACAACAGAAGTCACAACTAGATTATAAGAAAAAATGTAATTGTGGGATGATTAGCATTGGGACAGGCTGTCCAGAGAGGAATCAGCTGTTAGAGGTTTTCAAGACCAATTGCAGAAAGTGCCAAGCAACCTGGTGTCAGTACTAAAGCACTGACCCTGTTTTGAGCAGGAAGCCACACTACAGACCTCCTCAAAGTCCCTTCCAGACAGTAATCTATGACTTTGTACAAGTCCCAGATTCCCAAGAGAGAATCTCTCTACCTCTCAAACTATCATATAAAAGCATTTTAGAATAGTTCAAGCTTTCTGGAGAAGCTTGCTTTAAAAAAACTAGAATGATAAATCAGAATGTTTTTATAAGCACAACAAAAGAAGAGATAATTCCTAATCTTCTTAACTCATCACCACCACAAAAATGATAATGTTATGAGAAAAATCAAGTGGAAACACACAAAAACACACCCCCAGAACCTGATTTCTTGCAGGAAACATTTTCGCAGTTACCATACAGGAGTGAGGATCAGTCAATCTGTTTGCTTTTCGGTATGTGAAGAACTTTGGGGCAAAACACACAATCTAACCATTCTCACACATTACAAGCCACAAAAAAAAATGCACCAAGAAACTGTTCAATACCCTGTAGCAAACTTAAAACCTTTGCAGTGGAAGTCAAGTACTGTAAAATGAGAGAGGTTTATGGCACCACCAATATTCCGGCATTGCAATAATGAGGAATCTCTTTGGTGAAGATGCCTATGTTAAAGAGTGGATGATAGTCTGCACTATAAAGGAAAGGGAAGAAGTTATCCATGCCAATCTAATATACTAAGAAATTTCTTTCTTACCCCACATTTGGCAAGTGCTTTGGCTTTTAACAGACAAGTAAAATACACTAACCACAGACTAAGTGTATCATTCTCTTTAGTTTGAGCCAATTTTTGATGCTTTGAAGATAGAAAGGGAAATCTCTGGAGAAATGATACCTCAAGATGTTAAGAAAAAATAAATCGAGTTTGGCAGGAGCCTTGAAGCTTGGGATTCATACATTATCAATGTAGAACAATAAATAAGATCAAGGACTTGAGAATACCAACAAATAAGAAGTCTACAGACTTCGCAAACTTTCACTCACAGGGAAGTCTCCCCCCAAAGCCAGTATGATCAATGTCACTCAGTGTAGTAATCTCAGCTTCAGAAAAAAATCTCTGAGCAAATAACAAAAAGCTGTTTTCAGACCGTGGTACAGCAATACTATTAAATAAATAAACAATTGCATATACTTTTTTGACAGCAAAGAAATTTCTTAGCTGTGAAATGCACATTGAATACGGTTTTCAGCTGAAAAATAAACAGAATACATAATTCTGAAACCTGAAGTTATACACTTAACTGAAGGGAAGACAAATTTCTCTCAGTCCTCCCATAACAGAAACCAAAACAGCATCCATCACCATGTTGCCAGGATATCAGACATATAAATCTCACTGTTCTCTGTCTTAACAGTTTTCAGATACACTCAACTTCGGATACAATTAACAAATGTGTAAATATGCTCGCATCCCAGACCCAAATAACGTAGTTTGATCCCAAGAGAAACAGAATGACCACAGTTTGGCTGCTTCTTAGGTTAAGGGCGGGAGTGAATAGAGATCTCATCCAGGAGCATTGCCAAAACTTCCTTAAGAAGGGTATATGTATATCATAAATAAATGTCAGTGAGAGTCCACACCAGAGGAGAATTTGAGCAGCTCTATGAAGTGTCTGGAAAAATTCACACTACACATGGTCAACGCAAAATCTCCCATTGACTTTAGCGAGTCCAGGATTTCCCTTCTGTTGTTGAGTAAGACAAAAGTCGTAATCACGTATCACAATCTAATTAAGAGAGAAGAACATTTAGAGTAAGCACACTATCAATAAGGAATGTAGTCAGGAATGTTTTGTTTGCTTCCTTCAATGTCAAAGACATGATGCCAATTTTAGTCCTGGGTAAGTCTCAACATAACATGCATGTAGGGCCTTCTGTCAAAGCCTTTTAAAGGGAGGTTATATTGGCAACTGCAGCCTCCGTCCTCACACCTGGAAAAGACAAGAGGAAACTAATGAGCATGCACTGATGCCTTGAATAGATTATTTGATGTATGGAATTATTCAAAGTCATCTTCAAAGCTGTGAAGGGCCGGAACTGTGCGGCAGAGTGGATTGCTTTTTTGCTTTCTGCCCTTTCTGTAATCTGCTACTCAGATCAAGCAAGATTTTATTCTTGACAGCACTAGGTTTGCAGGACCGTTCTGTCTTCAGAAAGACCGATTGGCCCAAGCTTTGCTACTTGGGCTTTAATTGTTTTCAGAATCATCACCTGCATCAAATGCTGGACCCCAGACTACTTGGAGGAGAGCTTTTACAGTGAAAACAATGTTCAAAAGAAATATTCTTCAAATCTAAAGTTGATAAAATTATGGTCACTTAGTAGATTTCTGCTGCAAGGGAAACCAACAACCAGGGACTTGCCACCAAAATGCCATCTCCTGAATGTGCTTCAATTGAGGCACTTTTGTCTCTAGTGCAACTCCTTGAGGCTGCAAAGAGGAGGAGTGTGCCTTCCTCAGGATCACTGGTAACTGGAAAATGACAGGTAAGACCCAGCACAGACTTGGGATGGAATGAGTAGCAAGCAGCTTGTAGAGTGCAGGAGAAACAAGCTGACATTACTGTGATCGCCTTCAACACTGAGCTGGATGGCAATTTCTGACTTCTGAATTTTCATTCCTGACTAAACATATCCTTGGATGTTTTTAATACATGAATCAGAGATTCAAATTCTAGCCTGAACTCCTAGAAATGGAAATATAGCCAGGCCAATGTTTCTCTTAAATCTTTCATTTTACATTAGTTACTAAGGAAGGTGTAACTCATTTGCGTGCCATGTAATTGGTTTCTGCTACTGTGAAAGCACTGTACTACTGGCAACAAGTACCCTCCTGAGGTTTTTTGTATTATGTATTTCAGAAATACTTTCTGTAAATTACACTTTATTACAGTATATAGCTCTTTGGAGTACCTAGATATTTATGTCAGATTACATTGAATGCCATTATAACAAGAGGATCACATAAGGGATACACTGTAAATCAAAGCAAAAAAAAAAACCCACATGAAAAACCTGTTGCTGCTATAGCAAGTCCCCAGTGATACAATTTTCCATCTACTAATGGTGCATTATAAATCAATGCAGAGGCAGTCCCTTAAAATAAGCATAGGCTCCCCCTGATTTCTTGTATCAAGTCTCACAATATTTTCAGTTTAACTTGTTGCCTAACTACTAGCACACCTGGGTAATACTGTTCCCAGGCAACAGTGTATAAGCACAACAAGAATAAAGCAATGGAAATTTCAATGCGCTGTTTTAGTAGAAGCCTTCTGAGAAGGAGAGGGAAATCAGGAATGCAAGGTATTCAAACCACAGAACTCAAGGCATTAACAGAACTTAATCCTGAAGAGGATAAATCCTTACGGAAAGATCAAAGAGAAAATAAAACCAATTATGAGAACATTACAGTTAAAAATAGCTAATAGATCATCTGTTTTCATGAAGATATGTAAATATGTAGAAGAGAGACCATGCATCATCTTAGAAACCTATCAAGATTACCAGCATAAAACAGTGTTTACTAGGAGTGACTGTGAACTCTTTTCTGTGGACTTCCAGAGCTGTCAGGAGTGCCTGGACAATTGCTGCAGTTCAGAGGTGCTGAGCTGCACCAGGACTGTGGGCTGAGGAGACCTCTGAGCCCAAGAATTTTGGCATCCAACAGATGTCCTGAAATTTGCGTATGTCCAAGGAGATCAAGAGACCAAAAAGGCTGAACTTCTTAACCACTCCATCCTCTGCAATTTGGGCAAAACTTGAAGCATAGTTTCCAAACAAGCAGCAAATGCATGGAAGATGGTACTCCTGTGCTAAGAACGATCTGGCACATGGAGGAAGGCCTGGGTTTAAAACCTGAGTAGTCAGGCTTGGATTTAGGCAGACATCCTAAGGCAGCTGCAGGGGGAGGGGGGCGGCGGGGGCCTGAGGGAGTGGAGATGTTGGAGGAACAAAAAATCCAGCCCTCTCACCACACATTTTGTTCCATCTGTGTCTCTCTAGCTTTGCATACTCTTTGGAATCTTGCAGTGTGGTGAAAGCATATAAAGACCGAGCTCCTGAAAGAAGTCAGTATCAACGCTGTGCACAAAACTCACACTCTGACATAGAGTTAATACCTCCAGATTCTATTTTAGGATTAAATTTGGCAGGAGGAGCCCATTCTACCATCCTTAGTAGTGCAATTTCCATGCTGTGTACATTTACACAAATCTGTGATGTGGCTTAGAGAGACAGCTATGTCCGGTTCAATTTAGTAAGCCAAATCAGTCAGTTATGAATCACAACTGAACTTATTTCATTAGTGGCTTCACCAAAGTCTGAGGTCCAAGGAGCATCAAGAAATATTCTACCCTCTCCTAATGCTGGCAGTGGTTCCTACCAAGCAAGCTGTAGAATGGATATATGTTCTTGTAATGTAGCCTGTTGGACTGCAGTGCCCTAGGAAGGGAATGGACTGCAGGGCAGTTCTGTGGCACATCAGGTGGGAGCCACAAGTGACACTGTGGAAAGGCCTGTGCCACCTGGCAAGGGACTTTGTAAGGTGTCAGGGCCAAGACTTCTAAGGTGAAGCTGGATGAGGTTGCCACATTGAGGGAGCAGGATTGTACATGTGACTCTCAATTGAGTATGGGGAGGCAGGCTAGTTGATAGGGAAAAGGAGCAAAATATAGGAGAACTGGTTAAATACAGGGTACTGGGTGTGATGGTTTAACCATAACTGGATCAGCACACAGAATACAGGATAAGGCTGCATCCTTCTAGCTGAAAATGGGAGAGAAACAGGAGGGAAGTGCCAACTTTGAAACCTTCTGAGCCATGAAGAGAAAGAGTTTGTTCTTTGTTGGAGTGAGAGCTCCTCTGAACCCAGGCCCAGAGGAAAGCCAAAGTAAAGGGGTTGAATAAAACCTTTGGATAAGCTGAGATACATGAAGTCACACCAAAGTGAAATAGAAATATAGATTTTTAACTTTTAGTAGAAATATATGCTAAGTGCTTTAAACATTGAAAAGCTGCAGCAGAGACCTTAAACACAGTTCCTACTGCAGCAGTGTAACCTTCACAGAATTTCTTTACTTTATACAAACATAGATGGAACTATATTGTTCACATTTTTTAGACAGAGTGTTCACATAAACAAAAAGAGCTGATAGAAACTATATATGCAAATCTGTGTAATACCTATGTAACATTTGTGTAAGACTTACAACTACTAGAATTAGACCAGGATAGGTTAAGAAAAGAAAAACTAGAATCGTGTGTTAATTTTATTGGTCAATTAACAAATATAATCCACATTTCTGTAAGTTTAGAGAAGAAGAAGAAGCTGTTTTCTACTTGCTGTTTGCCTGCTGGTGCTGCTGTTGCTGCTTGGCCTTATCATGTAACCCCTTCGAACTCTACCTTCAGAAAACTATGAGACTACGAAATAAAGAACTTTAGCAGGACAGCAGCCTCCTCTGCTCTTTCACCCTCATCCAAAAAGGGAGGATATCCCATCAAAAGCTCAACCATTCTTGAACTCAAATGTTAATTAATCACTGAATGCATTGCCAGAAAACTGTAAAAGGACAAACATTCATTATGCCGTCATGCTGTGACACTGTAATAGAGGCAGACACCTTTTAAATAAGTATTTACGTGTTTTTCTCATTTCCTATTCATTTTATTTTAGTGCACTGTGATTTAAATACATAAATTATTAATTACATAAGTTTAAATACATAAACCAAGAAGGTCTAGTGTACATTCGGAAGAGCATTGCCAGCAGGTCAAGGGCTCATCAGTACATCAGAGACATGGAGCTTCTGAAGCAGGTCCAGTGGAGGGCTATGAAGATGATTAAGGGACTGAAGCAACTCTGTTATGAGGAAAGATTGAGGGAGCCAGGCACATTCAGGCTCAAGAAAAGACAAATAAGAGGGGACCTCATCAATGTCTATCAGTATCTGAAGGGAGGATGATGCCAGGCTCTGCTCAGCAGTGCCAAGCAATAGAACAAGAGGCAACGGGCAGAAACTGGTGCACTTGAAGTTCCACCTGAACACGAGGAAGAACTTCTTTACTGTGTGGGTGACTGAGCACTGGAACAGGCTGCCCAGAGAGGTGGTGGAGTCCCCCTCACTGGAGATATTCAAGAACCATCTGGATACAAATCAGTGTCATGTGCTCTGGGATGACCCTGCTTGAGCGGGGAGGCTGGACCAGATGACCGATCCACTGTGCTCCCTTCCAACATGACTCATTCTGTGATTCTGTAAATTAGCAAGATAACATCTGTCTCCAGAAGTCCAGATGCTGGGCTGTTCTTACTGATAATAACACTGAGCACTGAGAGTTGCTACCATTAAAATACAGATATATTGTAAAAGTCATTTAAGTAGCAAGTGGCAAAATATAAAATTTTCCAAGATGGATTAAGTTACTCTTAATCTTAGTAAGGCATTTCTTGTATTTTTCAATGGATTTCTGTAAGGTACTTACCGGAAGACTCAAAAATTCATTAAAGTAATCCACAAGCATATCATCTGTGGCTAAGCATTCTTCCTATAGAGACAAAACCACAAAGCATGGCTTGTAATAACTTGCACTAACATGGTTTGAATGCACTATTGCCTCAAATTGTATTTTTTCCATGAGATATGACATAGAAGCTTTTGCAAAATATTATTTCCCATTTTTGAGAATATAGTCATTGCATCACTGCTATATTCTAGCCATTGCACACTGCCAAGGTCCTTAGCAATTTAAAACACACACATGAAGGTAAATCCTTTGCCAATAAATGTATAGATAAAGCTTTCATAAACCCAACAGCTTCTAGATGCTGAAAGTCTGCATGTTTACTTTTGAAAAAATGTGCGTAAGCTAACAGTCTAGAAATTCCCCACATTGTACCTTTCTCTCTTGCACTTGGGAAGAAGGAGAGTATAGTATTTCACCAGGGCCACCTTCTGCTCTCATGCTGCCACTTGGCGATGTTTGAGGGAAAAAAGGGAGTTCACTAACCTATAATTTGGCTCAGCAAGCAAGCAGTGTACGCCATACTTTGAATCTGACAGAACTGGGAGGCTTCCTGTTCACCTCACCCAAAGTAAAGACTGCATCTGCAGGTGTTTTTGTATCCTTTTTGACCCCTGCATTTTAAATCCTGCTAACTTGACTCAAAAACTGTGGACTAGAAGTTGACTTTTTTTTGCTGTTGACAAATACAAAAGTATGGCTCCAAATCTTACTTTTACTGTACTCAGTATCTCCACCATCCCCATTTCAATTCAACAGAGGGGAAAACTGGAACATCATTCCACTGGTCTTCAGATATGTGTCTTCAGTATAATGAAGACACTTAAATAATTTTTAATAGTTTCATTTTCCTGAATATTCTATAATTTCAGCCTTGCAAAGCAAGGAGAATGCATTTAAACCTAATGTATTTGCCAATAGCAGCAAAGGTGTTGCAACACAAATCTTTTTTCTCTTTCTTAAGTTCATAGCATTGAACTGTGCTAGTGAGGAATAGCATTAAAGAGAGGTTATGCACAGAGTACAGGCAGGCAGTATCTTGATCCAAACCCCAGTGGTCTAACATAAATACAGATAGCTTGTGCTCAGATAAGGAAGAAATCTGAGATAACATGCATGACAAGTCGGGACTAGACCTAGATGGCGTTTGTCTGGCCCTAGTCTGCCAGCATTTATTCCTTAGCACTTGTGGTTGCTGTTATGACTGATACAGGACAGGCAAGCTAGCTCACACTCACTAGAAAATGCTGCCAGTGCTGAAAGCAAGGCTTTCGTGCTTTATTTGCATCACAGGCCTGTGGCCCAAGGCAATTGCAGTGCCACGGACTTAGAGATGTTTGGGCGCTGATTAAATAGAAATTACCAGAGTGCCTAACCCGTTTTGAAATCAACAGAAGATCCTCTCACTAATGTCGATAGGCAATCAGATCCAGAAATATCAATTCTGCAAGTGTTAACACAATCAAGAAAAGAAACTAATTAGAAACAAGCTATAGTCAGCCTCATATTTGGTTTGACACTGACAAGGATGAATCTTGAGATAGGACTAGATATGGTAATACATCGTGAAAATATTTTATTTTTTCAAAGGACTTATTCAAAACAATTAATTTATTATTGGCTGAAGTCTAAGCTCTTTAGGAATATGCAGGTAATATGTTTTTAATTTCCCAAAGATATAATTCTCTGTAGTCCCATATAACACCAAGAAATGTAAACACAATGGTTGATTAATAGATAAAATGTTTATGATCTTCTTAATGTGAGCTTTATTACTTACTGCATCTATACACAATATAGTTTCCCCTGGTTTTTGGAGGTTTTTTGTAGACAGTCTTATTTTCATTTGAAATCATAGTTGCACTTTTGTATGTGCACATTATAGGTTATGGAGTTGCATGTACAATACTATAGCTTAGATTTTTGTGTCAGAAAGCATTTGGTTTCATTTCTTCCCATACCATCTCTCCGGCTGCACAGTCCAAATTATGACTAAAAAAAGCTGCCTTAGAATTGCAGCTGGAGGTTAAGGTGTGCTAAAAATTGGTCCAAAACTTATGTTGGTTCTGTTTATGGTAATAAACACTATAAATAAAAGAGTATCTAGAGGTTCCCAAAAGCAGTATCAACAAATTTATACATTAAAATACACAGTGACAAAGGCATCCAAAACAGGGAATAGGCAAATATTACCTGAGCTGCAACATTAAAGGTGTCATTTCTTATGAGGTAACAGACAAACATATATACCTTTCAAACAAGAAGGTAAACATCAGGGAAATCCTACAATGAGTTATGAGCAAAGGGCAGAAAAAGTAAAGTACGGAGATTGCTAAACCTGTCATGTTGAATCTTCTAGTTATTTGTTTCCTTCCTTCATCTTAATTCACTTTCATTTCCATCTTTATTCTCCATAGTCTTCTGTTATTTTTTCACTAATTATTTTCAAACAAAGTATTTTGTCTGACAAAATTTTAAGAAATTGCTCAGTAATCCATACTTACAGAAAAGAAATGAGAAAACAGACAACAGTTACCAAAATGTTCTTTTGCTTTTTTTGCTCCATAGCTGCAGGATGAAAATAATGACCAAGCCTTATAAGCATACTTACTAACATTTCTTCTGTTATACATGGAGGTTCTGAAAAAAAGATATTAAATATGTTATCCAAGTAATACAGTCAAGCTGGTTCAACTACAATACAGAAACAAAAAGTAGTGAGGCATGACAACCGTCCTGGGTATTCTGAAATAAAATAACTTAGTCTGAAGAAATAAAATAAACTAAGAATATGCAGTAATGTTGACCCGTGCACAAGAATTATTTAAATATAATTCAAGTATTATTTAACTATATTATTTCTCATACATATCAGTTAACTTCATGTCAGCTTTCCTCTGCAAAATTGACAACTAGAAGCTTGGTGGTTTAATGAAAATACAGATTTGTAAGAGACTTGCAAAGCTTTGAACAGCAATTACAAATCATATGACAAAATTAAAAAGATGCAATTGTGTTCCCGAATAATCAAATCTCATTCATTCTAGGAGAATATCCTGTCTTTAGTGATGCCGTTTGAAGGGAGTAAAGTTCTCTCTTCGGACTGATGAATTCTGCCGGGCAAATGCCCCTCTTTTGTGTCACCGTCTCTGTACCTGAGGCCGCCACCGTGGGGCCCGAGCCCCCGTGCGCCCCGGAGGCAGCCCAGCCCTGCGGGGACGTACCGGTGGTGAGCCTCTTGGACCGCATCCTGGGTCCCGCAGCCGCCAGCTGCAAAGGGGAGATCCCGGAGAGCGGCGGGAGCAGCGCCAGGGTCGCCGGGCCCGGCAGGGGCCTGAGGCCGCCGCGCCGTTGCCGTGGCGCTGCAAACAGGGCTCGGGCAGCGCCCAGCCCGCAGCGCGCTCCCTGAGGGAGGACAGTCCCAAAGGAAATGCCTGAGAAGTAGAGATCTGAGGATACTTGTAGCCAGAAATGAAACTAAACACGCCGAGAATGTTAGTTTCTGCCTTGGCTCCAAGATGTAAGGAAAAGTCACGTTTCTGGTGGGGTCAGCAAAAGCTGTGTGCAAAGAAGGAATTCAGGCTCCTGTGTGAGGATTTCAGTGGGATTTAGGTATTTCACAACTGGAATCTGAAAACCATCCTGCCTAGCAAGTACCTTATTCTAGAACTGCATAAATCCCTCAGGATTTTTTGGCATGAAAGTTCACTAAAGATTACTGCTGCTTATTTCCAGACCAGCACTACTTTTAGCAGCTTGGCAAAAATCCCACTGGGATCAGTTGTACAAGATGTCATGTATGCAAGGCACATGAAGGGCTCCTCTGAGAAGCCTAATCCATCTTGGGACTTGGGAAGTGCCCAAATTGCACCAAGACCTTGCCATTCCCAGATAATTATCATTTGCGTCCCCTTTCACAGAGTAGTATATTCAGTTGTACTGCTCAGTTGTGAAAAAAAGTTTTATTTTAACTTGTACATGACTTTGGTGGAAACCATGGTTAAGTAAAAGCAGAACAAATGCACATGCTCAGGGACTGCAGCTTAAAGTCCCGGAATTGATGAGTGTTAATAACGAACAAGCAGCAAATCTGTTACCATAGAGGCAGGGGAAATGGCTTCATCTAGAAACACATGTTTTGCACCCTCTACTCCAGATATGCATTCTCACTCCTGAGGATGCCTGTCCACATACAATCACTGATCTAATTGCTAAATGCCAGAATAATGCTTCTTCAAATTGTCTCAATGGAGTATTGTTAGCTGTCTGATTAGCTTTTTAGGGTGGTTTGGATCAGGGTGGGGGGCAGGGGTGTCCCTTAAGGGGACTATAGTATTTCCAAAGACCTAAGAGATATGCTGAATAATAGTTATTCAAGATACACATTTCAGCCAAAAGTTTCATAGAGAGCATACTCAACAAAAGTAAAGAATAAAATATAAAGATTCAGACAAGTTAGCTATTGACAATTTAAATATCAGTATTCTGATGAAGTATTAACTATTCTTACATCCTCTATATGCAGATTCTATTCACTAAGACATGACAAACAGTAAGCTAACATCAAATTTCCTAGTGCTATGTATCAGGACATATTCTATTGTCACTATGAAATATTTCAAAGAGGTATACTTAATGCATATGTAAGAGAAATATGCATAACAGCCCATAAAATGCAAAGTTAAACTTTTTCAACAGGTAGAAGAATGGCACTCCATTGTATTATGCGCCTGGATTGTCTCATAACCAAACTACTTAATATGATTTTAAATGTTTAAGCTAATGTTCATTCCGCTCATTTTCCCCCGCCCCTCTTTCTTTCTGATGTAGGTATAAACATAGTCTGCAGTGTATAACTTTCTCCTAAACTTCCCTAATTGCTTGCAATTTTTGAAGAAAATACAACAGGAACATGATGAATGAGCTTTTTTTTTTTTTTTTTATTAGAAGTGGAAGCTACAAGGCAGCTCAGAAACAACTGAAATCTGGGAATGAGTCAATTAAGAAAAATAATACTTTAAAAGGTCCTTTTTCTATCCTTCTATCATCAGGTATATTTTGACATAAAATTCTTAGGTCTTTGTGCTGTTTCAATGTGCTTCAAAGATTACATTTAGGATTAAGCTCATCGAAAAATACACACTGTACTCTCTCATGGAGAATCTATTAGCGGTCATCATCACTTTTTCATTATCCTAGTTAACAACACACATTTAGGTCAAATACTTTGTGTGTGTGCATTTCAGTCCTGATTTTATATTGTCAGTTAAAAGTACACTAGCTAGTGAAGCTGAGATATAAAGATAAAGCTCATTTTCCTCCTTTTTCACATTTCTGTTTCCATGCTCTTATTTTATTTTAATTTTTATTATTATTTAGCTTAGCAGATCTGCAGGCCTACAGGATGTTTCATAACTATAGTCAAAGCCATGATCTATCCCAAAAAGCATCTTATCCTGTAGTAAAGATGAATGGCTAGACAGGATGGGGAAAAAGTTCTAAAAAAGGTGATACCTGTAAAATATTAGGCAAAAGAAAGCAAAAATACTAAAAGTAGGTTTAAAAGTGTTAGAAATTTTAGAAAATGGTAATCTATCAGAAGGCCATCACAGGCAGAGACTGCACTGGAAGGCAAGTGGAAGGAAAACATCAGTTGGTCCACTTCATACCTACTGGCATTTCCCTCATCTGTATTAATGAAGAACCATTTGGAGAGGTGAACTTTCAGTCAAGCCTTTAATCTGTCCTCCACAAATCTCTGACATTTATGCTTTCTGCCATTTATCAGGGTAAGGATTTCTAAGTATTCCCCAGGCAAAGCAGATCAAAACTGCTGAGACAACTTTGCCCTCAAAGAACCACATGTATAAGCTGTGCCAGCTTGCTGGATGAACAAGCCTCCTTGGGACTTGCTCAGGTAAAGACAAAATGTAAACTGGATTGCTTTATTAAATCCAAATGCACAGTTGTGTTTGTAGGTGCTAACCTGTGCTTGATTCCTGGCAGTGGTCATAGTGAAGTCATGAATTTTCATGTAATTTTCAAAAGGTAGCAAATACTAATAACAAAAATGCAGATACACCTCTAGAGAGATACTCAAGGGCAGCTATTGATTTTCCATAGAAACACTGCATCTCAGATATAAGGGGGCATTTCCTGCTATGACACCTTTAATACCTAAATATTTTTACAGAAATCTGACTTTAGTTGGATATAACTACTGTTTCTTTTTCAGATGATTACCACAGAGATTTTAGTTTTGCATCTGAAAGCTGCAGTCACATACACTGAAAACAGGTGCTAGGAAACCTATTTAAACATTGACTGCAGAAGTGCCAAAGTGGGAGTCAGATCATGAGAGGGAAGTACAAAACCAGTGTCAGATAGCTAGCCCTTAAATTATTCTGTTGGCAAAAGCACAGAGGCTGCCTGTGGTGATGGTAAGGCCTCTGAGTTGAATCTGATAGTCCCAGTTTACAGGCATGGTTTAATGCAATTCTATGGCTGTCAGAAAAAATTAGTGCAAACACCTGAGGAAACTGTTATTGGGAATATGAACAGTCAAAAGAATTTGAAAAGGAGAGAGAAAATATTCCTGAAGATAGTCTAGGTGAAGAGCAAAAAAGCAAGTGCTTAAAAATAAAATAGGATGGGTCAATAGCATCCTGGCCTGTATCAGGAATGGTGTGGCCAGCAGGACCAGGGCAGTGATTGTCCCTCT
Organism: Corvus kubaryi; assembly: GCF_017639235.1. Classification (NCBI taxonomy): domain Eukaryota; kingdom Metazoa; phylum Chordata; class Aves; order Passeriformes; family Corvidae; genus Corvus; species Corvus kubaryi. The sequence continues at coordinate 15,366,060 of NW_024581127.1, forward strand.
GTACTCGGCACTGCTGAGGGCACACCTCAAGTTCTGTGTCCAGTTCTGGGCCACTCACTACAAGAAGGACATTGAGGTGCTGGAGCTTGTCCAGAGAAGGGCACTGGAGCTGGGGAATGGTTTAGAGCACAAGTCCTGTGAGGGAGGAGCAGCTGAGGGAGTTGGGGGTGTTTAGCCTGGAGCAAAGGAGGCTCAGGGGAAACCTTATCACTCTCTATCTACAGCTACCTGAAAGGAGGTTGTAGTGAGTGGGGGTCCGTCTCTTTTCCCAGGTATCAGGTGATAGAACAAGAAGAAATGGCCTCAAGTTGTGACAGAGGAGTTTTAGATTGGCTATTAGGAAAAAATTCTTCACCAAAAGGATTGTCCAGCACTGGAACAAGCTACACAGGGAAGTGTTTGAGTCACTATCCCTGAATGTGTTTAAGGAACTTGTGACACTTAGAGACATGGTTTGGTGGTGGACTTCGCAGTGCCAGGTTAATGGTTGGACTCAATGATCTTAGTGGGCTTTTTCAACCTAAACCATTCTATGATTCCAGAAACAGTAAAGGAAGAAATGTAACCTAGCTTTGGGCTATCAACATTAAAAACCTTTAACTACTGGAGGAGAATCTCAGAGGGAAGTCCAAAGAGCTTTACCTCTACAGAAGTCTTTATTCAGATAGTCACTGGAGAATACTTCTGGACTTGTCCATGTTGCCAATGGCCCAAGGATTCCTATAAAAATCTTATTCTATCAGGACAATGTAGGAGTGTCTTACCAGATTTATGTAGCATATCTTTCAGCTGAAACATAGATATAGATCAGAAGAAACTGTGACAGTTATTTCTCACAGAGATTTCACTGTCAGAGGATGTATCCAAAGTTTTGGCACTATGTACAAAAGATTGTATTGTTACTGTCTATTATCTGTTTTCCATGTAGATAAACTGGAGTCATGTTTGTAATACATTTTGGCTGTGCTAATTTAAGCTTTTCAAATTTATTACCACTTCCTACTTCTAGTTGCGCAAGTAAATTTCATTACTTCTTTTTTTTTTGCAGTCACTCACAGCTTGGTTTATGTCAGGTCAGTTTCTTGATCATGGCTTAACAGGAATTCCAGTCCACCAAAGGTCCAATGCAAGAGGCATAATGAAGAAGCTTCAGCAGACAGGAATAGCATATGCCAATAACATCAGACACGTCCTTTAGCAGATCATCTCCTGGCAGTAGGTGTCAAATACCAACAAGAAACACTAAACGCATGCATGTCCTCCCTTCCTTGCTATCAAGCAGGTGTCGACAGCAGTCCCCAAAGCCAGGATTCCCCAGCTGAGTTATCCAAGTGAAATATTACTGATGCACCAAGTCTGGATAGCAGTAGAGCTGTTTGAGACAAAACATCTCACTGACCACCAGTTCCCACGTTTTTGTTACACTGCTGTGGTTGCTGTGGAGTTCTATAATGAAATAGATTGGGAGACTCATTGAGCAGAAAAAAAGAATCAGGAGGAAAAAAAGAAAAATATTTCATGTTCCTCCACTTCAAGAACACAGCAGTGTCTACTCAACAGGTGCTGAGAATTGTATGAGAATCCATAACTAATAGGTGCTCCTTAAGATTTCAATAATGCTTCAGAAAAGCATCTAAAAATTACAGCCGTCTTCTTTTGTAGATATTTGACTTTCCTAACTACCTATTGCTCTGCTAGACTCCAGGAGTACCTAGCTAAAAAAATAAAGAACACTTTAAGTTACCAAATTCCCACCCCGTCTTCATTTAACAGACAAACAAAACCAGAACAAAACAAAACAAAACAAAAAAAAAAAAAAAAAAAAAAAGAAAAAGCTGTCATTCTGACATTGTTTAAAATATGTTACATGGGAATACTTAGTCTTTTCCAATTTGAGTTTAAAAAAGTTAATGTTTTCCCTTTCTTGTTTACTAAAGCCTTCAGAGCATCAATTAAGTATGAATAAAATCCATACGATGTTTTTCCTGTAATCATTTAAAAACCATGATAGAGGAGGCACTTTTACAGTATTCATACTTCATAAAACCATATTGGATTTTATTATCAAATATATTTTCTGTACTTGGGGAATAAAGTCCAGAGCTTGCAACTCCTGAAACTACCAATTCTCAAATGCTTCAACTGCAACACTTCCATGAAAGAGTTAGGTTTTGTACTCTAGACTGGCATGGAGACTGCTGGATAATCCAAGTCTCTGGCTGAGAGAGGAACTGAGCCAGGAGGCACTGTTCAGGCCAGTCTATAATTCCATGATCTTGCCTGGTTGCTGTAGGACCTGGCTGCGGGCCCAGCACAGCTTCACTTTGTAAAGGAGGCCCTGGAGAAATAATACCATCCGAACTGCTTCCAGGATGCTCTCTCCTCTTGTAGATTTTGGTATGCAGCTCCCGGGGGCAAGAATTATAGCCACCAGTGCTTTAAGCCATGCAAAATATTTTGCATTTGTAACGTTGAGTCAGTGTGTATGGGTTAAAGAGAGAAGGAAAACTAGAGTTCTGTTCTGTAAGAAAAACCTTTGGTGCCCCCTTGTGATATTTTACCATCAGCATTTGAAGTTTAGGGCTATTTTCAGTGAGGAAAGCTGTTCAACATTAAGATGGTTTCACATTTAAGTAAGTTAATTGAGCAAGCTTTTCAAGAATTAGTTTGTTTTATTGGTATCTACTCCGTGTTATATGACATTCTCCCAGGACTACTTTATGCCAATTATTTAAGCCAAGGAAAAAGTCCGGAACAGGAACTTAAATAGTGTCCCAGTGAGCATTTCTGTTTGAAGCAGAAAACAGGATCCATCATACTTTCTCATATTATGCCTGTTTGGGATACAGAGTCTTGAACAACTTCAGAAACACTTCCAGCAGAAATGCTGAAAGGTAACTGCATCCCAGTAATAGTTTTTGTACATCACAATACAGTACACAAGGGAAAAAGGAAAATGAAGACTAAAATTGCAGTATTCGCGGAGTGCTGCTTTTGTACAAATCTTTTCAAAAGAGGAAAGAATGTTTGCAACACAAGCAGAACTCATTTTTAAAAGCCAAAAAGGTTGCTATGGCCACAATCTCCATAGCATCTAATCTATCAAAATGTGCACCAGGAAAATGTGATGTATTCATACCAGAGGTAAATTTCATTTTGTGTCCCAGTGGTCTACATATAGGCTGGGTACTGTGGTACTGAGTCCTGGCAGAACGTGTAGGAGATGTGTTCTTTAGACCCCTAATAATGTATTACACTCAATTCAGGACTTCAGGAACTTTAGTGTCTGCTCAGTGAACATGAGATAGGAGTCCTCCATTTAGGCACCAGCAGTACTTCAGGATGATAACATTGTTGCTGAAGTGGAAGACTGCTGCACAACTGCTGAGTAATTCAGCAATAATCTTGCAGCTCCAAACAGTAACTTTTACCAAGCTTTACTATGTTTTCTAGGGTACTACTGCTTCCCAACTAGCTGTCCCTCTTTTTCCAAAGCTACTGTCCTTCTACCACTTCAGCTGGTTCTAGTCATGACACAATAGCTAAGTTTAAGTAGTTTATGGAAATAGGTTTTTTACTATAAGTCCAGAGTGAAAAGCAAAGCTGAAATACGTGCACAGTTTCCACATCCCATTTGCCTACAGAGAGATTGAAGTACCTACAGAATTAAGACACAAGCACTGTGGCAGAATTGCTTTCAGAATGAGTATTAAAGCACAGAGTGGAAAAATTAGAGGGGCTTTTAACACTTGAACTCCAGTCTTCAAGTCAGAAATCTACTTTTATATGAAACTTTGAGTGTTCAACAGTGCTTATAAGTTCATTAAAAACGTCATGCCATCAATATTTTCAGCTGAAGAGTTGATTTCATTACTACTCATCCATTAGCACCCAGCTCAATAAGGTCGTACTAGCATTTAGGCTTCTGACAAGCTTGGGTAGGTTCTAACACTCTTCAGAAGCTTGTCAAAGAGAAAAAATGTGTTAAGTCTTTTTGTAATGGGTATTTCAACTAATCAGAGCTCAGAAAGTAAGAAAATGAAAACAAGCTTTGTTTTTGTTTAACTAAAAATAAACACATCATTCCCAGAAAGCAGTCAGGTTCTGCTGTGGCATCTGACAAGTGATAACAGAACCTGCTAGATATTTTGCATTGAAAAATTCCTGTAAGATTCAGTACAGACAAAAAATTTGCACCTGTAAAAATATAATCACATCAAATACTACATCATTACAAGACTCAAGAAGAGAAAGGAAAAAGCTTGAAGCTTAAAAGAACAAAGTACAAGGTTACACATTTAAGGTTCAGTAGAAATTAATGGCAAAAAATAAGGATCTTTTCAAAATTTGTGAGAAGAATGTGGGAGTACTACACCAAGCGACTGAACTGTGAACGTGCAGAAGACCTATAAAAGAAATATTCATCTTAGTATGCATTGGTCAAAGTATTTCTTATAGAGAAAAGAAAGCCATATTATTCAAGGTCTTGAGGAGGTTTCACTTGGAATACTGGTTGAATTGACTCAAATAATAGATTCCAGTGGAAACAGTGAGGAGCTGTTAGACACATCTGTTGTGTCTCTGTGATTGTCTTAAAAGATGAGTCTGAATTCAGAGGATTTTTGTCAGTGAAAGAACAATCATAATATTGGGGAATAAAAGTCTAAGAGAAGGATCAGATATACAGAATAGCTATTTTAATAGCAATGCTAAAAAAAAGGCAACAGGTTAAGTGACTAGTAGAGCAATCTGAAATAGGTCAGCAACATGGTAATGGAACAGTATTCTAACCAGTTTTAAGACGGAACTTGAGGAGCTGACATAAGAGCTTGGCACTAGAGTCCAGGAGTCCCCTTCTAATCTAACGCTGCTGTATTTCTTCATGTGCCTATGAAAACAGAAGTAAAAGAAATTACTTCTTGTATTAAAATTAACCAGCATGGCCTCAATTGCCTAAGGTGTTCCAAAGAATAACCAATATAAGGAACAGGAAAATGATCTGACATATGTTGTTGAGCTCCTTAGTTTAATGAGCAAATTTTTTTATCATTTTTGGCTAGTTACTGATAAAATGTACTAACATTCCCTAGCCTATAAACAATTCCAAAGATTTATAACCATTTTTTGCCTAAGCTCTTCCATACTTGTCACCAAGGAAAGAATGATCAGAGACTTAAGTAATTTCAATTTCCTTCTCACAAACCACTTGAGGTTTATGGTTGCTGCTCCAAAAAAAAGATTTATGAAGTAAAATTCTTGCAGCAACATCTGTCAGCAACAAAAGGTTACTTCCAATAATTCTATTTTAGAATTTAAGCCCACAGTTCTGGCTTAAACCATCATGGTCAGAAAACTGAATTCATACCCTGGGCATTTGTAGGCAATGTCACTCCTCCCACTATAGATCATGTCTGTCTGAAGGGAAATCAGGATTGCAAAAATAAAGTTTTCAGCAGTCCTATACTAACACAAATATTATCTTGAACATTATCCCCATGTTCCAGAATGAAAGACAATTCACTCCTCCCTTTCCAAAAAATCTGTTGTCAGTTGTAAGAAGAAATCTTGAGCTGGAGAATAACCATGGGCAAGATATTTTAGAATACTCTTGATCATTGTAACTTCTACTCCAGGAGTACTTTTTCATTCTTCTTATCTGTGCTAGCACATGACCTCAGGTCTCCAAGAATTAATTCAGCCCAGTAGAAAAAGAAAGATAGTAGATGTGAATCCCTAGATTCCCTGATACTTGAAAGCTGTTTTCTGATTGGTTTTTTTGTTGGAAGAGAGGTGGGGTGGGGGTCATTTTGGGGGTTTAGGAGTGGTGTTTGTGTGCTGGGGTAGTGTGTTGGCTGTTTGTTTTCTTATGAAAAACTTATGTCCTCCTTTGCTGTTTCATTTAAGTCCAGACTCATGCTTCGTGATGTGTGATGGAGACTAATTGAGAGATATGGTATAGAGAAAAAAGCATACTAACAGGGACTCTTTATTTCCACTCTCCTACCACAAATACTTAATTTCTGTCAATAAAGCAGTCATGTAATGAAAGAATTTTTATTCCTTTCACCCAAACTATTAGAGACTATTAGATAGCTATCATATACCTTGTGTTCTATTAGATATACTTAGTGTGTAGGTAAAGAATAACATCACTATTTTATTTCTCCCTTGGATCAGGGCATAAAGCTAATTTTATTTTAAAAGAAATCTTAAAAAAAAAAAAAAAAAAAAAAAAAAAAAATCACTGTCATGGAGTATATTTACCCAGAGATGAGAAGTCTAGCTTTCTCACTTCCCTCACCTCTGGTAGAGCAGTAACAACCACAAAGAACACATTTCACCCAGACACCAGAGCATAGATTACATTTGTAATCACTAGATTACATTTGTGATAGACCCAATTGAGCAAGAGACATGTGATTCAAGAAGATATTTTTGTGAGAGAGATTGAGAAGGAAAAAAAAAAACCAAGAAACTTCTAAATATGCCAAAAGAAGAGAAAAATGTTTAAAATTGTGAAATAGGATCTAAGTATTTTTTTACTTTCAAGCTACTCCTTGTTGAATGGATACTGTAAACATCAAAGATACTACCTTTAAAAACAAACAATGCCTGTACCAGAACCAATTTACTCTCTCCTCCCTGAATTGTTCTGATATTAGCAAAAGATAACACAGCTCTTTACCAAATTTTCTCAAATGGAAAAGATACTTAACTGGTTCTTGAACTGAGTTTTCCACTCAAAGGTGCACCTATTTCAGTAACACTTTCAGAGCTATTGAATCCCATGTATTTCTGGATTGGGCTGCAACATTCCACATCAGAAGGCGAGCTAGATACTCTCACTGCCTATCATAACTTGCCCATAAATTTCAAGAATGCATTTAAAGCTTTTTTTTAATTGAGACATTTTAGAGATACTGGCATTTAGGTAATATGCAGGGATGACAATGGCAGTCTGAAGTGTTATGACATGTAGTACTTAATCTGCATTGCATTTACTACCATCCCCTACTTTATTTGGTAATTCAACAGTAAGAAACAAAACTAGTCCAAATTATTATGAAGATAAATGACATATATTCAGATTCTTGTGTAATATAACTTCCTGTCTAGAAAGCTCTTCATTTTAACCTTTAATAGAAAGTATTAAACACTTCTAAAATTGTATACTTACTTATTATATACTTAAGGAATAAAGAACAAATCCAATGGTTCTTTAGACCTAACTAACTTTTAAGTAGACCTTGAACACCTAAAGTTCTAAACAATTAGAGAAATGCAAATATTAAACAAATCAAGTCATTTAACCATTGTCCCACTTGCAGTCTCCTCCTCTGTAATGAATTCCATTCTTCCTAATCCAGACCTATATGCACATATACTCTATATTCCCTAGCTTGCCCCCAAACCCTTCGCCTCAATTGTTCCCTTAGAACAGACAGAGCAGTCTTCAAGTTGCTACCAGTCTAACCTAAGAACAAGGCAAAGGCTCAGCAAACACAGATAAGTATGGAATCAAAGTGTTGATACTTATATTCATGCAATAAACATGGCATCTTCTGGCAGATATACTGGGTTGACTCCTTCTTTAATGATAAGGTTTGGTTAATAGAGTTAGTGTTAAAACTTCTATACCATTTTGTTAACCATGTTGTCTCTCCTCCTTCCAAATACTATGTAAAACTACTATGCCAAAAATCAAGAATGGTAAAAGTACTAACCAAATTACAGAACACAACAGTTATAGACGAGAAATAAGAAGTGATGTCTCTAGAACATCCTGAAGTGTATTATCCTGGTCCACTGGGCTTAAACATCCACACATTGCGTAAAAAGAAATAAAGAAGAAAAAAAAAATCTTAGATGCTACTTAAAATTTTTAGACACTAAAAATAAAGGGATGTGTGAATAAATATTAAAAGAGGCAAATACAAAGCTTATGGTTTACTTGAAAGCTCGTTTTTGGTTGTTTTTTTTTTTTTTTTAATCAGATTTTTTAAAATAGCTCAGTGTTGAGGCTTACCTACAAATACACAGTAAAATAACAACATCAAAAATATAACACAAAAGACAACATCAGAGGGAAAGTGGAGAATAAACACCAGCTGACAAGTGTTCTGCAAGATGCTTGTGACAAATGAACTTTTTGAAAGGACAAGTAGGACAGTATCAATTGTAGAAGTCAATTGATATTATATCTTCATAGAAGTACTGTGTCCATTTCTGTCACCTGTATTTCAAGCTGTTTGTAATTGCTAGGATACAAACCAAAACCACAAAAATTGTTTGAGGTCCAAGAGACAGACTGAGTTAGTTTTCTATAACAGATCAGCATATTTAGTTCAAGAGCAAAATACGTGAATTCCCTTAATGAAGCTAGAGATAGCGAAAGAGGGATTTCCAGCTGTAGATAATCCTTTAGCTCAAGTAGAAGTGTGAAGGTGATCTGGTATCTGTGAGCTGAAGTCAAGTTAAGCATAAAGGTAAATTCACAACAGCAAAGGTGATGCCACAGCATTTTTAGATATGTGAATATATACAGTATTACCTGACATTTTCAAAATGAAAACTTTGTAAAACTCAGTACAACAGAATATCCACAAAGCATCAGTTTAGTTTATAAATTACTATTCTATTGAATTCTGTTACAGAGGCTAAGAGAACAACAGATTAATTATTCCAGTAAAAAATTCAAACAACTAATATATTGGTTTTGACATATCAACATTCATATAAATTGATGCATTTTTTGCAAATGTACATACTGCCTCACTTTGAGACATTTTAAAAACAGTTATTGTAATTTAAAGTGAATAAATAAATCCGATTTCAAAGACTTTTCTAGAAATAATTTTAATTTGTCTTTAAGACGAATCACATTTTTAAACATCTATGAGGTACTGTAAGCTAAATACTGAAGACTACATTTAAGACACTTTATTTAAAAATTAATATGTTAGTAAGTTCCTACCTACTACACAACAGGTAAAACAAGACATAAAATATTTTTAAATGTTCATTTTTTAAAAAACAAATATACTATGTTAATTAAGATATATACATGAGAGGTTATCTTGGTAAGTCAGCAAGAACAAATGGGATGATACTTTCAAAATGTATACCTTTAGGAAGAATAGGAACAAGATGAGGAATTTAGGGGGAGGGGACAAGGAACTAAGTGTAAGGAGTTACATGCCTTACAAATTTAGAGTCTTTTTAAATTTCTTTTGCTTTGGGCACTTCCTGGTGGAGCATCTTTTTTATTCTTCCGTTTTGCAGATAAACTATTGCACTCTTTTGACCCATGGAATGCATGCAGACATAAAATACAGAACTCAAATGCACATGCTTCTCTGCTACATAGCCCCCTTTTCTTTACCAGTTGATATTTAGCAGGATATTGACATCTTGGACAGGGTTTTAGAGCTTCATCTGTGAACAGAGTTTTAGCAACCTGTAGCAAGAGGAGAGAGAGAAGAGCTATTAAGTCTTGTAAATGAAAACTTTCTAAAAACTGAAAGTGAAGCATTTCTTAGATACTTACTTTCATGTATTCTTCCTGCCTACTAGCTGAGTGGGGAACAGAACTGCATCTCCTAGGTGTAAGTGCAGTGTATGAAGGCGGTGTCTGTAAAATAGGAGTTCTGGCTTGAGCTTGAACAGGCCTTAGAGCAGATCTATTGAGAATATTAAGTCTTGTAGCAGCATCTTCAGCCTTCAATAAATATTCCTGTTAATTTATAATTATAAAAAAAAAAAAGGGGGAGCAAATGAGGATTTTATTTCATTTGGGATTTGCAGCTGGATTTTACTTGATTGGGTTTTTCCCTCTGCAACAACACATAAGAAAGGAAAATTATATATACTGCAAGTATTTACTATTAAATGATTAACTTTAGCAAGGGTTCAAGAGAGAAATCATTAAAAACCAAGTCCCATGAGCAGGATAAAAAGCCAACTGTCTTTTAGCACACTCTACTGGTGCCCATGTTTCTAAATTAGGACATCTCAATAGCAAGTGGGCATGTATCATGTGGAAGACCTGAAAAAAATATACTGCTACTAATATGCTTGATTTTCAAGATGCCCCTTAAAAAACCTTCTATATATCCTTCTGATGTTCACCAATACACTGTGACACAAGCAGACCTGAAAACAATCAGGAAGTAGTCTAGAGCAGGCCCTACAGCACTGCAGACTAGAGTACAATGGACGATGAGGAACAGCATGGCACAATGGCATGAGCAGAACTTAAAATCTAAAGCTAGAATTAGTCAAGGAAGAGATCCTACAGGATTCTCAAGACAGGGCAGGAGGGTAAGTAAGAGTCTTACATGGTTGAAAGACTAGTAGTCCAACTGCAGACAACTGAAAAGCAGTAAGAGCCATTACATTCTCCTGTTAGAATCTGTCACCTACTCATTTTGGAACTGTCTCAGTCAAGTCACCCTTCTGTAGCTTTACAAGATATTTCATCTTCTTTCACACTTAAAAAAAACCCCACCTTTGAGAACCACCTTACCCGAGCTGCTTCTTTCAGCTGTTTTGTGTACAACTTTCTCCTCTTATTTGCACTCCTGTCTTGTACAATGATTTCACGCCAGCTTTTGCTTACTTTCCAAATGCTGGAACAAATAAAAAATTTATCCACTCTCAAAATTTCCCAGGTAGTGCAGAAGTCATTATAGCAAGACTACCTGGTAAAGATTTTTGCATGGTTTCATATACTCTTGGTCATTTTACAGACTGCTGCTATAGACTATTGCATAATTTTGCTATGAAACACAGATCTCGTACTTTACGTATCACTGTATAAGAATAACAGAAGAGTCTAGAGAACAACAGCAACCTAAATAGCACAGCATATCTTTGACTTAAAAAATAGTTTCTTCCTCCATGTAAGCCACTTACCAAGATTGTTTCTAGTCACATTAGTGTTAAGAGTTCTGAAAACATCTGTGCCCTTATACTTTCATCTATTCGCCCATTCCCTTTGTAACTAACAACAAATAAATCAAGAGCGTTGTGTGAAATGTAACAGTTCCTATTGATTAGGAATTAATCTAGAATACTGCCCATGAATCAAAATTCTTTGAGCATCTTTGTGCTTAGAAATAACTGAGGAAATAAAATACACAAGAAAAATAACAAAAAACTTGTTTTGAGTGCTATGCATTACTGGGAACTTGTAATGAGAATAAATTACTTTCTAGGCTTAAAGGAATTTTTAATATACTTTAAAATTTACAAGTACTGTGATTTAGTTTTGAGTTTACTAATTGTCTGTGTTTCTTTAGCTTTTTAATTCCCCTATTTATTTTTAGATCTACACAGAAGGACCTACTTAATTAACAGGGAGAAAACTTTTCAATTTTCTCAGAAACAAACAAATTTTATTGATAACACCTAGTATTCCAGAAGTTATTCTAACTCATTTGCAAAAGCACGTCTTTTTCCCTTTTGTGTGAAGCAATAGTACTTACCTGCATAGACTTTCCACTGTCAAAGCATCTAAAACTATAGCAAGAACATGTTTTAAATTTCTATCTTTTAATTCCGTTAAAATATCTAATTTTTCAAGGCCCATTTTCTTGCCAATAAGTCCAGGAAGAACATGATCTAATGCAAATATTTCTGTTCCATCAATATTCTCTGAGATTTGCTGTTGGTACAATCTTTGTCTTTGCAAGCAAATTTCATGAACTATTTTCAGAGCTGGAGTTCTTGAGAGATCACCATGACTTACAACCAGGTCTCCACTAGGGTGTTCTTTTAGAACTAACTCATGATCTTCACTGACAAAGTTTCTTTCTTTTGTTAATATATGCATTGAAGTAGGACTGCCATGATTATCTTCTGTCTCTGACTGAGAGCCTAGTTCCCGAAGAGTGGATAACCTTCTGACTCGTTCAAGTTTTCTTGTCTTTCTTTTACTGTCTAAAGTTTTGGATTCTTCTTTGCGCTTTTGGAAGAGCTCTTGGAAAGATCCCTCATAATCAGACAATGAGTCTCCTGATTTGTCCAAAGGAAGTGAATTATATCCACTATCCTCAGGTGTAGAAAGATCTGGGTAATTTGCTGCCTTAACAGGGGGAGAGTTTATGTCACATAGTCCAAAGTTCAAGTTCTCTACAGGACTGGTGATACAAGTCATGAATTTACCCTCACTGGCCTCAGGTAACACATTGTAAGTAGGAGTCCTAAGCATCCCATCATTAACACTCATAAGAACATTTTCATTTAATTTGTTAGTATTACTAACAGTGACACCCTTACATGGAATTGGAGATAAATGTTCTGATTCTAACAATATGGGGTCCTTACACTGGGACTCATCTAACGTAGAAGTCCTTTGTTGTGAGAAGGAAAGCCTCCGTTTTGGAGAATCAGGATTAGAGTCCTCAGGTTCTGAAGTGCTAGTTGTCAGAGGTTTGTAACTTTTATCTTTTGGAGAATTTGCAGCAGTTTGTGAAAGCTTTTCTTCAGAGCTCAAAACACAAGAGAATATTTTTTTCCTGATGCTTCCTGAAGAATTAGGTTGTCTTTGACAGGATCCTACAGTTGTGCCAGCTTCAACAGTCTTGGGTAGAAGCAGCCTCCTGCGTAGTGAGGAGCCTTTTCTACTTGATTTAGGAGTTTCAAAGAAATCTGCACTTCTATTTGCTTCTCTTTCTTCTGATAAGGACATAGAATTCAATTCTTTTTCAATAGATGGTGACCTGGGAAAGAAGGCATTTGGATGAATGTGTTCAGAATGCTCTTGTAGCAATGATACACTTCTTACACTTGGTGCTTCTTCACATTCTGCATCAGGATCTTTTACTGACTTGTTGCTTCTGCTGTCCAGAAATGCTGAAGTGCAACATGTTTCTTTAAAATTTGAGTATTTAAAATTGCTGCTGGAATGTGTTAATCTATTTCTTCTAAGAATATTGAACCTCGCTGGCTTACTGTCTGACATCTTCTGCTTGACACTTTGACTTTGTAAATGAAGATACCACTGTTGTTTCTGAAACAGACAAAAGCAGTCACCAAAAACCCCTCAGATTAGTGAGGAAACCTTGTGTAAGTCTATCAAGATAGCAGTCATGACAAAAGTATTTTCATTAGCCTCAGTAGAAACAGTGCTTATACGCAAACACAAAAGTTGATGGTTAGAATGAGTGATTAAAATGCATATTATACTGTGAAGCAAATCAAATATACATCCATTTAGCTAATTGACCTGGCAGTCCTCATCTGTGGAAAAACACTTCAAATAAGCAACACAGCAACTAGAGGCTCATTGGTGCTGAAATTGGCAACAAAACTCCCCATCATTCCAGTAGGGGCAAGATTTTTATTAGCACTGTGTAGAAATGCAGAAGCTCTGGTAAGTAAGCGAGTTTAGACAAAATGCATTTTCTCCTTAAGTAAAATGGGAGGATTAATCATGAAGTCACAAGTCTACAAGTCTCCCTATTATTTAGATCCCTAGACTCCCCAGAGGGAATTAATTTGACCTCTAGTTACAAAATGAAAAGTGCTCTTTTATCTGCCTTAACATTTAAATGCTATTTTGTAAAGAAGCTCTCTGCTTTTGCTCATCTCTGTGGGTAAACCGAGTGTTCTGAAGGCTTACATTTTAAAGAAAATGACTGACTATAAACACACTTACCAGGTCCATAGCATTTAAGAGCTACAGTGTATTTTCCTAGAAAAGTTAGAAGTGGCTGATGCACATTCTTAAATAAAAGATGTGTGGAACCAGGCTTACTTTTGCCATTCGTACACTGCAGAGTTACTCCACCCTAACCATAGTGACATTGGGTCACTGCTTTCTATGCACAATAACTGTACAAAAGATGTTACGAGTAATGCAGCAAGAGGGCTGTTCTCACAGCCCTCTACCAGGTAGCCCTCACTACCAAAGTAGTTCACATCAAGGTTGCAAGTCTCAACAGTTTGTATCAGCACCTTTTACTGCGGTATGTTACTGGCCTCTAAAACTGATATTCTGGAACATAAAGCCTAGAAATAGCAACTGAACTTTCAAAACAGACAGAAGTAGGAATCTTTAAAGGAGGCTTAAACACCAAATACTAAGACATTGCTAATATCCCAAAAGTCCTGTCTTAATCTAGCCCTAAGCCACTAAATACAAGCAGTGGGAACCCAAACTGCCTGAGGTGAGGCAGAACAATTCTTTGATGATCTTGGGTCATTAATTAGCATTTTTTGACCCATACAGAAGGCACTTTTTAAGATTATTGCAATATAAAAAAAATGTTTTGTTTTCTACTGTAAGAAGACAGCAACACAAGAAGTTCAAAAGGAAAAGGACATTAAACAGCAGAATGACACCTTGGCTTAAAGGCATACACAATCTTGCTAATATCAGTATGAAATGAAACAGACTTAAACAGATAAAATCCATACATATAACTGAGAAAAGCTCTTCCAGGAAAGACAGGTACATGAAAATTATTGCAAGACAACAACAAACTCTGAAGTCTGGCATGCTTCCTTTCCTTCTCCCCTTTACCTCTACAAGTACCTAACTTTCCCATTTGTTTTCTGTCTCTGCTTTTTTCCTTATTCCCTGTTTTAAACAATGAAATAAGTGACAGCACAAATAGGAAACACAAGGGCATAGCTTTAAGCTAGTGTTTAATGAATAGAGATTACTTCTTTGCTATTGCAGTACCAACTCCAAATAGCATTTAAGGTTTCATCTGCATCACTTCTCCATGTTTTAGTAGATCTGTAAGTACTGGTATCCCCCCGCGGTTGATCCTGGGCCCACTACGGTTCAACTTATCCATCAGTGACTTGGATGAAGGGGCAGATGCCTCCTTAGCAAGTTCACTGATGGCACAAAGCCGGGAGGAGCAGCCAATATCCCAGAGACCTGTGCAGCCCTTCAGAAGGGCCTAGACCGGTTGGAGAGATGGGCAAAGAAGAACCATCTGAAACTCAACAAAAGCAAATGCAGATCCTGCACCTGGGGAGGAATAACCCCAGGCACCAGTACAGGATGCGGGCCAACCTGCTGGGAAGCAGCTCTGCAGAGAAGGATCTGGGGGTCCTGGTAGACAATGAAGTGTCCACGAGCCAGCAGTGTGCCCTTGTGGCCAAGGGTATCCTGTGGTTCATTAGGAAGAGCATTGCCAGCAGGTCAAGGGAGGTGATCCTGACCCCCTACTCAGCCCTGGAGTGCTGTGTCCAGTTGAGAGCTTTCCAATTCAAGAAATACAAGGAAATACTGGAGAGAGTCCCATAGAACTATGGAGATGATTAGGGGACTGGAACACCTCAGTTATGAGGAAAGGCTGAGGAAGCTGGGCCTGCTTAGCCTGGAGAAGGGGAGACTGAGAGAGGACCTTATCAATATCTATCAGTATCTGAAAGAAGAGTGTCAAGAGGATGGAGCCAGGCTCTTCCCGGTGGTGCCAAGTGATAGGACAAGAGACAATGGACAGAAATTGGTGCAAAGTTCCATCTGAACATGAGAAAAAAGTTCTTCACTGTGAGGGTGACAAAACACTGAAACAGGCTCCCCAGAGAGTTCATGGGGTCTTCTTCTCTGGAGATATTCAAAAGCCACTTGAACACAGCACTGAGTAATGTGCTCTGAGAACCCTGCTCAAGCAGGAAAGTTGGACTCCAGTGGTCCCTTCCAATCTTACACATTCTGTGATTCCATAGTTTTAGGCAATAGGCTGAAAAGGCTTTATCATGAACCAGAAAATAACTTTTTCCTATATTTTTAAATCTCTATGCAGCACAATTATTCATGTTATAAGCAAAGGACCACGTGACTGTAGCTTTTCTTTCTGTAAGAAGAGGAAGACCTATAAGAAACCGGTCATAAAAAGAGGGCATTATCTTCATGTACTCTACAAGAAGAATAGAAGCTTCATTTTTATGCTGAATTTTGGAGAACTGCAGTTAGTTAGCAAATGTTGCCAGTAAATATTACTTCCAAAAATGTTGATAGACAGATTTAAACTGAATGCTAGAGACACCTGTTCAAAATCTCAACCCCCCCAAAAAAACCAAACCCACATACCCACACTTGCCTTTAAAAGTATTAACCTTTCTCCTAAACACAGTCAAACTAACCACACACTTAATAAAAGCCCAAAGGCTTCCAGGCTTAGGAAATTAATAATCAGGGAGCATGCTGAAGAAACAACAAAAGGAAAACCTCATGCTTGGAGTTTCATTCTCAGGCATTCTATGGGACAACAGAGAACTGAAAATAAAAAAATTAAATATTTCGGTATAAAATAAGCAAACCTGTGTTTCAAGTAACATAAAAATCACGGTGAAACAAGATTTTGCAGCTACAAGGGAGGTCAGAATAGCAGAGTTAAAGAAATGTTGGTAACTCAAGTAAAAGCCAAACATAATGCTGTACAGAGGCCAGCGTCCGGCAGGGGGAGCGTGTGAGCTCACTGCATTGATTTGGATATTAGAAAATATGACAGGATAAATAAAATTGCCATTGACACTAAGTGAACGATGTCCATCCATTAAGCTTCATTTCACTTCTTTTCTATACCTCTCCATTAATTCATACTTTTTAATACTTATTTTTACTTCTTTACCCTCTACACTTGTGAGATCCCTCTGGGAGTATTGCCTTCAGCCCTGAGGCCCCCAAAATAAGAAAGGCATGGACATGTTGGAGCAAGTCCAGAAGAGGAACATGAAAATAATCAGAGGGCTGGAGCATCTCTGTTCTGAAGACAGTCTGAGACAGAGGGGGTTGCTCAGCCTGGAGAGGAGAAGGCTTCAGGGAACATAATTGTAGCCTTTCAGTACCCAGTGGGGGCCATCAAGAAAGCTAGAGAGGAACTTTTTACAGGAGCATTTAGTGATAAGACCAGGCATAAGGGCTTTAAAGTGAAAGAAGGTAAGTTAGGTTAGATGTTAGGAAGAAATTCTTCACTATGAGGGCAATGAGACACTGAAACAGGTTATTCAGAAAAGTTGTGGAAACTCCATCACTGGCAGTGTTCAAGGTCACCTTGCATGTGGCTCAGAACAACCTGGTCTAGTAGAACATGCCCCTGCCCATGGGAGGGGCTTGGAACTAGATGATCTTTAATATGCCTTACAACCTGAACCATTCTATGATTTACAGCAAACCCCAGAATACACCTCAAGCTTGTATATGCTTTTTTCCCCCAAAATGTACTACCTGTACGAATTAAGATTTAATTTAACACAAGGTCTCATTTTACAAATACAGAAGGAAAAGCCTTTCAGAGGTGCTGAACATCCCTCATAATAGAGCAAGATTCTACTTATATTCATAAGAGATGCCTAATAAAACCTCTTATAACAACTGCTTTTTATAAGCATTTCTTTTTTATCAAGAGAAAAGTTTCATCTACTAAATTTGATACATAACACCACACCTTTTTCATTTGGGGATTTTTAATTAGTTTCTGAAAGTTTTTTTAACCTTGTCTTAGATGTCGGGAAGAAAAGGCTGGTCACACTACTAGTCAGTTACAGAGGAAGCAACAAAATCCATATCTACTAAGTGTAGATTTATGTGCTCTATGCATTTCACGTATCTAATATTAATTTTGCAGTTCTCAAATTAGTTTACAAATCAGCTGCAAACTTTCTGGGAGTTTACTGGACAAAATAATTCATATTCAGAGACCCAAACTAAATTTAGGACAGCTTGATAAATTTAGACAAGGAATAATTTCTAACAAGTTTAGTCTTACCAAGCACCCTAAAGAGGTAAGAATGTTGGTTATTAGAAGGCAATGTAGATGGTGCCTCCAATGTAGACATAAGTTCTAGGAAGAGTCACACCTATTCCTAGTAATTTACATTCCTCAGTAATCCACACTGAACACATACGTATTGAACAAGACGGTTTTTGCCTTTTTTTAAATCACTGTTCACTGCTAACAAAACAAATAAAGACAAAGTTTTGGTGATACAGAAGTATTTTCTCTGCTATGTAAACAGATATGGCATCTGCAGAAAAACAGATTCTGCTCTTTGACCCCAAAGTAATTGATACCTTCAAAAGTAATAATACTGAATCTGACATAGCCAAGTCCTACCCACATGATGTGGTCACTTACCCTAATTTGTGAAGCAAATCAAGATCTTCCCGTGCAAAGGTGCTGTATTCAAAGTACTGCTTACCCCTAGTGATAACCTGAAGTGAGAAAGGATGTGGAGAGGAAAGAGAGAGGTTCAAGAGAAACACTACCCGTCAGAGGCAGTTCTCAGTCCACATATATGTGTTAACTGCAATGCCTAATTACCCAGCGATGGTGATAATTGAGGTGTAGCTGAGGACCAGCACCCGAGGGTCTCTCAGTCACCTGGGATGCCGGACACGAGCAAAGCAACCTCTTCACCCCCTCGTCTAGCAAATCGGTGGGCACAGGAGCGGAGCCTGGAGGCCGCCCTACAGCGGGTGCAGCTGAGGCGGCGGCGGGGCTCCCCGAGCAGGGCTGAGGGCGAGAAGCAGGAGTGAAGGCAGGCTGGAGTGACTTCAGCAGCTCTCGCCGCTCGGTCCTAGGCCCGTTGCCCTTGGCGAGGAGCCGCTTCGCCTCTCCCCACCCACACCGGCCCCTCGCGTGCGGCCGCCGCCGCTTTCCCTCGCTCGGGTTTGAACTACCCGCCCTCACCAACCGCTGCCTCCCCGCCCCCTCCGCGCTCGGCCCCGGCCGGGAGCCTGAGGATACCGGGAGTGCCCAGCCCGCTCCTCAGGGACGCCAGGGAGCACTTGGCGAGGTTCGCCCCGCTCCTCACGTTTTATACTTCAGCCCCGCGGCCCCCGCCGCACCCAGCCCACTGTTAAGCGCCCCTGAGTCGTTCCTGCCCCTGCTCTGCTTCTCCTCAGGCACCCAGCGAGGGAGAGGTTTTCCCGCCTCTGCCAGAGCCTGCTCCGCTCCCGGTGGAGGGGGAATGAGGGGCAGGGGCGCCGGCGCTAAGGGACGGCTCAGGGGTGCCTGAGGCACTCACGGATAATAAGCCTTATCTGCACCACAGCCTTTAAGCTTGGTTTATAAGGGTGCTAGTTAATTTGAGTTAATTAACACCTATTTAACCGACAGCCCAGGACCAAAACAGTCACAGAGCGTTTGTCAAGTACATTGCCTTCAAAGCAATCGTGGAGGATCCTCGACTCCAGAACTGCACAGATCGTCCTCGAGTCTCCCCCGGTACTTTTTGTCAGAGATTCCAGGAAAGACCATTCTCCATGGCTATCTAGTAGAGCACATCTTTCACACCCTGTCCTGTCGTGAACGGCCTAAGGGGTACTCCTGTTAAATTTGTTTAAAAACTTGTAGTTATCGAGAACCTGGCGCCTGGGTTTTGCTGTGGTTTTAGTTTTTCCGTATACTAAAAAAAACAAACCAAAACAAAAAAACCCACCAAAAAATCGACCCAAACCAAACAAACACAAAACTGCCAAAACTACGAGTACGCGGATGCCTGTGTTTCCTCCGCTCGGCAAGGATAACGTGAGGCTACTACACACGCTCGCCTATCTGCTGGCTTCACACCGGCGAGATGGGGAATTTCAGACCTGAACGAGAGACCTAAAACCGACTCTAAAAGCGACACCTACATTTAAATAAACAAACTCCAGGGTTAAGTAACGTCATCCCTGTACGTGGGGTCTGACAACTTCTCAGCCTTCCCCTTTGGCAACTCCGCTCCTCCAGCCTCTCGCATCCCTCCTGGCGTGAGGCAGCCTGAGAGGCGCCCGAGGAAACACGGGCTTAAAAATTCCCGACCCAGAGCCGGCGGAAATCGTCATTTTTAGGGAAAGAATATCGGTTTATTTGACTACAAGGTAACATGGCTAAAAAGAGAAAGACTCTTGGGGTATCTTCCCCATCCTTTTTAAAAGGCGAAAACACTAGAAACTTTCTGTAATGTAATAGAACTTTTCTGAAAGTGCTTTCTGTAGTACCGTCTGTTTTGAACAAAATTGTTTTTCAAATATTTATATTTATTTATAAGATACCTTCTCAGTAAAATTGGAAGCTTACTAGGGGGACACAACAGCTGCAAGCTCTGTCTCCGTCACTCAAACCTGGATGGACTTATGCGAGTTGGATTAAAAATATCCAAGAAATGTAACATGTCGTAATGTGATATTTTATGCAATACACAGAAGTGTCACATTAGAAAGTGTGATTTAACAAAAAAAGTCCCTCTCCCAAAAACCCACCCCAACAAAAACCAAGCAAACAAAGAAAAAATCCCCAACCAAAACCTGAGAACGCTACTTCTAACAAGTAAAAAGAGGTAAAACATTCTGCAACAGTCGCACTGCGCTCCGTTACGGCTTCCCATGTCAAAAGTACCTCTGCCCCTGTGCCCTCCCCATCTCGACGCCCAAGCCTTTCCTCTCACTTGCCTACCAACTCCCCAAGACCTGTTTCACTTTACAGAGCAGTGGGAGTCTCCCACACAGTTTCAACACTTTCTGCTACTCTAAATACAAAGGAGCATCTTTAGGGCTAGAATTTACCAGCCCGTGGGAATGGGAGTTACTAAAGCACTCCTCTCGTAAGGGGCAGGTTTTATCGGAAACGGCTGAAGTAACCGAAGCTTCAAGATCTGGTAAAGCATCTTATTTTTCCAAGGGAATGGTTAAAGGAAGCCAATAATAAAGCAATTGCATTATTTCTTTCTTAATAATTGAGACATTATTTTCACAGGATTAACTAAATTTTTCATGGAGGTATTCTTAGTAAGTCCTCTTAAATTTATCGGTTTGACAAACGCATTTTTTAAATACTAGCGAGCCTAGAGAAATAATACCAGGGTTTTTTTTTTCTTTGCTTATTTAGGAGTTGGTAATTTCTTAGCATGCGTTTACCAGGAAAGATAGAGTTCAGGCTGTTTTTCTCCTGTTTCAACCTCTTGGTACGCACCCACACCCGCGGCTCCGTGGAGGAGAAGAGGATGCAAGTAGTAACCTATAACCTAATACCTCTGCCTTTTACAAACTCTTTTTCTTGCCCGTGCTTTATTCTGACACTCCAAAAGTTATGCTTAGCTTTATTCTTACACAGCAGTGTGAAGAAGCAAGTCTAAAGTTATTACTGTGATTTCATTACGTTTAATTCAAACACAAAATTAGGAAAACTAAAACTATTTATTATTACCCGAGTTAGTTTTAGGTAAGCTACAAGTCATATATGAAGGTGGTTTGCTGGTAGGAGAACATCAATGAATTACAACTGATAAAACCTCATCCGTATTAATTTGAGTGCTTAGGAAACAATTTTTATTCAGTATTCAGGAACAGAAGGAGACCTTTCCTTACACTAGAGAACCTTTGAATGATCTAGTAGTTTAAATTGGAATATTCGCAAAACATAGTATTCGTTAAACATTTGGGGGGGGGGGGGGGAAAAAAAAACAAAAATACCTGATTCCACAAAATGCCAATCGAAGATTCAAAATTCCTACCGCCAGCGGCGCGGAGCCAGTGATAAAGCAACCGGTGTCATTTCAAACCTTGCCTGCACTATTTTAGTTCAGCACATCGGGAAATGCCAACATACGAATTTCTTTCATGATAGGACCTTGCACTTAAAATGTGTAATATGTATGTTTGGCTTCATGTGGGTACATATGATACCGACCACGACATCAAAATACCAAGATGCCGGGTTTATCCACGAATTTTAGGTAAACTTGCTCTGAAAACAGAGAGGACCTTGACGTAAAACACCTCGGTGGTTTAAAACTCCGGAGCCATATGACCAGACCTGGCGCGGGGCATTCTGCATCCCGAGTATGTTGGGTACAGCCAAATAAAAGAATGAAAACACCGGCTACCTTGGGGCTGATTTTACCTAACCGTGCAGCTGCCTACTTTCTTCATTGGAAACTGACACTGCTATTCATATGGAAG
Source organism: Corvus kubaryi (assembly GCF_017639235.1). Taxonomy (NCBI): domain Eukaryota; kingdom Metazoa; phylum Chordata; class Aves; order Passeriformes; family Corvidae; genus Corvus; species Corvus kubaryi. Next base: position 15,387,970 of record NW_024581127.1, read on the forward strand.
CTTGTACCTTAAAACAGGCTGTGTGCCTTTTTTTTTTTTTTTTTTTTTTCCCCCAGGTGGTTAACACCCATAGTTGAATATTTATTACTTTCTCCACCTAATTACTATTCATGCTGCGGAGGCCGGACCTGATGGCGGGGTGACGCACGGTCCGCCTCCGCCGGCGCCGGGCGCTCGTCATCATCGGGCGCCGGCGAGGCGGCGAGGCCGGCGGAGCTGCGGCAGCAGGCGAGCGGCGCGGGGCTGCTCCGGGTGTTTGTGTGTTCCCTTCGCTGCTGGGCCGTGGTGGCGTGGCTGTGGTGGGTAGGGAAAGGCCGGAACCAGCCTCGTGGGCTTCGCTCCTGCGTGCCAGACCCGCGGGACGGTGGGGGAGGTCGGAATTGGGGCGGGATGGGGAGCCTGGGACCCGTGGGCTGTGAGAAGGGCTGTCTGCCTTTCTTCGTGGGCTCTGCGGGACGTGAAGGAGCGGGTTGGCCTCTCTTACGGGTGCATAAGAGATGCTCTGAGAGGGGACCTCATTAATTTGTAAAATATCTGAAGTGGAGGGTGCCAAGGAGATGAAGTCAGGCTCCTCTTGGTGGTGCCAAGCACTAGGACAATAGGCAGCAGGCAGAAACTGAGGCACAGGAACTTCCACCTGAGTAGGAGGAAGACCTTCTTTACCGTGTGGGTGACTGTGTACAGGAACAGATTGTTCAGAGAGGTTGCGGACTCCCCCTCACTGGAGATACTCAAGAACCATCTGGGTGCACTCTTGTGTCATGTGTTCTAGAATGATCCCGCTTAAGCAGAGGTTGGACCGGATGACCCGCACACATTGGCGCATCGCTGTGCCTGTTGGCTCTGTCAGCTTGGTGGCACTTAGGGTTGCAGGGTATGTGAAGGCCAGCTAAATTATACCACCTCCCTGCAAAACACATAACTGTAGTTCACTGCTGCCCTTAACAGCAGTATAATTTTGCAGCACAAGCAGCACTAACCCAAGTTATGTAGCTACAGCTGTGATCCACCTTAGTTTAGCTCTGTGTTTTAGAAGAGTCTGCTGTTTTCCAGTGCCAGTGGGTGACTGCTCATATCTTACTGTAATGTGCTGACACAAAAAAACTGTAGCGCATGCAAGTTAAGGTGCCAGTATGGTTATGGTGTAGCATAATTGAAAGCTGTAGAGTTTAATGGATTCTTTCCAGTTCTCTTAAATGGAGTGATAATGTGGGAGTTTTAACAAGATGTGTTTATAAGTGTTGATCAGACTCTTAAAGTATGAGCTGTCCCTGTCCTGTTTTCAGTATCGTAATTTTCCCAGCTGAATTTATGCTGAAACAAACTTTGAAGATCAGGGAAATAATCTTTGCTGTCATATTAAGCAAAAGCATCTGAGAGCCATTCTCATAAGGAAGCATCAAGAAGGCTATTTACTGGCATAAGGGTTAGGAATTCTTGTCTTCTGTGTCAGACAGAACGGGAATACAGAAAACAGCAGCCTCAAAAAACCTACAAGGAAATATTAATGTTCTTTTCTAGACTTGCATTGGGTGGAAAAAAAAGTGTTTATCTGTGTACAGTAATCACCTTAAAATTCATGGCTGCAAGTACATTTACATGTTAGGACAGGATTACTTAAAGCTTGGTAGAGTGTTTGTGGAATATATGTAACTATTCAGTCTGATGCTATGAAGAAACACTTGTCTTCAAATAAGTCTGAACAATCAAAACTGTTATAGGGCATTAAGAGATGTTTGAAGAGTAGCCTTGAATTATCACTCTTGATTTGGTAGAATTCGAAGGCTGGAATTTCATCTCTCTGGCCCCTCATTGTTTGGGGTTTTGTTTTACTTTTTAATTCCTATTACTCTTCTACCCACAGTCTGTTCCCAGGATTTCTGTAACTTAGAACAATGAAAAGTACATTGGGTTAGCTAGTGTGTTAGAGGGAGAGGAAAGATGACAAGGCTCATCTTCTTTGTTAGCACCATTGTTACATGAGTGATATTAAAGAAATTACTGAATTTTACACTTCCAGCAAGGAAATTCTTAACATTGGCAGGAAGGAGGAAAGAAAATGTTACTCATTGGGCTTTAATGTTTAAAATACTGTTTAATAGAAAGTATCATGCTGTCTTCATCTTTGGAGGTTTTCTATACCAGATTGGTAAAGCTCTATGAAACCTGATGTTACTTTGCTTTTAAGAAGTTGAACTAGATCACTTTCTGAAGTCTCTTTCAAGGTGAATTAACCATGTCCTGTGTATCAAATGTAGATGGAATTTGTTTGTATTTACTTTTAAGGAAGTGATTTCATCTTCTGTTAGCTTTAGATTGAGATATTAAAATGATGGTGTATACCGTGGGGGAAAAAAAAAAAACAAACCAAAAGACCCCAAACCCAAGCTAATGTGCATGTTGTGTGTTTTTTGTTGAGAACATGGATTCACAGAAGGACGTTCAGCCTCCAAAGCAGCAGCCAATGATTTACATTTGTGGAGGTAAAGAAAAGACATTAGTGATTTTTTTATTATTTGTTACTGGAGATTTGGTGTTTTAATAATGAATGATGCTTAGTTATTATACTGAAGGGTACATAGGTACAAATAGTATCCTGCAGTGTGTATCCTGATGATCTTTAAAGCTTTATGCATTGATGATAACACATATATGGGGTACATATGCAGTGGTGGAAGTAATTCCCTACAGCTTTTATTGCTGTGTAGAGCTCCTCCATCTCTGCATGTTTTATTGACAGTGCTGTAAGGGCACTCAGCTTTCACTGACATACTGCAGTCAAATTCTACCTATTACCTATAGATAAATCAACAACTTAAAAATAGGTGATTTTCAGGAATCCCTGAAATATTTTGTATTTTAAGAAAACAGACTCTGGGCTTTGGAGGGCTGAGCTGAAATTTTCATTAGTAAACAGTCCAGTATCAAGTGTGGAATGTGTTATGTGCAGTAATATTTGGGTGATTTTTAGCAAGATTCTCTTTTATCTTAATGTAAGTGAAGCTTGCTTTTTATTTTCTCTTTTTCTTCTTTTCATGGTATCTTGTTATCATTCAGCTCTTGATACAGATTCACTACACTTGCTCTGTGTGTTTGCCACAAATAGAAATTTGACTGTCACAACTTTTCAAAGTTATCTGTGCATTAACAATGCTGGTTTTTTTTGCCCACTTCGTTTGTCTTCCTCCATAACATCAGAATGTCATACGGAAAATGAAATAAAGGCAAGAGATCCTATCAGATGCAGAGAATGCGGCTACAGAATAATGTACAAGAAAAGGACAAAAAGATGTATCCTTTTACAAGTGCACTTGAATGCATTTGGGAAGCTGTGGATGGAGACAAGGGGAAACAGAATGGAAGATTCAAATAATTACATAACAATTCTTCAGAGTCAAAAATCAATACAGTAGAGCAAACTACTGTAGCACAATCTCTGCAGTGTGATTTGGCACCTTGATTTCTTTCCTGGCACTTTCTCTTTTTTTTTTCCATTTTCTATGCATGATATATTAAGTTATGATAATCTGCTGGGTGACGTACTGTGAATTGTTGATATTATTCAGTCTCTTATTAAAGATGGCTTTTGAAATACTTTATGTAGATAGTTGTGACTTCAGATTTAGACAGTCTCTCTCTTTTCCTCTCCCCCATCTTTTTTTCAACCACAATGTATTTTTTTCTTTAACTGCATTATTCCAGTGGTAGTTTTTGATGCCCGATGATCTCTGCTGAAGACAGTGACTTCATGAAGTAATCTTTCTGGTCACTTTGTTCTGTAAAACTGTGTGTAAATGCACACTCTTATTTGTGTTTTAAGAGATTGAAATATTAAAGTTTACTGTAATACTAAATTTTGTCTATATTAACTTCCAGCAATAGATTTCTAAAGCTGTTGTTTAAATTGTAGTCAGAGTATGCGGTTTTTTAAGTTCAGTGATAATTGTATTCTTTTTGAGTTGTCTTTGTTTTCATTACTCTTATCTAAACTTTATTTGCATTTTAACTTTGCTAAATGTTCTTTAGACTCCTGTGAGCTGCATAAAATAACTGTGATTTGAATTAAATTCCACTGAAAAGAAATAAAAGGCTACAGAAGGCTAGGTCTGAAACAGATCTGGATCTCGAAAGAGAAAATTTTGAAGGACTTCAAAGCACCCAATTCTGGCACCCAATATTGGATGTGTCAAAAGTATGGATGTCTGGAAGTGTGGAAATAATCCTTTCTCTCGAAAGAAGAGGGGGGGGGGAGGCAAGGTAAACATTAAGAAGCAATGTGGAAACAAATTTCCAAAGTGCTGGTTGACGGGTTTGTATTCAAGTAAAGAATTAGATCTGTGTTACCAAGATAATTTGGGTAGCATCCCAAAAATAGGACCTTGTTTTGCTTTTCAGATGACTTCTGAAATCTGTAATAAGTGATGGGTTTGTGAGGATGAGCCAAAACTTTTTGCATCTGTCCGTTTGGAATGTGTGTTACATAATACCACTGAAGTGTACTACGACATACTGCTGGATTGTATGTGCCTGATCTCTGTTTTGATGGTGCTAATGGTGCTGTTGAGATAATGTGCTGAACTCATCACTGTAATAATGTCTTTTTTAAGGTCTGCATGACTGTATGATGGCTTATAAATGAACTACAGTGGCTTGTTATAGGGATAAAAGAAGCATTCTGAGATGCTGTTTTGGAGCTGTTGGTTAAGATTTTCTTAGATATCTGATTTATGCTATTAAGACTAGATTTTTTTCCTGGAAACCAGATACACTCGGGTATAAATGATAACCTTTTTTACTACACAGTTGCTATCAGTTCACCAGCCTGGCCTGCACAGCGTGCACCTTGTGCCTGCATGGCAGAACGAAGGGGTCGGCTACTGACACGTCTGCTCAGAAGGATGGGAAGGTCTCCAGCAAACGGAGGCGGGTGTGGCCCCTCTGTGGGCACGCCGGGTGCCTCTGGCTGCCGAAGGCGCTGCTCTCGGGAAAGGACACGGACCTGCTTTGGAGAGCAGCGCCGGGGGAGTGCAGGGCTGACGGGCAGCAGTGGTGTGGGCGCCTGGGGACACCGGCGTTGGGAGAGGGACCACCTGCTCTCCGCTGAGTAAAATACTACGCTGAAAAACACAAGGATGATGCGTATTAGAGCTGCACCGCCGGGTGCGGTATTTCTGCCGGCCCTCGGCAGGCGCTTCTCTCAGCCCTGACCCCAGCCGCGCCTGCGCGGCCTGAGCGAGGGACGGGCGGCCCGCCGCTGCGGCGAGGGACGGGCCGCGTCCGTGTCCCGGAGACAGCGCGGCACCGGGCAGGTGGGTGCCGGAAAACGACAGGCGGCGCCGGTGTCGCTGCTGGAGCCCGGCGGGGCTCTGCGGGAGCCTCGCCAGGCCGTCCCTGGGGAAGGCAGAGCCGTGTCCCTGCCGCCATGTTGTACATAGCAACAGTTGCTAGACACGGGCCGGCCGCGCTGCCTCGGCTCCGGCGGTGCGTGAGGGGAGCCTTGGGTGCCGGCTCGAGGTAAATCCCTGACTCCGGGCTGGGGGATGTGTGTGGAAGCTGCATTGGAGAGGGGCGCGCCGGGCTGTGCCGGGGCTGTGCCCCCGAGCAGCCGCGGAGTCCTGGTCACCGCGGTGCCCGAGAGCTACGCTGGGCAGCTGCCTCACGGCCATGGGAATAAACGGGAAGAACCGCCGGTGGTGACGAGTTCTTTATTATTCTTTAATTATTTCCTGCATTTGTCCCGCTTCCCATGTGTGTTATTCCTTTTCCAGTACTGAAAGTGTAAAGTCTTGGGGCAGAATCTCTATGCAACACCTAATTATGACCAGTTATTATTTAAGTGATAGTGTATTGTAAACATTTTTGTGTAACTACAAATTAGTATGTGTAATTATGCAAGACATTAGAACACAATTGTTTTAATTTGGTTTATAACTACACATAGTTATTATCACATACTAGCTAGTTGCCCTTACTGTATTTCTTAAAAATAACTGATCGCTTCATACACTATATAAAAGGGGAAAAAAAGAATTTCAGCTCCATAGAGCTTGTGATCAAAATAGAAAAAGATGCAGATGAGCAGATCAAAGGTACATGGAGACAGAAATATCCCATTTGAGTCCCTCACTTCATTAGTTACAGACTTACTGGAAAAGATTCAGATTAGTGCTGTGATATAATCAGAGACCCAGAAAATGCAGTTAGTGAGGAAAGAAAATTTGATTTATTTTGACTACAGAGAAGCCAAAAGTTTTAGTTCCTTTAGATACCCTGCACTGGTTAATGTCTTCCCTCTGAAAAAAGGAGTGTCCTCCACTATCTTCTCCTTTATGCTTATCCCACTTGCCTAAAACAGGTGTTTAATAAAACAGAGAATGAGGTAGGCAAAAATTGGCAATTTTTCTTTACGTGGTCTTTATGAATTGTTGTGCCTTGCAGAAGCAGTAGACTTGCATACTCTTACAAAGCGTATCTCATACTTCTGTCAGTAAACCTCTATTCGGGACAGTCCATGTGATCAGACCTTCAAATCTGGTATTTTTTCTTTTATAGGTCTGCTTGCATGAGAGGGTGGAGTGTGAGCAAGTTTATTCCTTAAACTGGCATTACTTCAAAATATAACTAAACGTTTACAGAATCAATACTTTTTTTTTCTTTTAGTATTTAGTTATGGGTGATGAGTCAGTACCATTTTTGCTGGGTGGAGGAACCACTAAAACATATCAAATACCTATTAGTCATCTGGACTACAAATTCATTGAAAAATGCACAGATGTTAAGCACCTGGAAAAGATTCTCAGGGTATTAAGGTAAATGTATTTCTTTACCTTCATTAATAATTATATTCCTGCTCAGTAAAATTTGAGGGAACCCTTTTCTATATACTCTTACTTGTCTGAACCTGTTTGTAACTTTCTAATTTAAAAATTAAAGTACAAGGTTAAAGTAATTATGCTAAAAGTGTCCCAATGATAACACTAGAAATCCAAGTCCTTACTTAACCATCCAAAAGGTTTTAGTAACTCAATGTCAGGGTTTTGTCAAGTGCTGCCACTCTTTGGTTCTCTCATAATCAATGTTGTCTGACTGGTAATTTCAGATGCCACACCTGTTTAACTTCTGCTGTAAATGACACAAGCTTCTTTTTTATGAACACTGTGGTGATAATTTTGAACTGTGTATGTGGAAAAAATGGAAAAAAGTTTGAAGGGTAACTGGAATTTTCTAATAAAAATGTTGTTAGATGATAGTAAAATTGGGTTTTAACAAGAAAATAGTGTGACTGTTTAGTCACTGTAGTGACTGCACATGGAGGGAAATACTGAGGATGTGGTGCAGTTTAGTTCTTTTTCGTTAACGTTTATATCTGTGCATTTTAAAGGTCTGGTGAAGAGGGATGTTACCCTGAACTTACACTGGTTTGTGAAAAGCGTATTGAGCATTTAGATCCCAGGAGCAGAGTTCTGAGAAAAGATAAGCCTGCAGCCACAGCTTCTGATTTCACAGCTGAAGAATGGGAAGCAATTAATAGTGAACTGATGGTACAGTGTCTAATTTATAATGGTCATAATATAATCATGGTGATGTATCAATCTTCTTCTTGTGCCTAAGTAGAATGTAATTATTTGATTAAAAGGGGAAAGGATCAAAGGATTATGTTGAGTTTTAAAAATTATTTTCTTTCTTAATGTCACTGAACCTAAACTGCTCATTTTAGCTCTACAGATTTTTTGTAGACCACTTTTTATTCAAAACAGCACTATTGCTTTTTGTCTTAATTGCTTTTCCCCATTAAGAGTAGTGCTTTTTAAGGATAATTTCTCTACTGCTTTAAGGTGAGAATATATTATTTATTTATTTTCAGAGCTGGCTGACAGAAATGAATGAAGATGATAAGAAATCACAGCTCCTGAGAACAGACACACCAAATGAAAGACAAGATAACTTGCCTCCCATTCGTTGTTCCAGCAGCTGCCTTCCCACTAATCAGGTATCTCCATTTTTTTGTGTTAATTTTAAGTGTTAACTACAGGTTTTTGTAAAACTGGGGGATTTTATATGTATGAACTTCTTACCATTTTGCCTTTCTTACTAGATTTATTTTGTTAACCAGAAAATAAAAACCTTTAGGTTCCCTTTCAAGAGACCAATTCTTAAACAAAAATGCTTTCATAGTACTGGCATGTGTATTGTAATAATATTTTAATTCTGATCAGTAATTCACTGCCAAAGTAGATCTCCTTAAACACTCTTATTATGTTCTTAGATTCATATTTCAAAGTACTGTTTAAGCATGTAAACTAGACTCCTTCTGGATGAAATTATTGCAGGAGATTTTCTCCAGCTGCCAGTAGGCTTTTGTTCCATGGGGCCTGTCAGGAGCTAGTCCAAAATAAACACCCGGGAACACATACATGGATGTTAGACTCTGTGCAGCAACTGTTTTACTCTATAGCCACTTCTGTATTGGGTAATGCCAATGTATATGTAGCCTTTGATTCCACTTATTTTATACCTTGTGTTGGTATTCCCACTGCAGTCATAGAGCATATTTCCTAATTTAGCCCTTAAGCAGACTTAACAAATCTTCGTAACTACAGAACAAATATTTACATTTTTTCCTAGGTTCTAATTTCCTTATGTTTTGGAGTTTCTTTATGTTTTGGGATCGGTTTTTTTTCATTTATTTATCTACCTGAAATCAGTTTTTTCTGGCCAGCTTTTCTTGCTAATACTAAATACAGTGCTGCTGAAGGGATTGGTAGACAAGTAGGCGTGGATGGGATTTTTTTGAATTGTCATGGATCGCTTCCGTCTGATTCTCAAAATTTTCTCTGAAATTCTGGGACACTGCTGTAAGAAATTCATTAAGCATTGTTATTTTTGGAGGTTTGTGAGTCAGAGATATTACAAAGGAATCCTTACAGGTCATGATATTTCTTACTAATTTCTGTTTTTCTTGAATAAATATGTATTAGTAAATGCCTGATCTGTGTTCCTGTGTTGTCAGAAACTACTTCTTACTGTCAGCTTGGTACATAGATGTTGGACCAAGACATTTGGGATAGCTAGGCAGTCTCTGTTACATGGTATACAAAGAGGCTGGGGATTCCAGTGAATGTGTTGTAAGCGGTTAGGGTTGAAGTGTGCTTTTGTTTGGTTTAATTTGTGTTCGGTTTTTTTTAAATTAATGTACTCTCATATTTTGCGATGTATGTTCCTCTTGACTATGCTATTTCGCTGAGAGGGAGTGTGCCACTCTAGCTTTATCTTTGATTCATGTCCTGTATTACTACTAGAACAGAAAATGGTATACTACCATTTCAACTCAGTAAATCCAGTTTAGAATGTAAGCATAAAATGATGGAGAGAGTCTTGAAATCTAGGATACACCATGTTACTATAGAGGATGTGTTCTCCATTCAAAGACAAAAATTTATTCACTTTTTTTTCTTCCTCCTTTAAACCATGCATCAGTCTTCAGGTCAAATTTTCTTCTGTTGTTCTTCAGCTTTTTTCTCCATACAAGGTTTAGGTGTTAGCATTATTACCCAGGAAACCTAGATAGAGCTTTATGCTTTACCTGTGGTAGGTGATTTCCGTTCCCTTTGTCTAAGCAGATGGCCTCTGAAGGAATTGTAACCTGTTCTGGAAGAGTGAAGGGAAGCCTGAAACATTTTATGCAGCAGTACAATTAAATCACTACTAAATCCCTACTGAAAAAAAAAAGCTGTTTGTATAGCATACACTAAATTTATACCTGTAACATGAAATCTCAAAAAAAAAAAGAATAATATACCTAATCAGCTTTTCTTTTTTTTTTCTTTTTTCTGATAAAGCTGTGTGTCATCCTACAATTTTTAAACATGTTTGGCTAATCAGTTATGACTATAATTATTTTTTAGACTGGCATAATACAATTTATAAGGGAGATCAAGTTTAAAGTCATCGTGATAAATTTATCCTCTCTGCTAGAATGAAATGCACAAAGCCTTCCACAATTTTATGTTGTTACTTGGTTGGAGACTGTTCATCTGATCTGATGCATAAAAAGTTCAGCATTTTCAATGAATCCAATTCTGGAAATCATTGACCCTAAACCAGTGGATTTGCACTAATGGGTACAAGTTTGGTAATGGAAGCATCTTGTTTTGTCTGCAGTCTGATTTTCTTGCTGATACCTTATGTAGGTATAGTTTCAATTCACTACTGATAGTTTATACCTCTGTATAGTGTTTCCTTTTAAACGGTGTGAATCCATGGGGGGGATTTTCCAAAAATGGACTGAAAAAGAGTTAAGTTTATGCAATATCTCCCTTTATAACACAATGTGGAAGTTTGTCTTACACCCTTGTTTTCCTGTCATACTGCCCAGAACAGTCTTAACTGTCCACACTGCATAACTATTAATTTTGCTGCCTCATTTTGTCCAGGAGAGAATTAAAGCATGTGTTTAAAGATATTTATATTCAAAAGAGTGTGATTGCAGCTTAGGTGCCTTGGCCAAACATGGTTTCCTAATACTATTCCAGGAAGATTTCTGTCCTCAAATACCTCCTCATGCTACAGCTCAGGGCATGCAAAATGCATTCCAAGTTTTATGTTCTAAAATCCATTGTGATAGGATCTAATAGCCTATAGGAGAAAGTTTCACGAAGGATGTCTGGACTTCAGGCGGCTCTCTTGAAAGCTGTTTATTGCATAGGCGAAGTTACAGCAGTTCAGGGAGTGGGTATGCAGAGCCAGCCCTACAGCTGCCAGCTCCAGCTGTAGGGACACCTGAAGCCGCTTTCTGTTCAAGTTACAAAGCATTATGTATTCTTTGCAGAGTATCTTGACACGTAACAACCAATAAGCACCATACACAATACCTTTACATTTGCCTATAGCCTATCATAACTACTACCATCACCATATTATAGTCATTATTATCCAATCACAAGAGTAAGTAAGTTACAATTTAAGTTTACAGTGGAAAATTCTCAGACCTTTCTTCTTCTTGCTACATCAACACTTCTTGTTTGCCTGCCATATCTCTCTTTTTGGTAAGGACATGTTTTCTATTTACTTATTCTCTTCTTGAGACTTATTTACTTGGTGAAAAACATGTCTTTGTAGTCACATACCTTTGTCCTACTCCTAAAAATCTCTTTCCAACTCATCTCCAACCTTTGCCTTCTCAGTTACTCAGCGATCACTGTTTCAGCAAAACATCTTTTATTCTATATCAAAACTTGCTTTCATTTCTATCTCATCCCCAGTTTCTACATTCAGAGATCTTTCTGCCAAGCCTACATACCTGTGAAACTTTCTTACCAAACTTTCATCCTCCCCAACAATAGTCTTCATGTTGTTTTGGATATTCTGAACTGAAAACGAGCGCTGGTTAGCTGACATACAATAGTAGTGTCTTAGGCCAGCACACAGGGCCCACAGGAGAACCAAGGCCAAGTTGTGTCACCTGTACTGAAGCCAATTTGTGTGTTCATCTTTGGTCCAGAAGGTGTTCACTGGGCTTCCAACCCAGTGGGATTCATGCTTTATGAATTATGGCAGGAAACATGACAAGCACAGAGATTTTTTGTCTTCAAGTTCCACAGCATGCAAGCGTACGTTTTTCATCAAAGCCTCTTGGATGAGATGCTCTGAAATACTACTGATCGAGAAATTCCTGACTCTGTTGGAACCACAACTTGATTACAATTATTTCAAAAATATGAGACGTGGAGTTTTTAAAATTGTGGATTTTTGAGTCCGTGTTTCTGCCTTATTCCTTAAATGTACATGCTATAGTTCTCTCCCTAAGCTGGAGTTGCATTAGTATAAGTACCTTATGAGACTTTCTTCTGAGAGTTTCAATATTTTTGCTTATTTAAATTAAGGACTTCTGGTTTGGAAAAAACTACTTGATATTTATTAAATTTGTACATTTATAATATAAACCTGGATGGATATATAATGATAACTCATGTTTCAGGAAGGCATATTTAGGAGCTCCCTCCTCTAAACATGTGCTGATCACTAAACATATTTGTCATTTTGTCTAGCTTCCTGAAAGACATAACATTAATTCTGGAGTTATATACTACAAAAGTTCGTGTAACCTAACATTATAGATAGTCAGAAGTGTTTACAGGAAGGGTCACATTTGCATTATGTAAATTGAGGCGTTTACATCCAGCTGCAGAAGTATGTCCTTGTTACAGTGTCTGTCACCACTGGTAAAGCAGGTTTATGGAGCTTCTGGTCATTTCTTTGGTCCAGTTTATCACATGCTGAATGGAACTGGTACAAATATTTGGGGGTGGTACTGTGATCTCTATCAGATTGTTTGTTTAAACCCAGAAAATTTTAAATCTGCAACTCTACAAAGAATTACACTGGTCTAACTCAGTGAATGCTGGATTGCAAGGTAAGAGGAGGAATGAATGGCCAGGATAGGGTAGATAGGAATATTTTGAACTGGCTGTTCCACTGTGAAATACCTGTTTGGAACCACACCTTGCTATTAAGTATTTTGAAGTCAACAAGCAGGGAGGGACATAGCAGTAGGTAGGAGAGGTAGAAGAGATGCCAAAAGTGACAGCTATGGAAATAGACTCCATTAGCGTAGGAGATGGGTTGAGATACAAGGCAGTCAAATCTGATTGTCAGAACTGGTTGTTGCAGGAAGGTCCTCAAGATAAATTTTAGGTAAGGCAAGCCTCAATGATGGATCTTGTCTAAAATCGAGAATGAATGTAAATAATCTTGGAATTGGCTTCAGTGAAGTGATAAATGGTCAAAAGAAGTCCAGACACTACTTTGAAGTCATTTATTTGGAAATTTGTTGTGAGTGTTCCAGGGACTACCAAAATCTGTGCATTGAATTCTCTTGGGAAAGGGAAGCCTAAAACCGGGTTACTGATTCAATCTCAGTGTCAAAGATCTCATCACAAGGCTGGGTTTCCCCAAGACTGAGTTCTCCCTTCCTGTGTGGAAGATGGTTGGGAAGATGGCATCACAAGATACTAATTAGAAGGTTTTACTCAGTGCCACTGTGATGTATAACCGGACAGTGGACAAAACAAGTGAGACTGAAGAGGTCCTCAAATTACAATGATACCTGAAATGCATCAAGATTTTCTTTGAACCAAGATGAATTACATTTTCAAGACTGATCTGAGATTAGTGACAAATAGTGTTGGTTACTAGGAAAATATGTACTGCAGAAACAAAAAAACCCACTGTGAATTCCACTGCAACAAATTGTTTTACAGGCTGGCTGTTTGTTTCTCTTTTAGAACAAAAAATTGAAAAACAAACAAAGAAGCAAGAAAAACATACCACGGGATTACAGTGAATGGGACAAGTATGTTAAATCCCTTATATTTCAGTTTTTAATAAATCTTACTTATTTGTTTAACTAGGGAACACAGTTGATGCATTTTGCAGAAATGCAAAATATCAGGCAAGTGTAACACTGATGAAACTTTGGTTTTTCTTAATAAATATTCTGTTAAAATGCAAATAACATGTGTTGCTAACAGCTGAGAACAAATTAGTCTATGCTTTTGTACAAGCTGTGTGAAATATAGTAAGTCAGCAGAAAAATAAATAAAAACTGATTAATTAATTGATGACCTTTTTGAAAGCAGTTCTTGGGTTATTTAACATGGACTTATAAATTTGGACTTCTCTATATCTAAAGACATGGTTCTAAATTGAAAACAAAACTGGTGAATACTTACTCCTGCACTGAACCTCACTAACCTCAAAGAATGAGCTTCAGGCAGGTGCATCAGTTTACTCAGATGCAATTACACATAACAGAGGTTTAGCCAGTAACTATTTTTAGAATGGATGGAGCTCTGTTACAAAGACGCTGCGCATCATGTAATGGTGGCATATTACTCTCCCAAGTTACGTCGCAGGTTGATGCCCATATTGTTGAAAAGCACACACTTGTGTTTTACATGGTAGAAGCTTTACTGTAGTTCCTGAAATTTGGAATATGATGCTGTAGAATTAGAGTGAGGAGGCAGAAGTTTCTAGTGCAGTAGATGGGGAGCTAAATCTAGATATTGTGGGGTTTGGGTAATGAAACTGTACCCCAAAGCCCCTATAAAAGCCCTGTTCTGCATAAGTTTTGCATATCAGTTATTTTCATGCATGTATCTTTCACAAATTGTTGTCTTCCTGCTCAAATGTGAACGAAGAAAATAGGTTATAAAAATAATTTCTGCAACAATTTATTCTTTCATTGTTTATTCTTTAACCTTGCTACTGTATCTTTCCAAAGTAATCTTGTGCAGATTTTGTTTACACTTTTATGTACAAAGTCTTTAAGTGCTTTAGCATGCTGATAATAATACAGTTTGTGAATTTTCCATAGAGTGTATTTATTTTGGATTATGAGTATACTGAAGCAGAGTTGTTTGAAAGACATTTTCCAATTTAAAGCATATCATGTTTTTAAAATGTTTCGACGATAACTTCAAAACTTTCAAATAATTGTTTAGGCAATTTCTGAACAAAATGTTTGGGTTCTTTTTTTTTTTTTTCCCAAATATTATTTTTTCAAATATTTATTTGAAATGTGGTTAATTTATAATAATTAGGTAAAAGTAAGCTAGCAAAAGATCAGATTCAAAATGGAGAACAATTAGCCTTATGTGAAAAGGTTTTGAATTGGATAAATTTTCAAAATATTATCTCGATTTCCAAAATAAATTATTCATATTGTCAAGGTTATTGTGAAAGGAAAGGCTATTTTTCATTACGCCCTACACAGAAAAGCAGTAAGAATAATGTTTCTAGTGTAAGAATTTATTATTTTTATATTTGTTTTACAGTACTAGGGCAGCAATATTTCTTCGCTCTACATTCCTAAATACTGTTTTCAGAAGCTGCTTCAGAGTAGCTTTGCAAGTGCCTGAGACTACTTACCTCAGGTTTACTGTATAAACTGCTTTGAAGCTGTCTCTTAGTTATTTTGGCAAAGGCTGATAGAGATGTTTGATAGGGCTAGGATTGAGCCTGATGATACTGTTTCTTAAATTTTACCATTGTCTTTTTTGGGGGAAGATGTCTTTTTTTTTGAGGAGGTGAGGCAGAGAGTTTTGTTAGTCACAGATAAGTGAACACAGCCTGTATATCTTTTCCTTGGGTTTATAATGGAAATACGGTATGCCTTTCTATCAGCTGAGGAGTCTTGCTATGAAGCACTATTGAATTTGTCATTTTATTAATTAAAGGTTTGATGTGGAAAAGGAATGTTCTAAAATTGATGAAGACTATGAAGAAGGTAACTCAAAAGCAAGATTCTTCAGTAGGCCAAGTCCACCTGTAATTGAAAAGAAAATTGACACAACTGGTAATACCTTAGAAACATAATTTTTCTTTAGTTGTAATAGTGTTGTAGAGTATCAATACGTGTATCAGAGTTAAAGTGCCTTCATTTTTCAGCCCGTAAAGATGCTTAAAGTTGTTAGATCATCAAGTGAGCTTGAAGCCATGTTTGAAAAAAATTTAGTCTTGTTTAATAAACAGTAAGAATGTTTATGTTGTGTTTAGTTGAGAGCACTAGGTAAAGAAGTAAAGCATATATCTGGTATTATCAATGAATGGTAGAGGTAAGTCAACTGCTTTTTTCTTGCACTCTGAATTGTATCAGAGTGCCTGTCAGAAGAATTTAATGTTTTATTACAGAAAACGAAATTCAAATTTGTCTTTTAGTTAGCCATGTGCTTTTTTAAAAAATGCAGACTATGAGATTCAAAGTATTTTATCTGAGTGTTTTGATTACATCTGTGCAAGTTGTTAGTTCTTGTTGTGTAGAAATATTTTTTGCTAGGACTGACAAAGAGAGAGAAAATTTTTATTGCTACTCGTGAAAAAGAAAAGGGCAATGAAGCCTTTGCCATTGGTGATTATATGGAAGCAGTGACATATTACACTCGGTGAGTAAATGCTATTGTGTTCTTTTATTTTAATGACTCTTACTTGTGAATGTTGTTTTTAGACCAATGTAATTGAACCAACTTGTTATTGAAGCAACTAGTGAAAATTAAATTATTTTCACAAGGACAAAAGGATTTGACAGAAGAATATTTAAAGCACTGATGCATCGTTATACTAATTTTTATTTATTGGGAAGAGAAGGGGCTAGATAGTGATGGAATACAATCTGCAGGTGTCACAAACTTCAGATTTTTCACTGAGATTCAAGGGCATGTTTACAAAAATAAAAGGATAAGTAGAGTGTTGAGAAACTAAGTAAATTACAAATGTAATTTAACTCTGTGCTTTGAAATGGTAAGGACTTAAAAAAACCCAGAAATCAGAAGTGTCAAAGTTGTCATTTAGAAATTTAGCATCTATGGGAATCTTGGGGTATTAATTACCGGTGTAAACGGAGGGTAATGTTATGACACTACTGTGAGATGAAACGTGAAGATAATTCATGGGCTGTGAAAAAAGTATGAGAATGTTAAGGCATTTGTGGTCAGTGCAGATAAGTATGGAGAAAACAATGAATAGAAGTAGTGTGGAGCAGCAATAAAATAAATATTTAACAGATTTATGTTTAGGAAGAATCATTCATATTGTCACTGAAAGAGGCAGGATTATGAAAATTTACCTGGCGATTGCTGAGATAGATGTGTGTGTGTGTGTGTGTGTGCGCGTGCTTGTAATGATATTCATAGAGCACAAGCTGCTTAACTGAGGCATTTCATGTGTGATGGGGGTGTTTTTGTTCTTGACTTGCAGCCTTAAGATCTTTCTTGTTTTGTTTGGTTTTTTTTACACAAACATAAAAAAAGTCTATAGCTGTATTTCATATACAATAAATAAAACACAAATACATAATATAAAAATAAGTCAAAATGTCTGCTTTTGGAACATAAATAAGGTACTAATTACTAAGATAGGCAGAATCCTTTCTAATGGAGAGTTTTTCCATTTTTGATCCCCATGGGGCACTGTATGCCTTCTGAAATGTATGATATTGACAGCATGCTGTTCTAACTGGTCACTTTTCTAATCCTATCTGAAATCTGTTTCCTTAGAGTTACGACTATTTAAGTAAAATATTTTGGAGTGAATTGTTAATAATCTGAAGGGATTATCTGTATATGGCTAAAATGGAAAACATAGAGTCTGACCTCTTATTCTTACCCATTGGCTCTCTTGACTGGCTTGTCAGTCTCTTGCTTGTTCCAAAACAAACCTTCACGCATTTAATCACTGCTTAGGCTAGGATGTATCTTTACTTCTTCCTCACCCTCCTAGCCTTTCTAAAGAGCATGCACAGATTATCCCACCATATCCGTTTTCCCACTGGGATCATAGCTGCAGAGACCTTTTATTCTTTTTTTGTTTCCCATGTGTTGCTCATTTGTGGACAAGCATTTGAGATTGTTCTCAATCATGTTTTTCTCACAAGGAAAGTGTGAGTATGTTGCAGTGTGCTGTCTCCCTGGCACTTCCATTGCTAATCTTCCCAGTGAACACATCTTAGGGTCCTTGCAACATTAGCAATGTTGTTGGCAAAAATTCCCTTACACCATTTTGTTGTGTGCATCCTAGCTGTCCTTATTCCTCAGAGATGATTGTGTTGTAACAGAAGCTAAAGCCCTACCTACAATACCAGCCCTGCAGCCAGACATTGACCTGGACAGTTCATCCACTGCTACCTGAGTCTTTCCATTTTACAAGCAAGATCAAGGAGAATCCCATGTGTTCCCACCTCCCATGCTCTTCATCATAACCCCCAGAGCTGTGTAGTTGCTCTTTATACTCTCAAAGGTTTCATTTGTTGGAGTCTACGTGGATGGCAGGGAGAGGTAGTAGTCTAAGTGACAGATGAGCCACAGCATCTTCTCTGCAACATCTCAGGTCTAAGCCCTGGCAAGCAACAGGCCTCTGAAGACAGTAAATCTAGTTGGTGGATAGGTTACCTGTGGTCTCACAGGAGGGAGTCTCTAACCACTGCTGGGGTTAGAATACCAGTATTAATATTGTTATAGTACCTTTATCAGCTTCCAGTAGTGATGTGTTTCTAGATTCAGGTTTTCTGACTGTGAGTCTAATATGGTCACTATTCCCTTTGTTTAGGAGTATATCAGTAATACCAACTGCAGCTGTGTATAATAACAAAGCTCAAGCAGAAATCAAACTGCAGGACTGGGACAGTGCTTTGCAGGATTGTGAGATGGTACTAGATATGGAACCTGGCAACATAAAAGGTAAAGTAGAAAATAAAATTGCTCATCAATGTATTATTTTATCTCTAGCAAATAAAATGGTACATGTTGTTAGTTGACTTAACTGAGCTTTAGGTCTAAGTACAAATAAGGAAACAGCGTAGCTCCCCAAAGCAATTTTAATGGTTCTTTTTTGAGGGTTAGTGAAGTTTTATGCAGTTCATCCTGTTGATCTGTAATGGGAATTCTTACGTGGCAACATGTTTTTCATATGATAACTACAAGCCCTCTTGTATATGTACAGTGCAGTGTTTCCATATTACCCACAATGAATTACAAATTAATATAAAAGTGATGTGAAAGCAATCAAAGTTGCTGATTTATTCCTTTCTGAATGTAGCTAACTGTATTTGCATGGGTGGAGGGGGGAAAATTTAAAAACTATGAAAAGGTGCTTCACAATTCATGACTGCTGCCTCAAAAGACATCATGTGAAATTGCATCATTAAAAATTATCCAGGGAACAGTTATTACTAATATAGAAGTGCAGAATTTTTAAAACTTCATAACTACACTTAATATGTCTAGAAAAAATAGTGTACTTTTATTCACTTTATACTTTAAATACATAAATAATACACTTCGTTCTTTTGTAGCTTTAATGCGCCGTGCCACTGTACACAGTCATCTGCAGAATTACCAGACAGCTATAGAGGATCTGAATAAAGTGTTGTCTGTTGAACCAGAAAGCTCTATAGCTAAGGTAAAGATCAGTGACTTGAATATGGCTAGAAAGAGATGGTATGCAGTTGTAGCATAAAGTGAGTACAGTTTATGTTGTTTGATAGAACTATGAGTTTTGAGGACACACTCGATCTGCTGTGCCATTGACCAGTTTCCCAAGACCACATGTGGTGGAAATAAGTTACTTGAATGTGGCCAGATCTTCTGTTCAGGAGACTGTGAGGAAAAGTCTTCTCTATTAATGTAATTTAGGTGCCTAAAACATTTTCTGCTGAACATGCTTACAGTATTAGTGTCTTAGCTGATCAAAGATATATGGAAATTTCTCTTGAAAAGATCCATTGAGACAGGTGCTTTTAAGTTTGAATACATAATGAAAAGAAAAATTCAATAGAGATTCCAGGCTTTTTTTTTGTTGTAGTGGTAAAGTTAACCCAGAAGGCGAGGAGCTGGTTTCTGTCCTCGTTTCAGTATGGTGTTATAAATCCTCATTTCTCATCTCCAGGGTAGAATGAAAAACCTTCCATGCCTTCTGATAAATCTGGACCCTTCATAACCAATTTTGGATCAAAGAAAGCCAGATGCTTTCTTTGAAAATTAAGGTCAGGATGTGGTCCTTGTACTACTTCAGCGGTTTAGGAGAGGACTGGTTTATATCCTTTCATTGGTATCTTAGGGGTGTTTTGCAGGTTAGAACAGTCCTTGCATTTGGACTCTGCATGTCCTGAGAATCTTCAGTACTGGGCAGTTTCGGTAGTAAATTGCTCTTTTTGTTAATTATGAATCCATCATACTACTACCCTCCCAATTTTTTTACATATGGCTTCTGGATGCTGTGCAATTGTCTCACCCTCTGAAATCTGTCCAGCTCTTGTTGGTGGCATATTGTAAGCTGCTAGCAGTTTGCTCATTGCTGCTTCTTCCCATGGAGTTACTTGATCACTGCTATTGCTTGAACCAGTGAAAGTGGTACAAGTCTCTTGTGTCAAATTCACCGTATACAGCATTTATCTCTTTTAGGGTGTTCCTGGAGCTAAGTTCCTGAGTTTCACATCAGCCAAGGACTTACATGTCTCAAGATTTGAGTTCTAAAAGAGATTTTGGTCTATTTTTTTTTTTTTTTCTGTTTATAAGACTGAATCACTAAATAGCTTGTCAGTCTGTGATGGCAAACTCCACAACAGTCTTTGTGAAAAGATGTATCAAATAGGCTGTGCTGAGACTTCTTAAAATACCAGACATAGACAGTCACTCATTTTGAGTAGACCGTTCCATTAATTCCTTTGCTGAGCAGTGCTTTTGTAGCTGAAAGCAGATGTCTGTACTTTGTCCTTATCCATGCCAGCTATTATGCCTTAGCTGGCACATCTAGAAATGACAAGTGCTTGGCAGGGCATTTTTTCAAGTTTCTCATTGCTTGGAGGATCCTCAAAACCCTCTTGAGCTAAATACGAATGTATGGAACATACACAGAGTGCATGTTTATATCCAGAATCACTAATATAAAAGTGAATTGGTTGTCAGTAACTGGAATTCTTCAAGGTACTTTGTCCATGTGAATCTTTGCTTGATCCTGTTCTTACCTGCTTCTTGAGACAGGAAGTACTGAGATAGCACTTCCTTGCACAGCATGGAATTACATTCAGAATAGCACATAATGTTGGGTTTGTCTTACTCTAACAGTGTAAAGTGGTTTAGTGGTTTATGAGTTACAGTGGTAGTGCTGGGTTAACAGTTGGACTTGATCTTAAAGGTCTCTTCCAACCTTGACAATTCTAAGTGCAGTTAAAGGGTGTTTTTTGAGTAATGGAAAAATGTAATGGAATGAGAAACTGTTTGATCATCGAATTGCAGCTCTTACAAGAGGAGCAAACCTTATCATTATTCAGCCGTGTCCTGCTGCTGCACTGTTAAGAGACTGTTCTGGTTAAGAGACTGTAACTGGTTCTCTCAGTTATATTTCTCCATCAGATGTCCATTTGACATCAGATTCTCCGTAGCATAAATTTTGATTCTGATTTTAGGCTTTTTTGGAGAGTCTCTAGAGAGCCCATTTTCCACATCTCTTCTTAGTAGACCATGCCAGATCTCACAATCATAAATCTACTTTTTTTCCTTTCTTTTTTTTTTTTGCTTAAGTAGTGCATTCAAGAAAGTATTTATTTATTTATTTATTTATGTGATATCTTCACACAAAGATGTGAAGATATCTTATATCTATCTTTGTAAGAAATAGAAATTGACCATTAATCTTGGTTTGATGCTGACTCTTGGAAAATTCACATTTATTTACCCTCTTTTTATATCAGCAACATTTATCTTGATAGTTCTTCAGGATCTTACATGGATTATTTAACAGAATGTATTTGCTGTACATAAATTGTAATTTATATACATAACAAATATTGCTGTTTTTTTCCTCTATTATAGAAAAGTCTGCTAGAGATTGAAAAGAAACTGAGAGGTTTAGAGCCTGTATCTGAGCCTCAAGGCAAAGGAAAAAGAATACTTATTCAAGACCTGGATGATTCAGAAAATGGCGAAGAAAGAAGGGAAAATACAGAAGAATGTGAAAGACGTGGTGGAGATAAAAGTAATGTCATATTATTTCCTATTTTATGTCCTGATGAAAAAATTGTTGTCTTTGAGATTGCAATATTTATTCACAAAATTCATCCATATTTTCTTGCAAAGAATTTTGTCTGTTTGAAGACTAAAATTACACTGACTACTTAAAGTAGATCTGAGTGTGAAATCTAGAATCCAGTTTTATTACACATCTTTGTAATTCTTTCTAGAATGGGCATAACAGAGGCAAATGGAAAATGCTGCTATAAATCACCTACATTCCTGTGCTCTGTGTAATTTTATACCTGTCCTTTGATGTGAACCCGGTTAAAATTTTCTTCTGGTGTTAGTGAACATTTTCTGTTCCTGAGATCTTTCTCACACACAGCTTTCCTGCCTTCCTACTAGCATATTTTTCTTCTGCATTTTTCTTCCCGTCCTTGCATCAAAGGGTGTAAAAATGGTCAAGTGTAATTTGTCAACATCTGTAATTTTTGTTGTTGTTTGTTTTGGAAACTGTCATTTTTTTTTTTTTTTAATTGTAAGAGGTCATCTCTGTGCTCTGAGGTAAACAACATGTAATTCTTGTACTGTATGTAGTTTACAAGCAGTTGAAGTGTATTTCCCATTCCTGGATTAGTGTGTGACTAAATGCAAGGCTGCTGAGATGAAGCCACTGGCATAATCAGAATCCATGGCTTGCAGGAGGAAGTCGGCAGCAGGGGCTATGAAGGCTTGCATTGGCAGGTTGCTTTTAGATTCAGCTGCGTGGCTGGCCTCCAGCCTGCAACAGAATAACATCCTGAGGCTGACTTCACCCTTCTCTTTTCTGTTGGTTATGTTGGTTCTTTAAGGTGTCATGGCATGACAGCTGTGATTTTTATGTTTTGTGTGTTTTATCTTGAAACTAAATCAGTCTGTGGGTTCTGCAGCTTAATTGTGAATGTTGGACTGTACATGTGTGATACAATAATGCATTATTGGCACAAAATTAGGGAAAACAACATTTTTCCAAATCAGTTGGTGTGTACCAAATCTCCTTACCTAAAACCTTGGAAGAAAAGGTGTATCATGTCCCTGGCCTTAAATGTCAGGTAATTTGGGGTTGTTTTCTATTGTGAGCATTCAGATGACTATGTGCCTTCTAGCTCCATAGGAAGACATCCATTCTGTTGATGAAAGGTTAGGCTTTTAAACATAAGGAAGATTGTCAACTGATGCCAATGGCAAATGTGTTCCTGTGATATACATAAATATTTCTGAGATTTAAGTGGCAAGCAGTTTCATAGATTACTCTGTGTTTTCTTGTACAACTGGAAACAAATATGAATTCAGTTCAGTAAATGAATGAAGACATACTGTCAACCTAACAGCAATAAGTAGACTAAATGTCTAGTCCTGTAGTCATAGACAGTCCAGTAGTCCATGTAGTCCTGTCATGTAGTCACGTTTTTTTCACATTCTAGTTGGTAAGCCTAATGCATTCCTACTAAATTTACAATTTAGAGATTGGAAAAAAAAATAAAAATATTGTTTGTTTTCTTTAGCTCTGAAGAGTTGATTTTTGAACTTTGAGCAAAACAGTCTAAATAGAGTGTAGTCTCTCTTCATCTTCTATTTAACTGAAAGCAAAAGTAAATAGAACCCTTTATGTACCCATAGAAATGGAAAATTGCTTGCATCCTAGAGACTCTAAAAAGCAGTATTCAGATACTGTAAAACCTAAAAATCATGTATGTACTTGAAAAAGCACCTGGTATTTTGACATGTTTCTAGTAGTTATAACCTCAAGTGATAAATACAGTGTAAAGATAAATTGATATATTTTAAATATCCCCTTTTAATCAAGAAAAATTTGTTGAGTTGTCTGGTATTTACTTGGTCTATTGCAATATTAAAGAATATTATATATGATATTAAACAATCCCCAAACTTCAAATATTCCTGTTATTCAGTGGTTTTTTTTTTTTTTTAGCTTTATGATGGTCCTTCAATTTTAAGTTTGTTATTTTAGTAATAACATAAATTAAAATTCTTTCTAGTGTGTATTTGTTGTCATTCTGGTCAAAATTATGTCCATACTTTTCAGTACCTTTCTTTAAGTTCTCCTTGGAATTTATAATGTGTCTTGCATTTTTTTTTTCCCCTTAAGAAAAGTTCAGAAGTGTTGGTATTTTTTTTTAGCCCAGAATACTGCTTTCGTGAATACATTTCTTCGTAGATACAGGAACATTGTTTATAAACACTGAAACTAAAAGACAGTGAGAATTATATTTGAGAAGTATAGCTGTACAATTTTTTGCATGCTGTTTACTCAGACATGAAATATTTAACTAATTAGCATTACCCAGCAGCTAAGCAAGGTAACTATCAGTATTCTTATTGTCGGGGGGGGACTCCAGACTCCAAATGCTATAAATGTTTCCTGTTTAGTCTGGGGCTGGTTCTGTGCATCTCATCTTTAGGAAATTTCCTCCTGTGTTCAGGAAGTAATATGCACATTCACATCACATGTGCCTGCCTTGCTTTTTCTTTGTGTCTAGAAGATGCTCTTTGAGAGTGTTTTGCTGTGTTTTCTAAAAGCTCGTCCTATCACCTGTTCATCTGTGACATTTAAATTTTTTTTTCTGTTTTGGTGTATGTACAATGAAAGCATTTTAGCATGTATTTTAACCAAGTTGTTAATATACTGCTGTCTTCATTCATCTGCCCAGCATGCCTTTTACCACCATTCTCCCTAGCAAATAGACTTTAAACCTTCTTGGCATATTTGGCACCACCAATTGGATGGGTGGATGGATGTCTCAAATATAAATAATTTAAGTTTTACAAAAATGTCTGTGTGGGTAGATTTAGCCTATTGTTGTTCCCACTGTGGAGTATGAACTTACTATTAAACATGGTATTTCAAAACAGGGACTACAGCTAGGTAGGAGGCACTAGAGCATCAATTGTTTCTACAAGTCTTACGCTTTCCCATCCTGTTCAGTTTAATTTCAGTAACATTTTGTGTGTTTAAAAAAAATTATTTCTTTCATTTGGAACCATCTGGAGTTCATCCGTATTGAGTCAGCTTCAGATGTTTAGTTAAAGTCAATTGAAAGTATCACTCCAATATATGAAAAAATTCTATTGGACAGATAAATACATCAAGTGAAGGGAAGAGGAAGAGAGCATTTTAGTAGTACCAAAAGACAAGTTGTCCTTCTGTGGCTAGTAGTATCGAGAGTCAGGCTCTGCAGAAATCTGTATTTGAATACTGTGGTGCTAATCTGGTAGGAATTCAGCAGAATAAGGAAGACAGAGATGTTATTATCTAATATCCTTATTCTGTGATTTTTCCTAAATAAATTTGTAATAAATAAACATGAAAGTTGAATGATCACAAGTATGCATAAAAGGATTTTTGACATGTCTAAATGAAATCTTCTTGAGAAGGATTTATAAGCTTTTGTCCTGCCTATTCTATGTTATATTTGAGGAGAGTTTTGTATAACATTCCTGGTTTTTTCGCTTGTGATCTTATTTTAACATGCAAGCATTTTGATTTGGTCATGGAAGATCAAAGTGTCCGTGTTGTAATAGGTTGTATTTAAAGAGTTAATTTCAAGGTGAGCCCTGTACCATTCTGACACCGCAGGACAGGGGTTCCCATGTGCCCAGCAAGGAGAAATGAGGCTTCACAGTAACCCCTTCTCAATAACAATTGAAAGTTACTTGTAAGTAGGAATTCTTCTGTGTCCTTAGCAGTGTTTTCTGAGGCAGATAAGCCCCCCTAGCGTTAGGATGCTGCAGGCTTTGGTCGGTGTCTCTCTGCAGCACCCCCCTGTCGCAGCAGGCCGATAGTTCGCTCTGATGATGCGTCTCTAACCCCGCTCATTAACGCCCTTGCAGCCTCCGCCGCGGCAGCGGCAGCGCGGGCGGGAGCCGGGGAGCCCGCGATGGGCAACGCGCACAGAAAGTCCCACGGCAAAGGCGGCAGCAAGGCGCAGGACAGAGAGACGCACAGGCAGAAGGACTCCGATGAGAGCAGATCAAAAAAAGGCGCATCAGAGAAGAAATCAGGAAAGCATTTGTCAGACCATGAAGGTGAAGTTAATGGCTATTTACGCAGTGATGAGAAGAGTGAAAGCCCCGAAGCTGAGGAGATCTCCAAACCGCATAGAGAAGGGTCTCAGTCGGCTGGTGGTGGCAGTTCCACTTCACTTCCTCTTACTGCAGCAAAACTAAAAAGTGAAGGAAATGAGTTATTTAAGAGTGGACAGTTTGGAGAAGCTGTGCTCAAATACTCGGAAGCAATTGAATATGTCATTGGTCTAGGTGAGTGTAATACCTTATACTTAAATCTAGAACTGTTTAGATGATTTAAAGGAGCTACAAGTGAACAAATTTAGCCTGCCGCTGGATTTTTGACAGGAGTTACTGTGCAGTAAATCTTTCATCATTTCAGTAGACAGCAATTCACGTGACAGAAAACATTGGACAATGAGTGAAATAATGTTTCAATTTTCTTGCGGTAGAGCTGTCAGCATTTATTTATGTTTGAATACGTAGATACTCTAGACACGATAAAAGAAAACTCTTAACTGCTTTGCAGTGTTGCAAACTGCATCACTGCAGAGCAACTTGGAGCATGCGAGTCTTTAATTCTTGAGCCTAATTTCAGTAATACAATTTGATTTTAATTGTGACTTCTTTTAGGAGAACAAAGTCCAGACGATTTAAGTATCCTGTACTCAAACAGAGCAGCATGTTACCTCAAAGAAGGGAACTGCAGTGACTGCATTCAGGATTGTAACAGGTAAATTGGAACCTCCCATGTGGAACAACAACATTCCTGGTGGTGATTAAACATTTTAACTGATACAATGCTAGTGCTGTTTGACTCAGAACAGTATCAATAAAGTCTGATTCCCTGTCTAAATGACAGATACCTTTGTTACATAAACAGTCACATGGAAACTAGGAAAGGAACAACTTTTAAGTTACTGTCTTACTGTGTAAGGGCAGTTTTTAAGCTTATTGTGTACACAGAAATGCATAGCAGGATTAAAATCGTTAATATAAAAGCAGATTGACAGTGGTGTTCTGCAGTAACTTATATGTAAAAGCTTTGTTAAGCCAGATGCTTATCACAGTATTGGAAATTGCTTTTGAGCACATGTATGGTGTGTGTGTGTGTTCTCTGTGTTTGGTTTGTTGTTTTGGTTTGGGGTTTTTTTAATATATACTTGACACAGTTATAAACGGTAATTACAGCTGTTAAGGAATTGAACTAAAATCCTTCCTGCTTATTGTGGCTTTTAAGGATGCAGGAGTTAGAGAAGATCAGACACTGTCAATAACTTCCAAACATTGTGTCCCACTAAATGATTACTGTATTTTTGATGTTTTGGGGTTTTTTAATATTTCCATAGATTGAGTTTGTAATGCTGAGGCTTAAGGTGCAAAAAAGTATTTTAAAATAATTAGAAATCATATTAATTAATCAGTTGAGATTTTTGTACAGCAGGACTCAACTATTAAAAAAGCCCTCCAAAACTAAAAATAAAATATGGATGTACCTTTGTAATACAAAGGTACAAAACATTTAACTTGCTGTATGTATTCTACCTGACAGAGTAAGTTTCCTAAAAAAATTACTTATTAGCAGTATTTTGTTAAAATAGATGAAGGATCACAGACAGCTGGCTGAGATGGCATATTTAAGAGCCATCACGTTTTTCTATTCAGGAAGTGCGAAGATCGTAAGATTTCAGCTGAAATCAGTAATACAAAGGTTTTAGGTTTTGTATTCTTACCAATTAGAAGCTTTTTTTCTTACTACTTAATGATGCTGTCCTTAATGTCATGCATATTTCCTGGATGCACAAGGACCCATGATGCTTAGCAGTAGAAATAATACAGAGGTAGAAATAATATAGAGACTGGGAAGCAGAACTGCAAATATGCAAACACACATAAATTAGGCAATGTCAAATAAATCTTCAGTAGGCAACACAATATAATAGATGATCTACAAATAGGTTACTTGATTTCAAAGTAAAAAATTATGTGGGGTTATATTAGGAGAAACCTTCTCCCCATGAACAGTGCCTTGGCATTGCAAGAGCTTGCCCAGAGATGCTGGGCAGAGATTCCCTTGGAGGTTTTCAAGGCCCAGCTGTATCAAGCCCCAAGCAACCTTGTCTGATCTTGGAGCTGACCATCCATACCTGTAGCAGAAAGTTGAGACATCTCGGTCTGGATTGCTTTATGACTTCATGAAATCAAATTGTCTAGACTAACCTTAATTTCACTCTTTCAAAAGTTTATCTCTCTTTAGCAAGAATCATTGAAAAAAGGTAGTTGTTGAGAAATAAAGCCTTTGTGAACTGCTTCGTATTGCTGGAAAAGTGCATGGTGTTTGGAAGGAGTTCTAATTGCACAAGGTTGATCTTGGTGTTGACCAGGCAGACAATCAGAAGTGTAAACAGACAAAAGGCAGGCAAAAACCTAAAGTCCAAAGAAAGACAGGTGTGTATTCATGTCCTACTCATTGGGGTTTTTAAGTGCATACTTTCATTTAAGGAAGAAGAGCTGAAAGTCACGTAAGCAAAATCACCATATACTTGAAATCCTTGTAGATCTAGGCATGACTTAAGAAAAATAGCTTTTGCTCTTAAGCAGGTGCCATTACCTTAATCATATCTTGGCAATGAGAGCAGTTTTCCAGATGGAAGATAGGGTTTTGAGTAGAGTAAGCTGTAGTGAAAACACTAACGATTTCAAAACTGGGTATAATGTAGGGTGTTAATATGAACCACTTAGACCCATTTTCCTTAGTTACTTTACTAGTGCCATCTGAAATCACAGAGTTACATATAGTTGTGTATATTATAAAATAGTTTTATTATTCTTATTTCAGTTACTCTTTTTCAATCCTGCATTTTTCTTTTTGTTTTCTTCAGAGCTCTGGAGCTTCAGCCATTTTCCCTTAAGCCTCTTCTACGCCGAGCAATGGCAAATGAGTCAATGGAGCGGTATCGACAGGCATACATTGATTATAAAACAGTCCTACAAATAGACAGCAGCATCCAGGCAGCAAATGATAGTGCTAACAGGTAACTCCACACAGAAATTTTCTGATAAAAAATAGAAATAGAAAATAGAAAAGTAGAATTCAAATTTGTTTGTTTTATATGCTCCCTCTATTCTGTACCCTCAGAGTTGTTGCACAACTAGTACATTATAGCTAGAGGATTGGCTGTTCATTTAGTTGTGTTCCCATAATTTCAGTTTTTGTCTCCTGGCAGTGAGTCCCTTTGCTGTTTTTTTTCAAAAAGGTAATATTGCAAATGTTTTAAGGTTGGGTTTTTTTTTACTAGTGCTTCTACTTGTTCTCTTTCCTAACTTCTATTTTATACTATATAAAGTACTAGTTTAAGGTCCATGCCTTTTCTCTGACATCCCGTTTCCTTTTCATATTAACAATCTTTCTGTGGCAGTTGGAGATTTATGTTAAGTGTGGATCCTTCTGCATGCTGCAGTTGTGGAAATACTGAAGTAGCTTAATACAGTGGTTGGCTGCAAAGCTTAGAGATGTAAAAAATATAATTGAATATTATTTTCAAGTATTAATACTTAAAACATTAATTTTTGCTGCCAAGAGAAGATGTTTGAATTTCTCTAATCATATTTTAATACTATAAAGTTGAAAACAGAACAGCCATTAATCACTGAGAAGGAATCCACATGTGTAACTCTTACAGTGGAATCTAGTATGGTTTTTTTCTTCCTAAGGGAAGGCCATGAGCACTTGCATTATTCATTAAAAAGTCCATAATATCTTTCTTTAAATTCTGCTTATTTGACCAGAGGAAATTGTGACACTTCGTCATCTCTTAGAAGTCCTATTTTTTTGATAACACAACAAATCATTAGTGATCTTCTGTATCTGTGGTGATAATAGAGCACTTGGATTGGTGGAAAAGCTGCTTTTTCTGGTACCTGTGTAATTATTACACTTTTTAAAAATCTTGTTGGCTTATTTTATCTGCAGATAATTCTTTTCGTATTTCTCCTTGACTTGGAACTTGCTCAGTAATAAGCTTATTTCCCTTTTCCCCTTAACACTCTTCCTTTTCTCCTCTCTAGGCCTTCCTTATGTTTTTAGCTTCACTGCTCATTACTCTTTCCTCCCTGGCAACCCATCACCTTATTTCAGCTGCTTCTTCCTTCTTCTCTTCTGCTGGTAATTCATTTTTGCTTGCAAATTACTAGTTTCTAAACCATAGACCTCCTGCATAATTGAACTTCAACTATATTTTTTAAAACATATTTTATCTTTGTAAATTCAACTGAAATTGTTTACTAAAGCATTAATTTTCATTTCCAAAGTAAGAGACCTTTCCAAAAACAAATTTTAAGAAAACATTACTGCCTTTTAACTTAAAGGAACAACCCCAAATGTAATTTTTTTTTTTTAATATTAGGAAGATCAGGTCTTAACAACCTTCTTTTATTGGAGGATTTTTTTGTTTTTAATTTTCTGTGCGAAGTTGGATGGTGATGCTACAGGATGCTGACAGGAAAAACTCATCATCCTGCTTGTGTCTGAGGGTGGGTTTGATAAACCATGTTGAAGCTTGTCTCTGTGTTTACATAGCTAAGCAGACATTCCAAAAACCTTATAATCAGTTGCATATTTTAATACCAAGCTTTTACCTGATCATTATGCAATCAAAAGGAAATAATTGAGTTTATGTACATAAGCCAAACAAGTATATGCAGTTATTTGACTGTTCTTTATTGGTTCCTGAGGTGATTTTTTTAGATAAACTGGAAGAATTGTCTCTTTTAATGGTATATGCCAAATAACTGGAAATTGCATTTCAAGTGTGCTTTTAATTAGTGGCATTTTCCTAGCTTTGTGAACATCCACAGATTTCCTGCTTTGTGTATTTTAATTTCCTCTGGTGTGTTTAGTTTTTTGCTTTTCTCTGTTAGAAATACAGAAGCTCTAATGTGTGGAAATATATTTATGCACTTTGTCTTACTAAATTAAAGTTTCATTCCAGTTGTCTCAATTCCTTTAGTATCATTGAGCAAATTGCATCAAATGGCTTGGGAGCTATTTTACAAGGTCCTGTATGAGCACTGTGCTGCAGAAAGAAATTTGTGATGAACTCCAGAACTGCAGGATTATTGGGTTGAGTTGGGTGTTGGTGGTGGGAAATGAATGTGTTTGTCCCAGCTTTTTCATGAGACACCTGTGCTTTTTAAACTAATCATGGCACACAGGTATGCATTTTTGCAAAAGACTCTGCTTACATTATGATATTACAAGAAGTCAGTTATCATCAGATACTGCAGGATTCTTTCAGTGGATTTTGATGAATTAGAGTTTCTTCCTCCAACTTTTTAAGCCCATTCTGATAAATGAAAAAATAAATAAAATAGGAAGTCAATATGACTCTGGTTTCCTGTAGAATTGCTCCATTACTTTCTATGGGAAATATCTAAATGTAATTAATTGACGTGTTAATATGAAGTGTACTGTTTTGTTGCCTAATAAAACAACCTGAGTAAATCTTTGGGTTGTTCAATTTATGATGATGTGCCACATTTTTTCTTAGCAGTTGAGTTCACAGGCTATCATTAAAATCCTAAAGTTTTAGTAAAATTAGAGCAAAGCAGTACTTGGACAAGCCACCTTCTTGGTATGTCCTTTAAAATACTTGGGAATAGCGCAGGCAGTGGAGAGCCCCTGCAAGGGCATATGTGGTTAACACACATTAAAATAGTCTTTTTGGTCACTTAGAAAACAAACAAAGCAACTACATTATACTATGGAATAAGATATTCTGTGAATGAAAAAATTTACTTTCAAGTTAAAACCACGATTTTTATGCAGCATTGTGTAAGACGTAAACTCACTCATTATACAGCTCTACAAACAGACTTTTTAGTCTCTATGATTCTTTAAAATATTTTGGTAATTTCTATTTTACATAAAGGCAATTAGAACTGGTGTTGTTTCTTGTATCAGTGTTTTGATCAGACCGTAATGGGAAAAGAATATGATCTTGAGTGCTCTGAGTCTGTTGCCAAAGTATTATACTGATGATTCTTTTTTTTTAATAGCTGTTATTAAAATACTTTAAAAGAACAAAAGTAAGTAAGAAAACTCCATTGGGTAATTTATGTTCATTCTGTATTGTTCTTCATGTCACTTTCAAGGTTCTTAATTTTTTTTTTTTGGATGTGTATTCATGTAGTATGTTTTTCACACCTGTGTTAGATGGAAGTGCACCTGATATAAAAATTTCAGTTTTATTTGCTGTACTATCAATGTGACTTGCTTTGCTACTCAATTCAGAATTTTCCTTTGTTAAAGTACGAATTAGACTTATTACCAGTTGAACTTGATTCTTAAGCCCATTTTGAGATTAGGAGATGTGTATCTCACTCTTACTCTCATAATTGGTGGTGGTTTTTTTTTAAACACTACAAAATTTCAAAGGGAACCATGAAATCTTAAATGGCTTCACTTTCTATGTCTACTTACGTCTTTCTCCAAAAGAGAAGAAGGTAATGGGAAACTCCCACTTAAATGGATTTTGGATTGAACCACTCATATATGGAAATAGTTGACATATATATGTGTGTTGGTTTAAGAAAGACTAAACAGTCTGTGCTGGTTTGGCCAAAGTTAGAAATATATCCTCTGATAGAAGGCAGGTTACAATCACCCCTCCCCCACCAGGTTTGGGAAAAATTGAATTTTCCTCAAAGGAAAGTGAAAGAGATAAAAACTATTTATTTAACAAACACACAGGAAAAGAATAATAATGCTAAATAATATAACCTCTTGCTGTGGAGAGTTTCAGAGTCCTTCCATAGATCTCTCTCTCTCCCCCTCCTTGGAGATGGGATGGGGTGGTGGGCCCACCTCCAGGGCCAAGGCCTCTGTGGAAATTCCTCCCGATGTATTCTGATGTTGAAACAGTCCAGCAGAGAAAAAAGGAAAAAAACCGAAGTCCCAGGAAAACAAAAATTCAACTCTCCAGGGGAAAAGGAGCTGAAAAACTGGCCAAAAGCTGGCTGGAAAGCAAGCAGGCTGCTTCCCCACCCTTGCTCTGCAGAAGCAGACAGGTTTTATCTCTGTGACCTCAGAACATGAAAACAAACTGCTTTGAAAAAGTACGCTTTTCTCTCTCCTCTCTCAGGCTCAGTTTAATACTAATTTCTGGGCATAGTGCAGCAATAGGAAATGCAACATCAAGTCACCCCAAGACACAGTCTTTATAGATAATTAAAATATTTTTAAATGGGGATTGGTTGATACATTTCTGACTATATAACTATAAAATGCAACTTAATGCAGACTACTTTGTGACCTGCATTGCTTTTTTTAGACAGTTGTTGTAGAAGAGATTTCATTTGACGTTTGCAAATTTAAGTATCACATTTTGCCTGAGAATATTGTAATATACACTTACTACAAGTAACACCTATGAACGGCTGAGAAGAATAAACAAAATAAATACATGGATTTTTTTTTCGTATTTCTTTACTGGATGTGGTAGGCAGCATTTAGAGCTTAGTTGCAGCATCAGTTATTGGCTTAAATATTTACAGATCGTGCAGAAATCAGCTTGTCTTTTGAAGAGCAGCATAATACTCTAAAATAAGTGGAAAAAGTCTGAATTTTAAATGGATGCAATACTGTTGACTGCTGTGACAATTTTTTTTTTTTGTTAAGGATGATTGTTCAGGTTTGGTTTTATTTTAAATTAGAATGTTGCATTATTTAATTTGGTTTTAAGTTTAATTAAAGTGCGAGTTAAATGTATGAAAAGTCATGTTGGTGGGGCTGTTCTTTTTCAGAATAACAAAGACTTTAATCGATCAGGATGGTCCCAGTTGGAGGGAGAAGCTGCCACCAATTCCAGTTGTTCCAGTTGCTGCTCAGCTACACAGGTGGGATGGAGGAAGCCTCACTTCAGAAAATAAGCCAAGTACTATAGACATCAACAGAGAAGAACAATTGCAGATGAATCGTATGTATAGCTAATGCAAATATACATTCAGGGAAAAAACCTAATTAGAAAATGGAATACATTTTAACAATGTCAAAGAAACTGTTTTAGAAAATACTTTTTAGAGACCTATGTGAAAAGCCAAAGTAGATGACTGTAATTTACATGATTGAATTTAATGTGCTTTGTGGATTACAGTTATGGTAATGTTTTTAAACCAAGTGATGTAGTCTGCAGCATGTAATTTCTGAAGTTATCTAAAATCAGCAGATAGTCATCGGCAAAATTAGCACAATCACCAAACCCCAACTCCTGGCCCTGCATGGGATACCCCAAGAGTCACACTGTGTGCCTGAAAGCATTGTCCATGTCCAAACCCTTCTTGAACTCTGTCAGCCCTGGTGTTGTGACCACTTCCCTGGGGACTGTTCCAGTGCCCAGCCACCCCCTGGATGAGGAACCTTTCTGTGATACCGAGCCTAAACATCCCCTCACTCTGCTTCCTTGAGTCCTGTCACTGGTCACAAGAGTGAAGGTATCAGTTCCCGCCCCTCTGCTTCCCCTCCTGAAGATGTTGAAGACCTCAGTGAGGTCTCCCCTCAGTTTCCTCCAAGCTGAAAAGATGAAGTGACCTCAGCCGCTCCTCATACAGCTTCCCCTCCAGACCCTTGACCATGCTCGTGGCCCTCCTTTGGTTGCTCTCTAATGGCTTCATATCTTTCTTACATTGTGGTGCCCAAAACTGCCCTCAGCACTCGATGTGAGGCCACACCAGTGCAGAGCAGAGCAGGACAATCCCCTCCGTTGCCTGGCTGGCGATGCTGTGCCTGATGCCCCTCAGGACGAGCATCGGTGGTTTCCCTGACACATAATACAGTTACAACACAGTTTTCCCCCAGAAAAACCACCACCCAAACAAACATCCAACTTTGGCAGAAGACATTCAGGAGACATGTTTCAGAGATGTTCTGAACTTGTCTATGCATAATCACTGAGTGCTGAACACTAGGAAACTTCCTTTTTTTTCCCTTCATTGCAGTTTTCATTTTTCTTCTTCAGTAAATAAGGTGAAGGAAGCCCTTTGATTCAGTTGTTACTGACATCAAACACTCTTTTTGCAAAGGCTTTAACCCTGTGATTCCTTATTCAAGTATTGGTTTCCCTTTGAGTTTATTTCAGTATAATGTAGTACTGAAGATAATCTCCCCTTGATTTAATACAGTTTGCTGCAGTTTGTGACTGGGCTGTTGGCCAAATATGTCACAGTGGTGGGGTTATCTGTCTATAATGCATTACTGCAGTACCGAATGTCCTCCAAATGCTTGGGCAGCATTTTGATGCAAAACATGTCTCAGACTATTTCAAATAGACCAGGCTTTGTTTAGGCTGTGTTTATTAAACAGTTCTTGTGTAACTGTTTTCTTCACAGAAGGCTGACTGTAAGGTTCTGGTTGCCTTCTCAGGCCTCTGCTGCATCAGTGAGACCTGACAGCGATAGCTGGTATTGAAAGGCTGCCAGCAATAACGTTCAGTCAGTAGTTAAGCCTCACTGTTGGCTGACTCTTTCCTGCAACAATTGTGTGTTTCTCTTTGTGTCTTACAACTTGAGTTATAATTTAGTTGTGTGTTTCATGTAGTTTATTTTTTCCCCAAGTCCACATGTAGTTTTCTGACATAGGAAACTGCCATGTTCCTAGAACTCAGTGAGTTTAATTATTGGTTAAAATTGTTGGTTATATACAGTGTTGAAAACCTGAAGCTTGGCAAGGGGCTCATATTCTTCAGTAGGGTGCAAAAAGTAGATTATTTCATTATGGTGTACTTAGAGCTGTGTTGCTCATTATTGTCTGCTCACAACAGGGGCATGAAGCTGCAGTCGGGATCAGTTTTTCACTCCAAACACAGCTAAAAACTGTAGCCTAAGCGAAAATATCTGCAGCAAATGATGTGGAATTAAGAAGGAAAGTCAATTATGGAGTAACACAGTATTACTAATAAAAAAAAAAGTGTAGTTAGGCATTTCTAGGTTCCTCACTGCATCTTTTATAAATAGTTGTTAACAGAACATTACTGATGTATCCCTAACTCCAACTGATGTGACGATTTGTTTGTCATTGTCAGTTTAGCATAGTAATTGTGGTAGTTGATTGCAAAGAGAATATTAGGTCAAACTGTGGCTGCCTTGGTGTGATGATGGAGGTCTGGAAGGCCTTCAGTCCTGCTTATTAAATCTCCACCATTGTAAAACCAGGATCTCAGTGGAGACAGGTAGGTCTTCTCTACCACACAGAAACTGAAAACTTAAAGCTGACTGTTGCATTCCTGTTACTTTCAGCAGAGTATTTACGCTGGTGGATGGGGAAGTATTTGTTGAGCCAAATGTATCTGGTGGTTTATGCCTTTGTTAGAGCAGCAGGGGAGGCTGGGGACAGGAATGGCTGCGTGCAGATTGACAGAGAGACTCCATTGCCAGGCATTAATCCTTAGTCTGCACAGATCATGCAGCTACCCCTAATGAACTGACCTTACATAACACTGTGATCCTTTTGTGGTGTAGGTGAGGAAGCTATGGAGAAGTTCAACAAGTTGAAAAATGAAGGGAATGATTTTGTAAAAATGGGGGAATATGAAGAAGCTGCAAATAAATACAGTGAGTGCATGAAGTTAAATACCGAGGAATGTACTGTCTACACTAACAGGTAAAGATCCAAAATCTAATGCTGCTTTGTGGGATAACAGTAGTTACGTTTTCTCACTGCAGATAGGGATTTTGCATACTTCACTCACTGTTGTGAAAAAGGGATTTTTTTCCTGCTTGGTAAGTGTTCATAATAACAAAATGGATTTATTGTTAAACAACATTTTTCAAGGGGAGCAAGTATTAATGTCACTGATACATATCTTAAAATCGTCTATATAAATATAGTAGGCAATAGTAGGTGTTTTAATTAGCATAGCATTTTGCAACATCTTTTGAGAATACTGGTATGATTTGAGTTAAAAACTTAACGTGCAGTAGCAGTATCTCAGATACAAAGAGTAATAATTCAGAGAAAATGTACATTCTGAGAAAATAAAAGTAAGAACACAGTCATACATCAGCTTCATTTTAAAGGTTGACCTAATTCAGCAGTATAATTCTTTATGCTGTAATCTTATCAGCTTTTACAAACTAAGAAGGATTTGATTAGACCAGTATTTGAAGAGGAGAGTTCCAAGTAATAATTAGGTACAGAGAGCAGTGTTGTTTATTTAATCCAGAGCACTTTTTTACCCAGAATGGCTGTATGAAATCCATATTACGTTAACCACTATACTATCATATTATACTAACATAGGCTCTGCTTTTAAAATACTTGCATATCTGCTTAACTTTAAGCATTAGGGATACTTGAATTTTGACTTTTATTGCAGGAATTGGCCTTTTCCAGTGATGTTCTTGATAGTTAATAGTTTTATGTACTTTAAAAAAAAAATCCATTGAGACTGAATTGTGTGAGGTATTGTAATTAACATTTGCGAGTCAGATAATGTTGGCACTACAGCAGTGTAGAATTTACTTACATTGCAGTATATTCTTTTTTTCTGTGTTAGAGCTCTCTGTTACTTGAAACTGTATAAATATGAAGAGGCTAAGCAGGATTGTGATCATGTTCTTCAGATAGAAGATTCTAATATTAAAGCATTTTATAGAAGAGCACTAGCGTACAAAGGATTACAGGTGAGGAAAATAACATGGCAGGTATGCTTCAGCACTTCTAAACTTGCTTATCGTCTTCAAAGGCAATGAGGTAGTTGCTGTCAATGGGTGAATACAAAGTACTTGGTGTGATGATTTATTACTTTGTAGAGCATTAGGCATACATAAAACATTATATAAATACTTTTGCTACATAAAAACCTGCATGTTGATGTAATAATTTGAGAAAATACAAGAATATTGTAATAAGTAAGGATTGACTGGAGATTATTTAAGCAAGTTTCAAATCTGTTCTAATGTTCCTAATATTCTCCTTCTGGGTATCCTGGTCTGCTTTATCTGTCAAGGAGTTTACTATAACTTTTCTGATGACAAATGGATTCTCTCCAAGTCTGTCTTCATCTGTCCAAACTAAAATCTCAAGCTGTCTTGGCATTTGCTCAAGTTAAGTGCCTAACATACTAAACCAGGGTTTTAATTATTGTTTTCTCTCTCCCCCAAATGCATTACAACCCTTTGCCTGTACTGTACTTGGTCACTCTGTGGCAATGTCAGTACTCTCAGCCTTTTCCACCTGCACGGTGGTTGTGTCTCTACAGCGCTCATCTTACATACAGTTTTTAGAGTACCCTTTTATCTCATCACCATAAGTGCAGACACATTGTTCATATCCATCCTGAATGTGACTTCAAATCTCACGTTCCATCATTTGAACATGTTGTTCAGTTTGTCCCTCCCTCTGGTGGTTCCCCATCTTGAGTGATGTTAAATTAGTCTTTACCCTCCATAATTCTCTCATGGCAATCCTTGCTTTACCCATCAGCTCTTACCTGGTGTTGAATTATCAGCTTCTTGCTTCTGTAGGCTCACGATGGCAGCTCTCGTCACCTGCTTTGTATTAAATTTACAAGTGTCTTTAAACAAGCATCTGAAGTGCTTTCTTCCATGTTGCAGGAGTGGACTGGAGGTCCACCAAGTTTCATCTTCATCCTTCAAATGGACACTAACCTCAGACCTCCATTATGTTTGATGCCTTAACAAAAAACTAGCTGATGGTGTCTCAGCTTACAAATCACCTGAGAACCTGTTTCTGCTTAGCAGCATACCAGCCTATTCTCGACCCATGTTGTAATTCCAAATGCAAGTCCTAGGAATGTGATACATTTGTTCCTCTGTTGCAGTAGCTATGAAATTTTGAAAGCGTGAAAAGTCCTAATTTTGTGTAATGTTTTTTCTGTAACTGTGCTAAGCTCTACCTGGTATTAATCATCTCTAACCTTATGTTGTTGAATGTGATAAAAAGTCAGTATAAATATAAGTACATAGTGATTCTACCAGACAGAAAAAAAGGGTATTACCCATTCACACTCACGAAGAAGGTCGAGAATTGGAGAAATAACTTCTGCTTTTTTTGCATATCCTAGAAAAAAATTGCTATTTTTCTATTACTGAAGACAACCTGAAACATAGTGTTCGTGAACTCCTTCAGAACAGTCTGAGCTGAGGACTCTCAAAATGTTTTGTTGTGGTTGGATTTAATGCCTTCATTATTGCTCATTTCAGGGATACAAGTGATAGGTAAAGCCAGAGAGAATAACAAAAGTAATCTGAAGTTGACAAATGACTCTCTAATGAAAAATTATATAAGCTAAAGGCATGTAGTTTGGCAAAGACCTAGCTAAGGTGGGAAGTATTATTTGTGTACAAATAGCCAGACATTTAACCACAAAAGCTGCAGTGGAATTTAATGTAGTAAATGAGGTGGTTTTTTTACAGATTTACCGAGATGTAGTTAAGGGAAGATCAGGACAAAGTGTTAGTGAGATGCATTAGGCCTGTGACATAGGACACAGGACCCCACACAGCATCTCCTACAGGTGGTAGTCCACTCTCTTGCTTTGGGTACAGTCATCATCTATGATTTTTGTTGGGCAGTCTGGGAGGCTGCAGTTCTAAATTCAGTAGAGTTGGTTGCTGACCCTTGTTACTGTTTTCAGAAGTCTGTTCCAGAATCTCATTTCTCTATAATCGTGAATCCTCACAGCTGTAATTCAAATTATTTAACTTAATTAGTAGTGGCTTTCTGATGAAAGCCCCCTGGCCCCTTTGTGCATTCCTTTGTTAGGGACACATAATTCTCATTCTCTCCCTCTTCCTTCATGACCTGGCAGGCTTCAGTTCACCTGCTGACATCCTGCAGCCTCTCTGCACCTTGAATACTGGCCACCAGTGTGGAACAGAATATTCTCTGTGGGAAAGAGTATGAGTGACTTGGACACTGGCTCCTCTGTTACAGTTGAGGTGCTGAGGAAGTACCTCAGGTGGTACACAAGGATTTACTTTTTTCCATGATACACAAATGATTTAATATTAACCTTATAATACTGCTGGGGAAAAGAAGAAATACTAGACCACTCACACAAGAAATTATGTTGGTCTTTTACTGTCTGCATGGTCTTTTACTGTTTACTGCTATATTTCATCTTTATTTTTGATACTCCAGCCCTTGAGATGTCTTGGTTTTTATATGTGATAATTCCAGTCTTCCTCAATTGATGCTATTAACTTCATCTCTCCAGAAAATTTAGTCTAAAAAATAGTAATTTATATGGAAAAAAATTCAAAATAAAAGCATTAAACAAATTACAAGACTGGTTATTGAGGAACTGTGTCCTAATACCACTCTCAGTGTGTTTGTCCTAATCTTGTTTAGCCCAGAGTTCATAACATAATCCCAGTCTCCTCAAGTATTAGCAAAATTTCGCTGTAGGAGATGGTCCATTGGATTGGAGCCCAGGAAGATACATCTTTAATCAAAGCTCAGTTTAGCTCTCTTATTTGCAAAGCAAGTACGCAGACTTGCTGGACTCACATTGTATTCATTGTGAAGCAGTGTTACACTATAAGCAATTATGCTTAAAAGCAGAAAACTTCAATAATTTGCTCTCTGATACAGGGAATAGGTTTTCATATTACATATTTACATATTACATTAAATTAAATATTACATATTTAATATTACATATTTAATTGGAAGTATTTAGTTAGAGTATTAACTCAAACTCATTCTCATTTCCTTCTTCCCCTCTAATGAAATTACAGTATCAATATTTAGATTATTTTTGTCTACTTAGTGTCCTGATCCCAGTATTTTTACCTTTCTTACTTGTTTATGACAGTATGGTAGTTCAGATTTATTTTTCTAGTGATGTGCTTATGAGAAAAATATTTTCTTCTATTTACAGAATTATGAAGCCAGTGTTGATGATTTCAACAAGGTACTTCTAATAGATCCAAGTGTTGTTGAAGCACAAAAGGAATTAGAGGATGTAACCCGACTGCTTGACCTTGACAGCAGTGCTGGAGCTGGCAGTCGACAAAAGCAAGGGAAGAAAATAACCATACAAGAGGTGGTATACTTGTTCATTGTTTAAAAGCAAACACAACAGAAGCCACACATATGAAGAGATAAAGTTAAAGCTTTTGTTTGCCCATCTTGAATCTATATCTTTGGGGGGATGGTGTTATTTTGAGGGCATATTGGAGGATTTTTACATGTGATAAAGCTTGGACTGCTCACAAGTGTATTTAGAACTACAGCAGAAAGGGAAATAGTCCATTTAGATGGCACTAAACTTGAGGATATGTTCCTTGTAAACAAAAGCTGCTTAAACTTTGAAATACATGTTTTACAGAATGCAGCTGTGAAGTAGCAGTTTTGCTTTTGAAGTCTGTACTTCTTGGGCAGCCTCTGGGGCTGTGCTGGCAGAGGTCTGTCATCAGCAGATGTGCTGGCTGCTCCTATGCTGGTCCTAAAGTTATGGGTGTGAAAAATGAAATCCTGCCTTAAAGAGCAAGAGTAAAACATATGTAGGATCTTACAAAAGAAACACAGGATGTAATGTTACGTACAGGATCAAAATGTTAGCTTTGCACAGTTCTGGATAGAATTAGGTGATGAAAGGATTTTCTCAGTCATCTGATTTTTTGGATTGTAGCTTTTCTGGTTGTTTAAGAATTCTTTTTCCCCTTTTCATTTAAAAATGTCTAGTTAAAATACACAGTTACAGTCTGTACAGTGATACTGTAATTCAATAATGTAATTTCAGAATGTGGTATAATGGAGGCTGCAGTTACTAATACAGGAAAAGAAATACGTTCTTGAAGTACTTCAGATTGTCACGAGCTCATGGATTTTATGTAACGGGCATAAGCTGATACAGTGTTTGTTAAGCTCTGAGTTGCAACAAACAAAGGGACCTGGCAAGTGTTTAGAGAAGGTTTGGGAAGTGACCACATTGTTCAGAGACCAGCTAACTACATTGCTGGCACTGGTAATTTTTCTATGTGTGATGCAGGAAGCATTTACGTTTGCTGTCACAGTTACAACTGCCCCTGTGGAGAGGCTCTCCTCTTTTACCTGCTGTAGTCCAAGGTGGTTCCATGAAAACAGACTGCAAAGAAAAATAAAGTTAGAAAAATAATTTATCATCATTATTCCGTGTTAATTAAGCTATAATTATATAAAAGACAGTCACATTTTGTCCCTCAATTCTAAGGATTGTTGAAAAACAGAACATAATGTCTGTAAGCCAAATGCAGTATTTTCCAAAAATTACTAATCCCCTGTTCTATGCAATACAATATCTTCAGACTTTTCAAAATACTTGGCATTGAGAGATCCTGTTCAATAAGTTTTAGTCAGGTTATACTAATTTCACAACTCTTGATGGTTTGAAATAGATTTTAGCAAATGTAGTTGGCCCCATAGTTAATTTTCTAGTGACTAATTCATGAAACTTGATAGAGGCTGCAATCTCAGGAGAAGTTAGGTGGACAGTGAGGCAGTTTATTCATGCTGAGCTTTCTCCTTCCACAGTAAGACTCCAAACAACAACCTGATCCAGCTGCCATGTGCCTGTACTGCCCTGGAGGCACAGCAGAGAAATGAAACATGTTTGTTTTCTACCTTGACTCCGGTTCTCCTTTTCTTCTGGAACTTCACATTTAATGCATGTGTAGAGTCCTCCTTTCTCCAGTGCTCACCAGGTGTAATTCCTGGTGCAGTGCCAAGCAGTGAAAGGCAGTGTAAATACACACTTGTGACTATGAGCCTTTAGAAGAATTAGAGAGCTGCTTTTCTGGGGGGCAGTAGGACATGAAATTTCGAACAGGGGTGCCTTTCTTTTATGAAGAGCAGGATGCCAGCTTTAATCCGTTGATATGATGGATATATGCAGTTTATGAAGTTTGAGGTTATCTCTATGTCCACATTAAGTGATCTGTTGCCACTTTCTTTGTGAAGGTGACTGAACCTGATGAACAGGAAGAGAGACAGTTTGCTACATCAGAAGATGCTGAGACTCATCACGTTCCTGCTGAGGAAGCTGTTCCAAAGCTTGTGCCACAAAAATCCTCTGAGAAACTCTGTGTTTCAGAACCATCCAATGCTTATGACTTTGGTCAGATTATAAATGCAGTGAATGCCAATAAGGATAAAGCTGCTTGTGCAGATCTTTTAACAATTACTGATCCAAAAAAGTTGCCAGTGCTGCTAAGTAACAAACTTGAAGGAAAAATCCTTTTGATTTTTATCCAGTCATTGGAACATTACGTAGCTGGAAAAGATCCTGGCCTTGCATATCAGCACCTTTTCTACTTAAGCAAAGCAGAAAGATTTAAGGTAAGAACCTAGACTGAATGTGTATTAAATTGCACAGAAATCTAAAGGAAATTTTCATATCTTAAAAGGAAACAATGCACATATTTTTGTATCTCTGTCAGATACCATGATTTTCAGTCAACCTGTGCTGATTATAAAATAATTTGTTGGGGGTTTTTTTCAGGTGGTGCTGGCCCTTCT
This sequence comes from Corvus kubaryi, assembly GCF_017639235.1. Lineage (NCBI taxonomy): Eukaryota > Metazoa > Chordata > Aves > Passeriformes > Corvidae > Corvus > Corvus kubaryi. The sequence continues at coordinate 15,431,056 of NW_024581127.1, forward strand.
TAGCAAAAGTGAAAAAGAAGAGGTGCAGCAACTGTTCGACTTACTTTCAGAAAGCCAGAGTGATCAGTATTCGCTGGAAGATCTTGAGAGACTTAAAAAGGTTTATGAACTTTGAGAAGTTAAAGTTTATTGGCTGCATGCATACAGTGCATGTGTAGAAGATGAATGAATGAACTCTGCAGACTTGCCTGGATTCAAGTGGGTCTTCACCTGGACGGAATTCTATTTTGTTTTGACAGCATATGCACATTTAAAACTTGCTGCTCTTTTCTTCTTGTAGTTGTATACATCTCTAGAATTTAATGCCCATCTGTGTTCAGTAAGAGAGTTCATTTCATTTGGCATACTGATTTTATTTAGATGGTTAATTATATACAGAAAAATACATTTTACATTATATGTGCATTGTGAAGTACCTTGATGGTACAGTAGGTAAATACACTTTCAGTCATCCCTTGTTAATCATTTTGTGAGTTCTATGTTCTTGTGATAAAGAAGTGTCTTCAAGATAAACGGGTCAGTTAGAAGTAACTTCGCTAAAATGAGTTTACAAAAAGTACTAACATTTTTCAGAAAACTACTATAGGCCATCTGTTTGTACAGTATTCCTGGTCTGTACAAAACAGATTTAAATATTTTGGCTCAATACATCTCAACAACAAAGGTGAATGAATAATATATTAGCTTGTCATGGAAACAGTTATTAAATGGATGGGTATGTTTTTAACAAGTGAGTAATTTTTAGTGCAGAGGATTACTTTTCTTCCTGTGTGTGCCAGAGGATGGCTGGTTTTCTGACTTTGTTTGGGCAGTGACAGAAGAACAAGTGGTTGCACTTCACAATAGAAGTATTTAGCTCTGAGGTTTGTAATGAGATTATTTAAAATACTAGCTATTTCTGTTTACAGATACAGTTATAAAACTAAAACAATTTTTTTGGACCAGTATGGTTTGGGGTTTTTTTTTTATTTCAGGCATTACTTATGTTTTATATTTGATTCTGACAAAGTTCCCTCAAAGGTGAAGCTTTTAAATTTTTAAATACCCGAATGCCTTCTTTGCACAGGTGATATAAATGTATATCAGACTCACTTAGCACTTCAGAGATAGCATTAAGTATATTGTTCTAGTAAAAATTTTTCTCAGGTATATATTAATTAATAAAGTTTTTTCTTGAAAAGTAAAATTATGGATTCTTTTCTCGTTCAGTACTCTTTAGGCATATAATTCTGACCTGTATTATGACTTTCAGCTTGGAGTGCCAAGAATGAGTCTTTTAATTCCTAAAGCATCATCAGTACAACTGATATTTAGCAATTAACAGGTTTTCACTTTCTGTGTGTGTGATTGCCTCAGATTAAGGTAGACCCTGAACTTTGGCTGGTTGAAGATACAAAGCACTAGCATTTGCCTTCTGTCATTTTGGTCCTGCCTCATGCAGGTTTCATTGAGATCGGCTACTTTTTTAGACAGCATTTGGGAGGGCCTGACGGAGAAGCAGAACAATTTCTAAAGGCACAGAACTTAGAAAAAAAATTGAATCAAACACACCTGTAAGGGACTGTACTGCTGATTTGGCCTGAGCAGCTCAAGCCAAGGGCGCCAGTCTTCAAAACTGAAGGGGCAGCATTAGACCAGTGGAAGGCATTTTGGAGGCACGGGGCGCAGAATGGAATATGTAGGTGTGGATTTCACCATTTGTTTGACAGGTAAGCCCTGCCTAAGTCTGTTCCTCTTGCCTTCGTCTGGGAAACTGCCTCAGGGCCAGTGGGAGAAATCTCGGCAGCTCCCAACAGTTGCAGCTGAACAGCAAACGTGGGCTCACTTGTCAATGTCCTTGGCCAGCTGAGGCCAAGTGGCCTCTGCAGAAGCAGCCACAGCATCCCTGATGCCTTGAGAGGCCACCTAAAAACACAGACTAGACAAGAATAAGGGAATGAAGGTAGGTATTTATTTGGAAGGCCTTCAAAGATACACCCTGGGGAGTCCAGATGCTACTGCCAAGATGGACCCCAAGATGGATGACAGGTCACGAGTTCTTCACACTTTTGTAAGTTTGGTTCCTTTGCGTATCAGGGTTAATTCTCCAATTAAAGCTTCAGTTAATGAGGTAATTTCCCCAAGCTTGCCCCCCCTTTAGAGGCTTTGGTTTACACATTTTTGGCCTAGGACAGTCTGAGTGTCCTTGGAGAGCAGGCCCGGAGAGGCTTTGTTACATCTACCTAGCTTGAGAGAGCAGAAGTGAACAGGCTACAGGAAACTTCAGAGTTACACACTAGGCAGTACAGGATTTGAAAAATATGGAAGTTAAAACCTAAGGCATCATCCCAGGTGTGGCACTGGAGCAGCTGCTGACCACAAGTAGCTCCTTGCTCACTGTGGGACTTGCTGCAAAACACGTTTTGTGTCCCATCTGTGTAATGGTCAGCAAGAGAAGCCACAGAGCTGCTCAATTCCTGCTTTCCTCGCTGCTGGGCCAGGAGCTTATCTCCCCCTGGGCAGTCCCCCATTCCTGACACTCTGGTCTATATTGCCCCTCTGACTTTTCAACACTCCCATATTTTAGATCTTGTTTCTACTCTCTGCTCGGCCTTTATTTATGCTGTTTTGTTTCCCTCTGCCCTCCATAATCTCTGCTGCAGCTTTGGCTGCTCTGCCAGGCAAAAGTAAGACCATAGCTGCCACCTCAGCACTGCAGTGCACGGGCTCAGTATGGACACAGCGCCCAGAAACAACAGAGTGGGCAAAGGGGGGGGGGGGAAGAGCACCCCAAATGTCTTACCTGGCTTTGTGGCAGGGAGACCCAAATCCCAGGATGGTGTGACACGCTTGGCTTGTCACTCATCCCCTCAGTGTTAACATCCACCTCTATAAAAACAAACCAACCCAGCCCACCAGCAGGACAAAAGCAGGAGGAGAGCACTGGTTCTGCAGGTGATGGGAGCAGGGGAGTGAATGTGACCCTATGGTGGCAACAATGCAGCCAGTCACACACACAGGACGTGTCCTGTCCAGCCGAGCTAACCAGGCCTGCAGAGACCCAGCTGCTCGTGGAGCACATCCGTGGTTTTCACACAAGAGAGCAAGATTATTTCTGGAGCCACTAAAAATGCAGTCTGGGGCTAGGGAATAGCACGGGAACAGAAGGTCACACAGTTGTTATTTTTGGTCCTTCAAATGAAATTTTTCATTGAAAATTTTTGACATTTTTCGAGAAGCCAGCTAGCTCCAGGCTGAACAGCTGCTGTCACCCAAAGGGTACAGGTGCTACCAGGGCTGAGTGTCAGTGTGGCTGGGTTGCTTCCCTGGCCAAAAAGTCAATGTAGCACAGGGCTACCACTCTTTTCACTCTCCCTGTGTAGGGGTGCAGGCAGTGGTGAGAGCCCAGGTGCTGGCAAACCACAGTCCATGCCCTTATGTGGGATGTATTTCCACTCATCAGAACCTGCTCTGCTTTACATAATCCACTTGCACACAAACACTCCTGTGGCTGCCAGACCTTGCAGAAGACTTAGACTTATTCATTACAATAAACAACATCGTTTTGAACAGCAGGGAACAAAGCTTCTTCCCTGCTCTACATCAGGATTTATGACCCAAGTCAGTGGAACTCTGCTCAGCGCCTGTGAGCTGCAGCTACCCCAAGGGACAAAGGGCTGGCAACTTGGAGCAGGGGCTCCCCCCGGCTGGCTGAACGGGGATGAAATATCACCTCCCCCCAAGTCCTCGCTCGTTCCCTGGGTGCCTGCCTGCGTCCACCCCTTGGGATGTAACATTTCAGTGGAGGCACAGCCTCCAGCTGTGGCAGTGCCCTTTCCTTGCAACCCTGTGCCACTTCTCCGTTGCCCCTTGCTAAATGCCACCCTTGTAAATACAGTCAGGGACGTAAGAGTGGTTTCCCTTGTAAGCGGGGGATTTTAAGGGGATGAAGTGCCCATCACACAGAATGCTTTGCTCAGAAATGTCTTGAGCATGCAACCTGCGAGGAAAGGGAAGCTCAAGCCCACACAACCCCATCAGCACTGGTCTGGTGCCTAAACACAGCCACTCCAATTTAGGCTGTTGGGAATTTTAATGTCCTTATTGCTGAGATGGAAGCAAAAATAGTGCTTTTGTCAAGCCAGCTCAGCAGGATCTGGTGCAAGGAGAGCTGTGCCTTGCAGCTTACTGGGTACCTGTGTGCAAGCAGGTGCTGAGACAGTCACATCTCAAGGATACTCAGTTACCTGGCCTGGCACACAAGTGAGGTGCGACAGCAGATTCAGCTCCAGAGTCATCTTCCAAGACTTGGGGGTGTGTTCAGCACAAAACTTCAGTGCCACCCATGAGGCTGTGGATCAAACTCCTCCTTTTCCTCCACACCAGTTTCTTGATTACCAAGTACCTCATAGCCACTCCTACCCTTTGAGACTGAAGGTAACAAGGACATTGTCACCAGTCTGGGATTGTGCTGCTCACCCAGATCGGGCCTGGGGGTTCTTCAGTCCTCACAGGGAGACCATTTTACTCCCACAGCAACACCAGATTATTCCATCTGAGAAGACCAGCATGTCACCTCTAGGACTGGCAGGAGCAGTCAATGTGCTCTTCAGATCTTTGTTGTTTCAGAAAGTCATTCTAAATAAATCTCAATGTCATTCTAAAATTTCCACTCAAGACTGCTACAGTTTCACCTGAATTAGATAGAATATTAATGGATTTTAAGTTCATTAATTCTAGTATTTTTCAACCTTCTGCTTGATTATCCTTATAATGCATTATTATCCATGAGAGTGGTGGCATTACTAAGTAGGCAACTATTTAAAAATCAATCTGAATGACTGGAAGAGATGCAAGTCAGTCAAAAAATCTTTATGCAACAGTAAAAAGTAATTAGCTCATAAATGCAAAACTTTGTGACACTGATTGAATAAAAGGATGGATGTACAAGCCTAAATGCTTTGCTACAAAAGACATGCAAACATCATGAGGAAAGCTTTTATGATAGCTTTTATCTATTTAATGTTGTAACGATCTCAAATAGTCTCAGATACAGCTGATATTAAAATAAATTTCCTCAAGATCCACAGTCTGACATGAATTAGTCAAATTGGCCATGAATCATGAAAAATACTTCTGAAAAAGAACCACCGTGTTAGGAGACCAGATGTAAACTTGATCTTTCCTGAGATTTATTTCAGTGAAAAAAAAAAATCTTTGCTTTATTGAATTCTTACAATAGATCCGTAAATAACAGAAGCATCTTCTGCATTAGTGTATTAATGGAAGTGTATATTTTACTTTTTTTATAGACTCAAAATTCGGTGCTGCATTAAATTTATTGGTGCTGTTAAGACTTCCTCACATATGAAATATTACCTCTGAATTAAAAAATGCTACAAAATTAATCAGCAAAACAGTTTTCTGCTAAAAACTTATCTCCAGAAAAAACTTACCCGTCTGTCAACGTTACCTCTTAAAGTGATGCATAAAATTATCAGATGATTTCAGAGTGACTGAAAATAATGGTACTATATGATAAAACTTACTTACAAGAGTAATTTTCAATTACCTGCACAGCAAAATTGAGGTCCTGAGAAATTAAGAGGTAGGTTTAAGCTTGCTGAAATAGCTCTTCCATCTGACAGAAGCATAACTTACATATGGGTGTGGGATGAGGCAATCCAGCTTGGGCTTCTGCAATACCTCCGCATCGGTTTTAGTTTCTCACTTCCCCAGCCTCTCATGATGCAGGTGAGAAAATGAGCCTAAGGAACAGGCAGTTCTGCTGAGCAAAAATCAACAGGTGTTACCCAGAAACTCTGGCCAATCTGTGGTGTTTCTGTGCAGGCCATGTGAACTGAGAAGAGCATCACTTTAGATGAAGAAAGTGGAGTTTTGAGTTTAGTCAGCAATCTGACTTGTGCCAAGACGGTGCAGTTTTGTTTAGAGAGCTCATGCCAGAACCACATCCCTCTCACAAAACCTTTTACTGTCCTGCCTGCCAGAGACGCAGCTCAGATTTCTTTTCATCTTAGAGAAGGCCGAAGTCTTATACAAAATGCAAGTGACTTTAGATCTTACATTTCCAAGAATCAGAGCATTCAACTTTCAAAGCACACCTAATCAAATGAAAATATTTAAAGGCAGCAAGAAGTAAGAGCAGCCAGCACCTTACCGGGAAAACGGCTCCCTGGGAACATACCCGTTTTTAAAGGCTGATCAGCACATTACACAACAGACCACCAGGAGTCAGTATTTAGACATTTATTTCAGATATGCAGTTTACACGCATATTATTGAGCAAAACCAAATTGCAAATATACAAATACTGTAACAAGCATTACCAAATAACATAACTGGCACTAGTGTTATAAGCTATTACTGAAACTGGTGAGGGTAAGTCATGGAAGAGGACTGTAGCTCATGGCATTCTTTTCATCCAACTAAACTTCCAGTAGCACCATAATGGCATGGCAATACATGAAACACAAGACAGAACATTGTTAACTGTTATTCTGAGATTCACAACTTTTTTTTCCATTTTAGTGAATTACTTAGCAAAAAAATGTTAACAGTGCAGGCGCTTTGGCCAACTTCAGCTTGTGTTCAGCTGTACATCTTCCATATGCAAAAGAAAAAGAAAAAAGCATATTTGGAGCCCATCTTTGCACTTGGGCAGTCATTGCACTGCACTTAAGATTCCGGGACTGAAGACAGGCATGTCTTGCAAAGAGATGTCAAGTCCACTGAAGCCTGAGTGAGTCTTTGGTAGGCCAATACCTCATTATTATATCTATGACAGTCATTTTATTCACTAGGATTTTCTTTTGTGATCCAAGGTGGCCAAAGAGGACATTCTGGAAAACATTACAGTAAAATCCTCAAACGACCAGGCACTTCAAACCCAGTCTTTTCTAAAGGCACCAAGAATGGATGGGGCACCAATTTTCCCCCTAATGAAAGGTGACTGCATCTGCTTGTCTACAATGCTTATAAATCACTGGATTGTTATTTTACAGTTTTTACACACTATATAGTAGCCTTATCTGCTGCATGATTGGTTGCATGAATTAATAGGTAACCCCACTGTTCTACACAGGTGATGTCTCCACTCCTATTAAGTACCAATTTCTTATGTTTTACAATTACATAAAAGCCATAACCCTGCTCAAAGTGTACACACATACAAACACTTCTGACACAGGCTACATCCATCTCAAGATATGCAGTTCATTCTACATGCATTCTAAATACAGTGTGTCCAGTTATGAAACAAAATTATCACTCTGAATATTCACTGTTGAAGTATGTTTGTATAGGTCTCTGCAGGTCTTCGCTTCCCTTAAATTTAAGAGTTCACACAAGAATGGTTTTAAGTCACTAATGCTCAGCTAACACCCTTTACCCCAAACCTCATATTTTCCAAGTGAACAGTGCAGGACATATTATTCATTTCAGCATTTAACATATTAAGAATTTACCAATTTTTATCTAAATACACCAAGTATATGCTTTCAAGCAAAGTTGTGGCAAAAATACAAAACATGGACATATTTGTACTGCTGTAATGCACTTGGTTAAAGCCTTCATGTCTCTTCACACAGGTTGAAGATGCATATGAAGTATTTTGCCTTATCAGACAAGTATATAGAAAATGAAGTTATATCAAAACCTTGCTTCTGCTGGTCACCTGAAACTTACAGAAGTCGCTTATGATTCAACCAGCTTTCAGACAGGGTTCTTTAGTGGCAAAGATATTTTTGCAGCACTTACAGATTTAAATTTCAGTCTGAATAGCAGTGCTTAATTCCACAGCATGTTGTGAGTGGTTGTTGTTTGTTTCTTTCAATGTTTCACCAACACCTAAATCTACGTCTGTCGAAGATCCATTATTAATGCTTTCCTCAGCAATGTAACTCAGCTGTGGAACATCAGTGCTTGGAGCTGTTGGAACAGGCACAGGGATTCCACTTGGCTGTGGAGAGTTTTCCAAGCGATCGTTTTCCACCTCTGGGAGAACACTGACTGTGGTAAAGCGAGTGTGATAGTCGCTGGAACCATGGCTACAGGAAGTTTTCATACTTTCCATATCTGAGCAACTGAACTCAGAGAAATGGCTGGAGTGCGAATCTGCTACCGATGGAATACTATCGCTCAGAGAGGGAGAGTCAAATTCACTGGAGTTTGTGCTTTGCTGTTCCAACAGCTGAGCATCCATGTCCTCTCTCGTCTCATTAATCTTCATGCTACTCTTCTTTCTCAGCTTACCTTTGCACTTCTTCCCCGCCGTGCTGTCCTTGGACCACTTGGTGGCGCCGGCTTTGCCTTCGGGCGGGCCGGAGCAGCCGGCGGAGCCGCGCCCGGCAGCGCTGCCGTCCTCCACGCTGCTGCTCCCGCTGTGGTGCCGGAACTTGGCTGGCTTGGATTCGATATCCACCTGCACTTCCAGGCTGTTGCCTTCCCTACAACAGGGGAGAATCCGTGAGTGTTAAGTGGCCATCGGAGGGCAGAACAAACTCTTGCTGCTTTCCAATATACCACAGTGAAAGCGAGAGGAATGTATCTTGTAAAGAGAAATATTTAACCACATAAACAGCCCAAAGGAAAACACAAAGTCTGAAAGACCAAACGCTTTACTGAGCTATAGCAATGGCATTCCTCTTTGGAAATAACCCTGGCAAAATGTAAGCAGTCACATGTAATTCCATTTGTAACAAAATCTGCTGTTCCAAAGTGTGATCTTGAATGTAGAACAGCTGAGGCATGCTTAGAATATCCTTTAGTAAGCAAGGCTTATAAATATTCCATTTTCACCATATTTCTCTTACCTGTCCAAAGGGATGTAGGAGTTCAGGATGGATCCTGCCATTGCTTTGGTACTGGCATTGTCACTAACTGTTCCCAAGCTAACTGTGCCAGATTCTCCGCTCAGACTGTATCGTTCTTTCTGCACATCTGCTTGTACTTCCAGTCTTTGAGAGAAAGAGAGAGAGTTACACATACTACAACAGTTAAAGCACACTAGCTGAAAATTAGTGTCACCTTGTAGATGGCAGTGAGTCAGTAATAGAGTTCCTGAGTCACTCCAGTACTGATGTGCTTAATTACTCTACTGACACATGTTCTCCATTCCCACTGTCAAAAATGACTACTTTTTGATTAAAACCAAGCAAACAGAAACACCTCAAAGCAAAACCAGATTAATTTCCTAAAGCCATTAACCAAAAGTTCTGGATTCTCTCCCTCCTGAGATTCACAAGGACAACTTCCAGGTTCAGCTACAGTTCTTTTGCAGATAGTACACTATACTCTAAAAACAGTAGAAACAATCAGAAGGGTACATAAATTCATGACATGATAGTTCCCATGTTTCCCCTGCTGCAAATTACTACTAATCAAATAAGAGGCAGAGAACTGTGTTCTGTATTCTGCTTTATATTGTATTGCTATCAACTGCAACAGGAATAATAGAAACATGAGCAATCTTAAGTTGGGCTCAGCAGATAAGCCAGAAATCAAATTACAAGCTTTTTTCCATATGTTTTGTTTATCTGTGTTCTGACAGTGAAATTGAAGTGGTTTTTTTTGTTTTTCACTCTCAGCTCTTTAAAGAAGAGGGTATGCATACCTCACTCAGCAGTCACAGCCTGAAACATCTGTCCCAGCATAGGGGAACTCTTGATACTATCCCACTGTCTTTATTCTCTATGGCCTGGACTGCGAAATTACTCAAACTGAGCAGTGTTGGCAGCTAATTTAAGGAGCAAATTCCATCCTGAATTCTACATGCTAACAATCCTTTGTACACACTCCCTTTCTCTTCAGGGTGCAGAAGAGCCAAGTACCAGAAAGGTCCAAATTCACAGAAGGCATTGAGCACGCGACAAGAAGCTGCCACCTTGGCAAGGCCAGGTGCTCATCTGCCTCCCCTCCTGCCTGAAGTCCATGTGGAATGCACACTCCACACAGGTGTTCTGAAGGCACAGCTTGGATGACAGAATGAGTCAGCAGTTCTGACTTTTGGGTGAGGTGCACCAGAGAACAAAACTGCATTAGACATGAGCTGCCTCCCTCTGGCTCCTGCCTACAGGCAGCTCTCCTGGGGAAGCAGGAGAACACGATCTCACACCCCACTTACCCTAAACAAAGTCTTGAGGATTGTGGTCAGGCAGGATCTCTTGAAAATCAGTAAGTTTGTCAGGGATGAACTGTTTATCTCCCAGAGACAGTTCCTTTTAATAGGAACCAGTATCACAAACCAAAAATGGGAAAACCGAGGAGGTGCACTTCCTGTGCCCAGGAGCAGAGCAGGACAGAGCAGGGTGGGAGCGCGCCCCTCACCTGTTGAAGCAGTTCACCATGGCGCTCCCCGAGAGGCTCCCCGTTATGCTGGCCCCAGCCAGGGCCATGGTGCTCGCTGTCTCGCTCAGGTTGTCCCGGATGGCTCCTATTCTGTCCATGTGGCTGCCGCTGGCGCTCAGGCTGCCCGTCAGCCCCCCAACACTCCCTTCCCCTATGCTGGGGTTGTGACGCGCCTCTGCCACCGAGGTGGTATCTGGGCAGAAACAAAGAAGGCTCGTCAGGTACAGAAGCTGCACTCAGCTGTTTCTAGAATGTGATCAGAGAAGCTGTTTCTGAAATTATGCTGAGAAGGATTTACAAAACATACTGTCACAAAAAGAGAACTTTGTCAAAAAAAACCCCAAAAAACCATAAACAACCCGAAATAATTTAAAAAGACACCTTTCTTGGAGCTGCTATAATGGTTATGCCTGACATCACATACTTAAGATAGCAAAAAATTAACCATGGATAGGATCGGAAACATGGAATCAAAGAATACAGAGAAACCCTATCACACAGGATAGTGCCACGTAATCAAAAAATTGGAGCATCAGACCCGTCTTTAGTTTGCCCTATTGAAAATAAAAAATGTAACCAGCTTCCATGAACCAGGATTCTGAAAGAGCAACAGTAATGCTACGTTAAAACTTTTACCTATGGAGAAGACTTCAGTCTGGCTTTGATTAAAGTGGGCAAGAAAAGCTTTAATACTTATATTATAGCCCAACACAAAGTGACACAGAGGAGCTATTATCATCTGAGAAGTTCAATTTCAGCAATGAGCAGAAGCAGCCTCAAATGCAAATAACTACTCTAGTATCTAAGATAGAAAATACAAGTCACAAAGCCCGTATTTATAGAAAATGGAACACTGAATTTTCTTACCTACAGCTGCATTTGTTCCACCAACATTTATATCATTTTCATCATCAAATTCTATCCTGACACCTTTTCCATTGCCAGCTGACACACCACAGCCTCCACTTCGGCAGAGGGAAATTGGAACAACTCCATACACATAAGCCAGCATAATAGGAACACCAATACCTACAGAGGGAAGTAGTCTTTCATTAAAAGTGACTTTTATTGTAGAGCCTTTCATAAAGGCAATTTCATTTTCCAAGATTACTTAATATTTGATTAATATCACACTTGAAACAGATAAGGAAGGAGCAAAATTAAGAAGTATTGGTAAATCACTACGGCGAAATGACAGGAAAGTACTTTCAGCAGGCAGAATGTCCTCTGTCAGCACTGGCAGGAAGAGAAGCTTAATGACTGATGAATTAATACTTTCAGTATGTCCATAACATACTTTACAAACAAAATTGAAGTACTTTCAATATTCACAAAAGCTCCACTGGGGGCTGTAATAATGTTCCACCTGAGAGGCAGAAATAGCAGAGATCTATTTCAAATGTTATTCAACTAAAAATATTAGTACCTCTACTGCTTTAATAAGGGGCTTCAATTTACATCCACTGAAGGCAGACATGGCTTTGCTATCAATTTAATAGGCCTTAACATTATTATTACTCTGGGATTTTTCAATATAAGATTTCCTTAAAAGTAAACAATTCTGCAGAGCAGGGTGGCAGGAATTAAGGGAAACCAGTTAAAGGTTCTGCAGACTAAAGCACACACAGATATACACACATCCAATCCCACCACTTCAAGTGGACTGTGAAAGTTAGTCCTTTGGCATACGAATTAAATCATCCTAGGGCTTTGCTGATGGAAGTATATAGAAAGTGCAAAAATGAGCAGACTGAAAAATGTCAAGTTGGCACATTCTGAAAAAGTCAGAAGAGAAGCAGACCTAATAGAAGGGCTCCTCTAATCTAAAAGAAGGGTTACAATTACATGAAGTCTTCACTAGAAATTTCTCCCATTCAAGGAGGAACTCCATATTCCTATGGTCATTATTCTGGAAACTACACAATGCCCTGAGACTGGAGGCCATGTGTTAATGGCAATGGGGCAAGAGCGAAACTCCACAAAATAAAACCTAACTGCTTTCCCTGAAAAGCCACATTTCATCTCTGTTCAGGAATAAGAAAACAGCTTGAGAGAAATGAAGTAAGACAGACCTATAAATACAACTATGAGACTTGGTGTCCCCACCACCTGTTTAGCAGGGATCTGACACCACAGCCACATGAGAAAAATGCAATGCAGACTGACACCAGTTTCATGGCTGGCATATCCTTGTTTGCACAGTGGTCCACCATTGATAACAGGCAGTTTAAAGCCACAGCCTCCTGGTCAGTTTGAACCATCACTTGCTAAAAGTGGCCCTGTCTTCCGGAGGTTACTCATTACTCTTTGAGCATTGATTCTGGCACAAGGGGGAACACTGCAGACAACACTGTGTGTACATGGGGATGATCCAGCTTAAAATGCAATGGTAGGTCTTAGTGTGAGTCAGATATCCTCAGCAGCTTACTGTGCAACTGTGAAGATGCCTGTGCTGCAACAAAGAAGCAAGGCAGTGTCAGACAAGTCCCCTCCTTTCAAAAAAAATCTGGGTTTACAGTGATCTTGAAATTACCTGGGAAGATGAGACAACTATTTTGTAACGAACAGCAAGATTTTCCTTAAATGCTATCCTCAACAATCACCATGAGAAAGAGTGTAATGCAATTCAAACTGACTCCTGGAGCAAAGCAAGTGTCAACTACTGCAATGCTAAGAGTAAGAGACTGTTTTTGTTCTGCATTGAGAAAAGTTTGATATGAAGTTATTAAAATATGAATAGACTCTGTGGCAACAGTTTTTTTCTTGGTCATTTAAAAAACCTTTAAATACTTCCATCTTAAAAGCCAGATGTGACAATGTGGAAACTTCAATTTTCAAGATAAAAATTACTTTTACTTCTTCAGGAAATGCTACATTAAAATCAAGTACTGTATTCTTCATTCTGCCACAATAAATGTATAACCTCAGACTCCTCCTTGTCTTGGTTCCCTCACCTATAAAAGGAAACTACAGCACCTATCTCACCTGTGTTATTCATGAGTGTTTATAGAGTTCTGGTTGCAAGGTGCTACCAAGACACAAAATAATAGTATTTGCTTACCTACAGTTACTGCAGCTACAACTGGAGAAACAATTACAGATAAGGTTACACCACCTGCTATAGCCAAGTTTCGCTTGTGCTTTGAAATGTCTTTGCCTTCGTATCGATTGTGAATCTTGAAAGAAGAAAAGAAAGGGGTTTTAGAGTATTATCAACATCAAGAATACATTGCTGCACAGATGAAAGAAGTGACATTATTATATTATATTATATTATATTATATATATTAGTTTGGAGCTGTATCCTGTTCTCTTCCAGAGAGACCACATTCTATGTCATGATTTCTTATCTCAAAGAAAATAAAATTTATACATATCCTAATTTTAGGCAACCTCTTACAAGTAAGAAATCCTCCCATCCAGCAATTAAGCATTTATTCTCAGCCTCAAGTTTGAAGAGCTAAGAAATTGAATGGCTTTGTTTAACCATTACTCCAGCTTACATGGCTGGGAGAAGTAGACAAAATTTCAGGATAAAAGAACTGCCACATGTGATCAAATTGACATTTCTTATTCCCAGTCATCTTTTCCCTGAACAGTATGGAGTTAAAACTTTCACGAATTACTAGATCTATGGAAACAGGTTGACATAACAGAGCTATCAGAGAGCCTTCACCAAACATAGCCTGGAAGGAGGGGAAAGCAAGAACTGTTGCTCCAGCACCCCCTCATGACAAGCTACTGAGATAGAAAATGTTTTTGCAAACCTGAGTCTGTTTACTGAGGAATCTGCTACCCAAACCTCTTACTGATGGTTTAAGTCTGCAATAACTCTGAAATGTGACTGAATTAAACTTCCCTGCCACAAACCCCACATGAACCTAAAAGGCCTTTAAAGAACATTGCTCTACAGAGATTTCCCACATTTTTGTGTTTCATTTACTCTCTTTAGGAACATGGTTTCTCAGAGGTATGCACTACATCTGTCATCATTCTTGGCTAAGATAGAATTACAAAGGAACAACAGGTATCTTAATGGCTGTCGCAAAGCCAAGTTAATCCTCACTCCATCTAAGGAAGAACACAAGAGATGAGTACCCAAAGAAGATAATGACAAAAAATGAGCTGGATGTCATGCTCTCTAAATTACCACGTTATTGAATGCTGTGCTTCCTAAAATATAATTTCAATTAGAGATTTGGAAGGGTTGTTCTCATTTTGGAATAAGTCTTTGTACTTGTTCAGGCAAGACAGGCAAGGAAAGGGCAGAGAAGGCACTGTGCAAAGAGAATCCATTTACTTGCTCTGAGGTACATTATACAGAGAGAAACATGGAGTGAGGGAGCACATGAATATTGAATATGCGTATGGATTAAAAAGGAAAAATTGAACGTGAACGCTCTCACAGTGTGAGTGTGTAAGAATTACAAACCCAGAAAGATTAGGTTTCATGGGGCTCTGAGCAATTAGCAGGATCACCTCAGGTGCTGAATTTTACTGTTATGGACAATTGTAACTCCCAAAACAAAAGGCATAATACAACAAACAGATATCCATAAAGGTTACTGGATTCCTTAAACACAAAGCAAAAAATAAAGAAATGGAAGGAAGAGGTTACAGAGTAGAAACTGATTTAAAACATCAAGATAAAAGGTTACACTGGTAGAAACTACTATGAAATAAGAGACTTCCAAATATTGACTAAATAATAAAGAAAAACCAAACAAAAATACTAGGCCAGAAGAGAGATTTATATAAACACAGAAACCTATTAGGTTACAAGACTTGTATGTATAAAACCAGAGCACTAGCACTTCCTCAAGGAAACTCTATCAAAGCACAAGCACAAACTCTTCCAATGCAAAGGACAGACAGAATGTTGAAAAAGAACAATGAAGCTTCCTTTACCAAAGCAGCAGCAGCATTAAGAAAATAGAAAGTAGGTCAGATTACTATGAATGGGTATAGAAGAACAGCATGAGGGTGTTAGGCCGAAATCAGAAAGGTTAAAATAGAAGAGACAAAAAGCAAGAGATATCAAAGTCAAGGAGAAATTATTCTTCAAGTACAGTGCTAGTAAGAGGAAAACCAAATTGGATCAATTTGCTGTTCAACAAAAATGAAAGACAGCCCGCAAATGAAACTGGAGACCTGTTCCTATTTCCTTTTTCCTTCAGTTGTCATTGAAGATCAATGGTGAGCCAGACAACTGGTGACAAAGAAGTAAGATCAGTACAAATGCAGCAGATTGGCGCGTACTTACATGAGCTGATCTGAAAAATATCTCAGCAGGCCCAATTTCAGAGTCACTAATAGTAATTTTTGAAAATTATTAGTAGATGTCTGAAAAAAAAATCCAGGAAAACTGGAAATGGTTAAATGGCAATTATAATCTTAAAAAGGGTACAATACAAACCAATAAGCTGAGGAAGTAAAAGACCACTGAACTGAACTTTGATTTTCTGAAAATTGGGAACTTGTAGACATCAAAGCAAATGAAGGAAACAAAAAGGTCACACTGATTTTTTTTTTTCCCCCGAGTAGAAATCATGCCAATTTAATTTTCTCCTGTAACAAGATAACTTAGCCTTGAGGATGGGGAGAAACAGATGTCACACACTGACTAATGAAATTCTTACATTCTTGTATGACAAACTCAAGCAGGTTATAATGGTCCAGACTGAAAAAATGGATGAGAGAAATCTACGAAGCTTCATGTGAAACTACAGAAAACATGTGAATAGTCATTAGGTTTTATAACTACCCAAATTGAGACTCTTCACTCCATACTTTTTCCAAGAGGTATGCCTTGGATCCGAGTATTGAACATTTTCATTAAAGTGGAAGATGGAAGGAGAAGAATATATGTGTTGAAATTCAGGCCAATACAATCTAGCATGGTTGCAAGAATGCCAGAATTCACTCCAATCATGAGAAGCTGAAAAAATGGTCTGAAATGACCAGACGCAGCTGAAATGGCAATGAGTTCAAGAACACCCTCAGGAGGAAGCCAATTGCTTGAATTACCAGTACAGTGGGAAAGGGTTTGCGTTTCAGTGCACACAAAATGCAAACAGCACGCTGTTGAAGAAGAGGTAACTGCTAGTTACTGGCACAGAATCACCCTCTCATTTAACTCAGCAGTAGTAATGCTGCAGCTTCACTGCTGTATTCAAACTGGACAAAAACAAAGGTGGCATGAACAACTACAAGGAAATCCAGAAGAAGAGAATCAGAAACCTAAATTAGTGTGTTTTCTTGACAGTTTGTCAAGAAAAGCTGGAAGCGCTAAGTTTGTTAAGAATGGACTTAAAAGTACCATTAAACATGTAACAGCATATTGCAGAATAGAAGGATTCTCTACATCAGCTGAAGAATAGGGTAGTAGGAATTTAATGTAAATTCTCGTCCTATACCAATGTTAAAACCAATAAACTTTTCTATGAAAACCAAGCTTAAGGGCCCTGTGAGATCTCCATCATCAGATGTTTTGAACAGCAAATGCGTAACAGGGGTCACAGAGAAATGACCACTAAGCAGTGGGGTACAACAGAAATTCTCATAAGGCTGCCCTCACAGACTAATGCTCTGAGACTTTCATATATGAAAGGTGCTCTGTGATGGGGTCCTATCCCAAAATAAAACGAGACAAGCTAATCATGCAGATGTAATTTGAAACAGATTAACTGCTGCCTTCTTCCTCTTCTCACTTAGAAGGTTCCAATGACTATATGGGACTAAACCATAACAGAATAAAAGGGTCAAAAACCAACTGTAGCAGAAAGCAGGGTACTTGCTTGAAAGAAAAAGATTAAATAAATACAGTGGAAAAGCTGCACCCCTGAACTTTTTGTCTAGCTGACACTTGCCCCCTTCCCTCTTCCCCCTTCCCCCAATAAATGCAGAATTATGAGTCTGTGCCAGTCACTGTGAGAATCCATGCTGATAAAAGCAGAAAAACAAACCTTCCAAGCCATCATTCCAAAAAGCCCATTTCCAAAAGATCTAGATAACTTATGACTATATCCTAAATTACATATAAGAGTTTGTTGATTACTTTATAGTAAAAGCTATTATATTTTTTAAGAGGAAATACATCAACTGCCCTCTGATTAACATGATCATTTCTAGCTCCTTCACAAAAGAAGTAAAATGAAGACAGGCTAGCTAGCACCAAACACACATTGGTGGACCGACCCAAGGCAATTAACAAGCTGCTGAGTATAAATGCTTAAATATGTGCATGCACAAACCTGAACTAGCATAATTTTATACTAAAATTCTGGTAACTATCTGCTTTTAAGAAAAAAAAAAAAAATTTCTTCCTTGTCCTCTAAAGATTGTTTAATTCTAAGGGACACAAGGGGAACCAGAGATTAAAACCAGAGCAATTTTGAAAAAGCATGCAGGAGCTTTCATGGCAAGATGCAGAAACTGGAAATTGTTCAGTGTTTTGCTCTGCATGTTTTAAGAGAAACTAGATCCTTAAAAACACTGCTTTTTGTTCCCGTACAACTGACACAAATATCCTTAAACAAAGTAGGGATTGGTTGGTTTGGTTTTTTGGAGATTGACTGGGTTTTTGTTTTGGGTTTGTTTGGGATTTTTTTAGCAGCAGTTAAGATACCCAACTGAACATAGCATCACCCAAGCCATACAACAGAAGGTAAAACCTGAAGCATACTGGGAGTTGAAGCACTTTTTACCTTACGTCCCACATATACAGGAATTCCAATAATCATAGCAGGAATAGCAATGCCAGCAATTAAGGCAATTCCTACAGGTGCTCCAACAAGTGTCCCCAGCTGCCAAAGGATTTTCTTCTTACGGCTCCATGGTTTCTTCCCCCAAAATGTGCAACCTGATGGGCTAATAAAAAGAAATAAGAAAACTGTAAAGAAACTGTAAATAAATCAACATAGCTATATCCTACTGAACATTTCCCTAGTTACAAAATTATTGTCCTTAGGTTCAAGTTACAGACATTATGGATACCAAATCATCAGTTATTTCTTCAGATTGTTTTTTGCCTTGACAGCATATTTTGCAATGTAACAAGAAGCATATTGCCACACACCAATCTATGGCTCACAGTAACACAATCAGAACTTTTGGATTGCCTAATAGAAAGACAATACAGCAGTATTAAGACATTAGTAAAAAGAGGGTGTGTTAATCTAAAATACTTGATTTGTACTAAGAACATGCTGCATGCATAAAACTTACAAAATACTTTAAAATAAAAAATAATAAAGAACTAATTTAAATACATGTATTAAAACTGACTTAATTCTCCAATATGGGTATTTCAACTGTGATTCTCTACTCTGAGAGGAAGAAAGCCAGACTTACAGCACTTGGGAACCTCCTTCTAAATACCTTAGAAAACAAATTACCAACCACATAGAATTTTTTTTATTAAATGTACCTTAAATAATGTAAATCTGAGATCTCTTTCATACATAGCCAACAGAATTCACAGCCACAGACAGCACAAGTCATATGATTGCAGCTTCCATCATTCATTTTTATTATATAAGCAGCACAGCGTGGGCATGGCTTTATGTCATCAGCTGTTTAAAAATGAATATTAAAATTGTATCAGTTTCTTAGACAAGCAAATATAATCACAATACAGACATACATTTGGGAAAACTGATTGAACCATTATCTGAAAAACTGAAGAAGTTTTTTATAAGGTTGCTTTACAAATCTTCATTTGGCAGTGACTTGTTATCAAATTTTTTTTTACAAACCTTGGACTGAGTAAAATTAATGAAAACAAGGTGTATTAGACCACATTCAAGTAATTGAATAGTTAATGCATACTCTCTGTTCAAGGATTTTCTAAGCTTAATGAAACAGAGTCTGACATTAAATATGTATGCTAACACAGGACTGATAATATGGTCTCTTCAAATATAATCTCCTTTTACATTTCATGCTGTTATGAATCCTATACTTGAATATTCAGTCTCCACTCTGTTCACGTATCTCAAATCCATCTCTCCGTTCACATTAACGTACTTCTTTGCCAACCTCTGCTTGAGTCCTTTTCACAGCCCTACTTTTTAGTTACTTAGTCCCTAGTAAAATATACAGAAGAAAACTCTGGAGAATCTCTATGTTCCCAAGTCAAATGTGGAAAAACGAGGTTAAGTGACCTGCTCTGTCAAACAAGGGGTCATTGAGCAACAGTGAAATACACGCACACCACAGTTATGATCTTCATTCCTGGTTAGCACCGGCACTTTGGGACAAGCTGTTTATTCACAGCAGCAGAAATACCTTGCAGCTCCTAGTGCAGAACTCCAAGTCTATTGCCTCAGTGCTATGATGTAAGATAAAGGGAGAGTTCATATTTGATAGAAAGAATACCTAAAGAGGTGCAGAACCAGCAGAAAAAAGTACCTCTACCAACTCCAGTGCACAAGGAATAAGCAGCTGGAAGGATTCATTAGCTACTCCCATATGGGAGCACATGCACAACCTACAGGGCGGTAAGTAAACTGAGCAAGTTCTCCAGCACAGGAAAGGCAGAGATACTGCTCTTCAGGCTGAGACAAATTGAAAGGGTAAGGAAAGGAGCTGGTGTGCTAACTTATTTAGCTTATTTTTAAATTTATTTGAAAGCTAGAGCAAGATGCCAATTTTTAGGGAAAGATGGGATGGATGCATTGTTAAAATAAGCCAGTGCAAACTACAAATTAGAGACTCTCAAGTCTGGGGCTGGATTGGAGAAAAACAGCTCTAACTGCAACGTGCAAGTGAGACTCTTTACCCCAAATATCTACCTTGCTTTACAGGCAGACACAAAAGCTGCCAAATAAATCAGAGTTTGATTTAATTCAGAGCCAGTTCCTATCAACAGCAAACTGGAATCGATGTGCTAAATACTACTCTGAATAGTTTATCCTCTTTTTTGGGGAATTACAAATAAGCTCAGCTTTGAGAGATGGTATTGTTTGCTTTGTGGCAGACAAGACAGATGAGCATTTCCTAGAAAACTAGAAATCAGTACTAAAAAAGATGTCAAACATCAGAGCTGGCATCAGAGTAATAGTCTTTTTGAAAACAGAAAATCAGTGGTTACGAGTTTTAATTTTAACAGCTGGGAAATTTCACCTACAGTGGAGAAAACAAGTGTACCAGTGTGGAAGTGATACAACTAAAGAAGTCAACATGCTGAACATGTGAGATGCCTTGCAGCAAGTTCATTTGATTTCACATTTTTCAACTACGAAGTAAGCACTTAAAATGCTGATGAGCTTTTAAGACTTAAGTCAGATGTTCTGGCCACAGAGTACTTCCAAGTATAGCATTTAAAATTTTAATCCAAATTTAGAATTGTAATCTTATGTTTCTGAAAGACAAAGCACCTAGTATCTATCTACCATGTCACTATTCCATCCTTTCATTTTCTAGGGTTAACTGTGCAAATGTACAAAAGAGATGTTTTACAGACACAGCACCCTAATAATAAATACCTGCTGCTCCAGATTCCTGGCTGTAACTAATAGATGAAGAACGAATTGTTCTCAGGCGCAGACTCTGAGCTCTCTCCTGGCGAGCAGCATCACAGGTCTGGTTGGGATGCCAAATTTGCTTACAGTGGTAGCAAAACTCAGTTCCACAGCCTTCTCGTCCACATGTCAGTTTGGGGCAGCTGGCACATCCAAATGCGATTACAGCGTATCTTGAACGATCAAGAGGGGCAAGAGAGAATTTTGTTAATAAAACCAGTTCTAAGTATAGAGCAAAGCTGACAAGACAGCTGTCAGAGTAGCTGAAGCAGGTACAAAGGCAGTGGATATCAGGAGCTGACTACCTCCTTCAGGAGGTGGCCAGCACTGGTTCCTGAACACCTCTTTCCACAACTCTATTGCCATTGCATTAGATTAAGATTGTACAGAAATACCATAATCACTGCAACACTCACTCACCTTACTCCATGCAGTATTCAAATATACTGTATTTAAAGCTGAATGCAATACTGTAATGTTTACAGTCACAATGAAACCACAGTTTAGAAGAGTGGGACAATAAACCCAAAAAAGGTGTTTTAGCAATGAGGAAAAATTATAGTTTCAGAGGTGTCCCAGTCACTATGGGTATATCTAAGTCTGACCCTGTCTATAGTGAGGGAGGATCCCTGCTAAGTGATCTGCAGTGTAACCTATAGCTGTTACGACATCTGATTTGGCACTGCAAGATTTTAGGATTTTACTAGTTGCCTTTTATCATGAATACCACTATTTACTTTAAATAGGTATTTGTTAAGTATTTTATTAATAGGATTTTGGTTTCTCAATAATTAGTGCATTTTTAAAAATATGTTTCAAACTGGAACTGCAAAGATTGGTAAAGAGTTCAGGGCCTCGAAGCCACCTTTACTCTGACAATACTACACAGCTCAAAACCTCCAAGAACGTTGAGACTTACAAAACTGTGTTACACTACTTCGTAATCAGACACAACATGAACAGCTGTAGAGACAAATCTATTCCTTCATTAGACCTGCATTTCAAAGTCCACATAATAAAAACACAATGTGTTCATATTAACAGAAAATACAAACTTATGTATATATGTTTCTTAATTCCTACCCATTGTAGCTTTTTTCAGTGATTTTATGCAATAGCTTTCTTTTAAATATATAATACTAAATTCACTGGTATGAACATTTAAAATAGATGTATGGTTTTATTCACATGAACAGGGTCCCTGAGTAGACTTCAACAGATTTATAAATGCAGCAAGACTGAAGTTTCTGTCCGTTCAGATAAGGGTAATTTTATTTTAAAAGACTCTTTATTTTTACCCCGTCTGTTTTAGAGCAGTTGCATAAATTAACTCGAAATATTCTTTATTAGTAATGATACTTTAAAAATTATTCCCACTCACAAGCCTATCTTAAAATTTAGCTACTTTTATTTAAGAGTAGCTTAAAAAACTCTGAAAAGTTGCTGAAACTCTGCAAAGTTAAGGCAAATCCTACCCCTTCCATTATTGTTTTACAACAGCATATTTGAGGTTCCCAAGAAACTTTGCAAACAAATAGAGGACTTTCAACCTTTAACTTAGAGATGATGCAGCTACAAATTATACACATGCTTGTCTGTTTGCAAATACTTCTTGCTTTCCAAGTAGAAATTTATTTCAATAATTGCTAGACTCTTCTATATTGCTGCCAAGTTAATCAGCTTCATTTTCCCCACTTTTTGCAAACTGAAGAGATAATTGCTTTGCATGTACACAAAGAGCCTCCAACCCAAACACTTCTTCAACATACAGGGATACATTCAAGGCTTGCTAACGTTGGACCAAAAAAACTCAAGTGCAAGACACAATGAAGTATCAATTTATATCCTGCCTCCTTCCTACCACTAATAAAGCATAGGCACATCCCTGAAAGCATTACCTATTTGGGAATGATGTACTAGGCACACCTTTAGAAAGTAACTTTTTAGACCAGAGCAAATCTCAGTTCAAACTGTACAGGATTACAGGTTTTTAACATTTGCATTCTTTTTAAAGGAGAAGGAAAGCCAGAAGTCATTGTTTAGGTTGAGAGAAGGGAGTAATACCCAGTAAAACCCAGTAAAACAAAAACCAGAGGCAGTGAGCAATTAATTGAAGGCTGCACAGTGAAAGGACGGATGAAGAATTTGTATTCTTTTGCATGATCTGCTTTTTGCATGATAAAGGTATGAAAATTTAGGAATCGCTTCTCTCTTCTAATGATGTCAGCAATACAATCTCAGAGCAAAACCATTAAATAATTCAAACAGAAGAAAAGACAACACATTTTGAATACTGATTCAGTAATGCTTGTTAAAATGACACTACAGAACTGGTATGAAAACAGAATATAAAAATATTGGTCCAGGAGAAGGCTCATGAGGTTTCCTTATCAGTGCTCCTTCCCCAGGGAAGGATCACCTATGTGACAGTGTCTCCTATCAAACCACTGCCGGTAGGTTACAGCTGGTCCAGGCTTTTACAGTGTTTCAGGTAACAAAAACGATCAGGATGCATCTGAGCTTGCAACAAAAACTGAGGATTAAGCACCCTAGGGTCAGACAGTCTGTGGTGCCAGTGGTATGGACCATTCTGGCACTGGATTGCTGTAGTGCAGGAGACCCCTCAGCTCCAAGGCAGCCCATCCAGGACAGAGCTGCTGCAGCAGAGGTTCTCCTCCAAACTGATTTGCAGTTCTCCTGTTGGGAGGATAAGTTCCCCACTGGGACAGAAGTAATAGCAATATACTTGGTACTGCAGATAACTTTGCTTCAAAATCCGTTTGGTTCATGTTTTCCTGTCCCCAGGACTTGTTTTTATCCAAACAGTTGAAACAGAGAGGAAAAAGCTATTTACTTCTTAACTATTAACTGTTGTTTCCTTAGAACCCAGGAGACCAAAGATATAAAAAACCCCCCAAAGTTTTAACAGACTGATCTAGCTTCTCTCCATTTTTTCATTTCAGGGATCAAAGTTTTTATAATTATTTGCTCTTTATCTGGTCCAGATTTTTGACTTAGTGTGATGCCCAAACCCTGAAACAGTATTACATGGGATGCTGGATCAATGCTGAGAAGAGCTGAAGCACTCTTGTGCACCATCCATTTTTTACCTATTTGCGCAGTAAGTTTTTCCTACCAAAATGCTCCACTTTTCACCTATTTCCTATTTCCTACAGTACTTGTTCCTAGATGCTACCCTATGAAGTTATTGCACCTCTCCTACTTCAGGATTAATTGCAAATTTGTAAATGCATTCCATCCAGCTCCTTCATGAAATATTTGATCCATGCTAAAAGGTCATAAACCTAATGCATTTCGCTAGTACTACATTTCAAGAACTGTTCAGAAAAAGAAAAAACGCCTCAGCTTTAACTGCATATTGTACAACTTGATTAGCTGCCAAAGCAATTAGAAACTGAGACTACTGTTGCACCACATAATTATTAAAGCAAACGCCTGCTGATCTGAAGTTGGTGTGTACTGTATGTCATGCATAATCTCTGAACAGTGTTTGTTAGCAAAGACTCCTCTGTGGAAGTCTGAGTAGTGTTTGCTTCCCTAAACCTTACACCTGGTACAGTTCCTTCCTTCACCTCCCTTCTATGCTCCACCACAACATTAAGTCCCTGTTACTATTTTCTATACCACTCCCACTTCTCCTTCCTGTGTCCCTCTGTGTGCTTTCCCTCAGTTAGGCACATACAGACTTGTCAGACAGTGCTGTGGTGCTGCCTGAAAGCCAAATTTAAATTTTTAACTGGAGGACTCATACACAGGTATTACTCTTGCTGGAGGCACTACTGATGGTTTTTCTTTTGTTCAAGCAGTATGCCCTTTTCCCTAAACTACTTAGATTAACTTCTGCTGAATGCTCAAACCCTGCTGCCCAACGTATCTAACTGCTCTGAAGGTTTCAAAACAATCAGAAGAAGGATGGGAAAAAGACAAAACATGATTGCAGGAGCTCTTGTTTGTTTAGGATGACCACCAGAAACAGTGATCCTCCTGAGAAGCATCCAAATAGCCAACTTTAAGCCACTTTAAACTAGTAATGAGAAGTCAGTGAGGAAGAACTGTCTGTGCATTAAAAGCAGAATTAATCTATCACTGTGAAGCATTTCCCTGCCACTTTAACCATATTAGGAAAAATCATGGTATCAGAAGTGCAACATAAGGTTGCCCATGCAGTATGAGTTTGTTCCCTTCACAGAGACATTGGCAGAGTTTATCTACCTGGCAATATACTGTATTTTCCACAGGACTCCACTCCCAGAGTATGGAGCATACAACAAGCAGTTCTGGAGCAATGATTTAAATACTTGCCACACACTAATACATTGTTGTGGCCCCACACGACTGCATGGAACTTTAACTTGGCTCTGAAGACCCACTTTTTATTTTTATAATGATGTTATCCTCAGCAATTATCATCACAGTTTCTGACCACTGAAAGATCCTTAGGAGTTTTTTTTTAAAAAACAGATAAGGAAATTGAAGCATAAAAACCAAAACAGGTTAAACAAACCTGCCTTGGCCTACTTAATTAAGAACTAAAAAAGTACCTGAACCACTGAAACATGGTTTAATAGAGAATACTTTAATAGTTCCTAAATGCTTCTCCTCAGCTTGAATAACAACTGTAACACAAAAACTCAGGGCAAAGCATACTTCTGCCTATTAAGCAATACCTTCTAGTTGGTTTTTTTTTTTGCAAAAAATCAAAATATTAAGAGTAAGCTGTACTGGCTTTGTCCATATGACATCGTTACAAGCTCATGCAATCAAAACATCCCTCAAGTTATTTCTCCTTTTGTCCTCAAACTACACCACAGCAATGCCATCCACTTTGGACCAGATATGAAACTATCACATTTCCAGTCCCTGCTTTTGACTTGCATTAGCAAATTCTGTTTCTTTCAAAGTAAGAAATCAAAATTGTATTTGAAATAAGTCCTAAACATTAAGCACCTGGTTATTAGTATTGGAGTATTTAATCTACCTACCAGTATGCCCTATTTTGCTTGTTCTCTTGTAACAATCTTCCTTTTCTTCATTCTACTTATTGCTCATCTGTGTGGCTTTGAAACAGAGCTGTCATCCTGAGTTATTAGTGTGCACTGCACATCTGGATTGCAGTCATGGCTAAAGATTATAAATCTTTAAGCAGTATGATAACACAACCAATCCCTAAAAAAGCAGCTTGCTGAAGAATGGCATTATGAGACACCAGCAGAAAACCATGATGAGCTGCTGCTCAGTAGTATTCAGGCTACTTAGAATTCAGCATGGTTTCAAGAACTGTTTAAAGTATTAAAGCAAAGTTAAAACATTATGCTCCCCAGGTAATAAGCAGGAACAAGCTGATTATCTTGTATCAGAATCCTGCTGACAGGCAACAAGTGCTGTCTCAACCAGCCACAAGACGGAAGATATCTGAAGCAGGGAGAGGCCTTTTAATTCAAAGAAAAGCTTAAATCATTTTTCACAGCTAAAAAGCCAAAATACCCACTGTGCTTTAACAAATTAAGTTAAACTACAGTCACCACGTTTTCAATTCTCTTTAGTTTGAGCTTTGCACCATTACCTTGGCAGTGCAACATCTAAATTTCTTTCGCCTGCAGTAAATAAATGGCAAGCATCTACCAATAAAAGTTTCTTGACATTGCTGAAATTCTCTCTGTGCAAAAAAAAGAAAAACCTACTTGAGAGAGCATTTTATTTTGGAAGGTGGTTGTGACTTGGGTGGTTCTTATTGTCGTTTTCATTTTTATTTGTTCTGATTTCCTGTGGTTTTTTTTTTTTAAGAGAATTCCGCCTGCTACCTACTCGTACAACTGTGACAACACACTAAGTAAAACAGGCAACTTTTCAAAAATCATAATGCTGTGAAAATTATGTATTTACACTGTCACTTTTTTGCAAATATAGGAAAAATACATACCCACAATCTGGAGCTGGGCACCACCTACAGTCAGGATCTGCAACCAGCCATCGCCTAAGCATAAACTCTTCATATTTTTCCATCAAGATGTCATCATTTAATATCAAACGAATATCATGAGGATTAAAACGTTCTGAGCATTCTGGGCAGCTAATATTAACTCTGCTCTCAGAGATTTCTATCCGGAGATACTGACGCAAGCAATCCACACAAGATCTATGGTGACAAGTCATTATCTCTGGGAACCTGTCCTTGGAGTGCCGCAAAAGGCACAAGGGGCATTCCATGAAGTCTCCGCTTGGTTTGCTGCTAGAGGTTGTTCCGTTATCAGAAGAGGTACACGTGGAGAAAATAGAGTTCTTGTCTGTACACATTTCTGAATGAATACTTTCAATACTTGCAATTCCATCAACACCTCCATTTAAATCCCTAGACTTGCGTTTCGTGTCTTTTTTTCTCCGAAAAAGCGAGCCCAATGAAATTCTTCTTTTCTTTGGTGCCTTTTTAACCGATGGCAAGCTCACAGAGGAAGCAGAAGACTGGAGGTCCCGATCAGAGCCCATTTGCCGATGTAAACTCATGTCTAGGTCACTCATCAGAAAGGGGTTAAATTTCATATACAATCCTAATCATTTTTAAGGATCAAACAGAGACAGAGGACACAGGCATATTACTATGTAATCCAGTTTGAGAGCCTTCATGCAGAAAATTCACATGTATCTGCTTCCAGCAGATTCTTCAGAAGAATTCCCTGTGTTCGGAGGAGAGATGAAAAAAAGCAGGATTAGAATCACAACCACCACTATTGCTTCTGAAAGGTCACAGCACTCCTGTTTTAACATACCTGTTATTCCTATTACTACCATCTTTTCCTCACCATCTGACCCAATCTCTCTTTCTGTCAGCTTTTTCTACCCTTTACATCCTTCTTATCTTAACAAGCCTGAAACTTCCTTCTGGTCAAGGACTATCTTTGTTACACTTAATCAGTGCAGAGAATGGCATCTGCACTCCCCTGCTCCCTGAAGGAGTGGGTGCATGCGTCTATGCATGTGTAGAAATTACCAAAACTCAGGGTGACAACAATTTGCACAAGTAAATGTGCAAATTCTTCTGTAAAGCTTAGCAACAGGCTTACAGCGTTGGAAACTTTTCTGTTTTCTCTACCTTACATTTTCTGCACATGTGATAAGGTCAAGTACAAATCCAATACAGTTAATTAAAAGAAAGATTTCTCAGCCTGTTTTGAATCCATTTAGACTGACAGCAAAAATTAAATCACTGTGTCTAAACAGCTCATGAGCTCAAGATATTCTCAAAATCTGAGGGTTCTCAGAGAAGTATGCATATTTATAGCATAAGGCATCTGAATATTTCAGAGAGCAGAGCTGCAGAGTGAGTGACAGCCAACACTGTTTGACTGTATGGAAGTTGAAGGGCATGGCAAAGACTACAGTTAAGGTGACAACATTTGAATTTTTTATTAGATGTGTTTCTGAAAAAAAAAAAAAAACCAAACCAACAAAAAACAAAACAAAACAAAAAGCCTCCAAACCAGATTCCCATCATGTATCAAACTTCAGTTATTATCTATGTACAAGATGACACCAAGGATTTCCTTCTGTTCTCTGCTGCCTAACTCACTGCAGAGTGAGAAGAGAAAGAAAGAACTCTTCCTATTTTCCTCTGACAAAGGAAAAATCGGCAGACTATCTCCAACCAAAACCACTAACTTCTCCCTCAACATTCAACTATTCCCACTTCTTGGAAGCTTCACTATACAAGAGGAATTTTTTTACCTTTTGGTGAACTGCATCTGTAACAGAAGAATGAGAAGGCATTTCTTATGTGGCACCAGTGTTGCATATCTGCATGTAACTACTGCCAGCATCCTTTCTTACCTCAGTGCTTCCCAACTTACCCCCTAGAAAGGCGTGAATGGGTTTCTATGACTTTACCAAAAGATAAAATCAGAAACTGGATACTAAAACTAAGTCCGAAGGTAGAAACGAAGTAATGTAGAGATGAATGCCTCTGTTTACAAGAGCTAAGCAGTCTGCACACTGGTTAGAGACCGGCACAAATCCAAACACTTGCTGTAGTCTCCAGAATGGGATCACTGAGCTGCATGGGTCAAGACTAGGAAGTTTCAGAGGATGGCTGACCAGCAGCAGAAACAGGAATCCCTCTCCAAAAAGGAAACACAGAAATAGCCCACAGGCTGTCCACGTCACCACAGCAATGCACGCAGCAGGAGCCACTGCTGGGCCCTCTTCAGACCACCACAGGTAGCTGTTATGTGTGTACTAGCAGGCAGCCAAGACAACACTACTCAAATTAGACTACCCCCCAGTATAGCAGTACAGCACAAGAACACTACTTTCCTCAAGCATAAAAATTAAAAAGACAAGAGAGAAAAGGAAAAGAAAAAAACCCCAACCAAAAAACCTGTACATCTGGCTTTGATAAAAAGAGGTCTTACATTTTGAGCCCCCAAAGTTTTTTTGGAATTAAAAAGCCACTACATTCTATTTTACAAATGCTGAATTATTACTGCTTTCTTCTTTCTTCTTTTTTTTTCTAATAAAGGAAAATATTACCACTGTGAACGTATTAAAAAAATAATCTTAGTTTACTCCCAGAGTCTAAAATAAAGAGTCTAAATATTTCAAGAACATAACATACTCTTCCTTCCCTCCTAAGGGGAACATTTTTAGTCAAAAAATTTAGTCAAAAGGAATCTTGGATGCTTTACCTGCTCCTGTTCCCAAAACAAATGTAATAATTTTGCAGCCGCTGTTTCTCATTAAATGAACTAAAAGATTCCCTGACCTTAAAAAAAAAAAAAAAAAAAAGTGAAAGTGAAAAAAACTGCTCCATAATTTTGACAGAAGACAACACCTTTCCCTCCAGGATCTTGGTATGATGCATCATAGATAGACACAACTGGTAGACAGTGTCTGAAATATACTACAGATACAGCCCATGGCTGACAATAAATTATATTTATATGTTTAGAAGTGCAAGAATAACCTTAAAATCATTTTTATAATTGGATAATTACTAACATTGGTATGTTCACACATATACTACCAGGGCAGAGGAAAGTGCCATCCTCCTAAACCAGGAGAGTTCATGAACAAAATGAACAGCAAGGAAAGCATTCATTTCAGGCAAAAAGTCATTTGTTGTTGTTTGTTTTGGTGGGGTTTCTTTGTGTTTTTGTTTTTAAAAATGAAATAGAAAAAGGTAGGAAGTAAACACAGTAACATAGCCAAATCTATGACTACAAGCCTTCCCCTCCTCCCTTCCTCTGGAGAGGAAAGAATGCGTATTACAGCATTTCTGCCAGTTCCAACAGATGTACAAAATCAAGAAATAGCAGCTCTGGTGATGAACCAGTTGTACTTTTTTACTTTTTAAATAAACAAA
The DNA here is from genome assembly GCF_017639235.1 of Corvus kubaryi. NCBI lineage: Eukaryota > Metazoa > Chordata > Aves > Passeriformes > Corvidae > Corvus > Corvus kubaryi. The sequence continues at coordinate 15,461,296 of NW_024581127.1, forward strand.
GATTCTCCCATGGTGTAAAAAAAGAGACCAGAATGTCCCCATAGTTCTCTTTGCATAATGGAATCTGATAAGCAGTCTCTCTAAAATAGTAGATTGCTCTTCTAAGGAAAATAGTTAAACTTTGACAGGATTTTTGAAAAGAAAAGTTTCCAGTTATTTCAGACAATCATAAATTATGCTCTTCAGATTTAAAAGCATAAAACTAGTTTTAAAAGCCATGCTCTTCTTTATATAGTAATTTTGGATTGACATTTTAGTGACGTTCAAAGATGACTCTGTCGAAGTGAAAAGATTCAGCAGATGATTTATTACAGGAAAAAATGAAGACAAATGTTACAACGCTAATAATGATCAGAGCTGTACAAAATCATAAAAGCTTTACTAGCGCAATCTGGAGCACTGGCCAGTTCTCATGTTGCCCAACCCAACACAGCATCTGCATGTTTCTGCTAACAAAAAGAAGTAAAAAATACTTGATTCTGTACAGCCAGAGAACATAATGCCTGTATTATTCCAGTCACAATGAGTCCACATGAAGGGGATATGGTGTTTGCAAACTGAAGCTCCGAAATCCAACTACTTGAAATGAGCTGAGACACACAAGCTATGGTAATAATAAATAATCTGATTTTGAGGCAACATCCTTGCAAGTTTTGCATTACTCTAACTGACCAGTATAAACTCTGTCAACACACAGAAGAAACTAATATGGGCAACAGCAAAGGGACAGAAAAACCAGAGAGTGCAAATCCTGAAAATTTAAGTTCACCACTGTTCTCAACATTTCCTCAAAAGCACTTACTGATTACAGAAAAACCGTATTTCTGGCTTCCCGCCATGCCCAAAGCCCTACCACAAATCTGAATTCCAGCCATGCTTTGCATTCTGCTCGTGCCACAGACTTACCACAAAACACTAGTTGCCACAGCACAAACTCACCTTGTCATTTGAAGATGCATAAATGACATTTACAGTTGCAACTCACCTAAAGCTCAGTATTAAGCTGCTATCTGTTCCTTCTGCAACTCTGCCTAACACTATTTGCTAGGAAAACCTAATGAGCATGCAGCTAATTTCTTTCAATAGTTCTTTTCGACCATGCTCTTTTAAGAAAATGCTATTGCTGACCATGTAATGAAAGGGGAGGGAAAGGAGATGGGAATAATCTTGCAAAGGGAGATTTCAACTCAAGAGATGACGGGGGTGACAAGTATCTTCTAATATGGCTCTCCACAGCACAATCTTTGCTTCTCTCATCAATTTCAAAACACTCTGGAAATGCCCTAAGGGCAGCTGAGAATAACCCTGCTGATTTTGCAAGGAAAGAGTGACAAAGGCCTACCTCCATAAACCAGCTGCTGGGGGAGACTAGCTCCCTCATGCTCCTAACTGTCCTCCAAACACATCAGAGGCACAAGCTCAGCATGCTCTTCCATTACATGCTCAACCTGGTGTACAGGGGCAAAAAATCAGAGTCTGCCATCAGGACAAACAGTTTCACATATGTTTGCAAAACAAAGGCAGGCTTAAACAGCCTTGTGTAGAAAAGGAGAAAACCCACCATGAACACAGATGTAACTACATCCTCACTAAAATCCCTTAAATATTCCCTCGTGTAATTGGTGCTTAAATGGCAAATCTAGACTTCTCCTGTTCCAAACAAACTCTCTTCATCTCAGACATTTGCTCCTCCAATGATTTAACCAAGCGCCAATTCTGTTAGCACACTGAAAGCTACTTCTTGATTAAAACTGACTACTAATAGCTTCCTTTCTGACATCTGCAATTCCCAACATCTATACTCTCTAGCAGCTTTCGGAAATGCACTCACTGATCCAGTTTAAAGAGAGCTGTAAAAAAAAAAACCAAACCATTCAGAGCTTGAATTTCAACCACCATCACAGATCATTCCTGCCTCCCTCTTCCAATGAGCATCTCCTGTCAATCACACAGCATCCTAAAATTTCTAAGCTGTGATGTTCTTAACATAGAGGTATCTCTAACTATCTAAAAGAGGCATCAAAAACAAATTTTCCTTTTAATTTAATCCATGGTCTAAGAACTATAAACACAGTGGAATAAAATGTAAAACAAAAATATGCAAAAGCTGAAGTTACTAAATGAAATACCAAGGCACAGGATTTTGAAACGGCAAGCAAGTGCCTCATTTCAATGGCCATTCTTTAAATGTCAGCTCATTCCACAACCATTTTTAAAAGCAGGGGAAAAATACAAACACTTCCGCCTGAGGATTTCTAAAAGAATACACCCCTACTTGCTTTACACATGCCTCAGGTTCAAGTATACATCTGGCACTGCTTACTTTAAAGAGTGCCTGGAAAAGTTAAACATCTTTGACAAGTTTAGATTTTGACATCTGTGTGCTCCTACAACACTCTGCCCCATTAAAAACATCTCACTATAGTCATGTCAATGCACATGGTGTCATGTGCATGTTAGGACTGTTACTTGGGTTTTATTACAGATGATTTAGTACAAGCAGAACAAGCATTTTGCAACTTGGAAGAAAACAGATGGAAATTATGTTGAAACAACAAAGGTTCTGGCAGAACCTTTATATACAGTAAGATGAAAAATAAAATCCTTTAATGGTAACATAATACAGCATATTGTGTTAGGCACATGCATATTGTGCAGGTGAAATGCTTAACTGCAAAAATTAGCAGAATACCTTTATGACTCCTTCAGAACATTTCCCTTCATAAACTAAAATCAAGAATAGCAACATTTTCCATGTAATTTTTCAAAGACTGTAAAGGTACAACTTAATTTGTTTGGCATTTTTGATGTCTTCTAACTGATTTCTAATAAAAGGTGAAATAAAGGGTTGATAGTATTTGGATTAAACTGAAAAGTTAATTCTACAAAAGAAACTTAACAAATTTGTATCAGGAGATTTCTCAACCCTTTAACACAAACTCAGACATACAGATACTTATCAAACATTTACAGTGATTTGTTACAGCATGACGTACAGGATGGAAAAAAAGTCGTCAAAGCCTCATAAATAATTCACTTAAATCAAACTGAACTGTGTAAAACTACTTTCAGTATATACTCATGTAAATTCTACTTCATTATTACTGTTCTCCTTCGAAAAAGGGCACCAGTATGGTAGTTTACATTTTATGAAAGTCTTACCTTCCAGGCACTTTTGCAGGAAGGTATCTTTTACTTTCTATCCTGCTTTGTTCCAACAGCCATGTATGTGAATGCTTCTCTTAAAGCATGAAGAACATTTATTACAAACGTTACTGGAGTTGCTCCTACTAGTAGTAAATCCTTTCCGGAGTGAAAAGCACTTGATCATTTAGCTAACTACATCTAATTTCTTTATACTTACAATGGACTATTGATAGTTGCAGAGGCCATTATTTCAAAAACAGAATTCCCAAATCCACAACTAATCAAGTTTTTAAAAACCTTTAGAAATCTGCCATGTGAAGATTTAAACTTCACATATCATCTTTAAATGACAGAAGAACAGTAGCAGTGAAATAATATCACTTCTTCAATTTATGTAAATCCAAAAGGCTGGGAGCAGAGTTCCCAGCAAGTACCATACCAAGCATTCACTCACTAATTTCATGTTGGAGCTCACAGTGGGCTCAGCAAAGGTGCTAACAAGATCTGGGACATGCCCATATCAGCACAGTAAGCAGAACAGGGTAGGGCCCTTATCCCCAATTCGAAAGGAAGTCAAACCCTCTGGAATAAGCCAGCTCAGCACACGTAGGCCATTAGACCAGTGCAAAGTGAGGGTCTTCCAGGAGCAAAAGGAATTGCTTTAACATATGAAAGATTCTACAATGCAGAGTCAGTTTATTTTAGGGAAAGTCTTCTAATAATTGGTCTCTCCTGGCTTCTTATGGGGAGATTTAGATTAGATGTTAGGAAGAAGTTCTTTACTCAAGGGGATTGTGAGGCACTGGCACAGGCTGCCCAGAGGAGAAGCTGCAGATGCCCCATTCCTGGAAGTCTTCTAGGCCAGGTTGGACGGGGCCCTCTGATCAACCTCACCTAGTGGGTGGTATCCCTGCCCATGCAGGGCAGGGGGGTTGGAGCAAGATTAACATCCCTTGCAGCCCATAATTCTATGATTCAGTGTTATTAAAAACCCCTGATATTCATGCATACTATTATAAAGAATTAAGAGAAAAGCATTTGTGAGACAGAGATTAAATTATCTCTACTGCACTGTTACCATGTCTCAGTTTGTTCTGACTGCACTTTATTTTTCCTTAAGGTCCTGTGCCAATTATCTGGAAACTCTATTCTCACTTACAGAACAAAGCAATATTGTTTGTAAAACAATGACACAAACAGACTGACTATGAGCCCACTTGGGCTCAAGGCCTGAGAGAGTCAGACTGATTAGGCATAAAAATCGAAAGATTGACAGTATGTAAAATACAGAGAAGCCTACAGAATTGCCAAAAGTGAACTGATATACAATGTTCTGTTTTAAAATTCTCAGTGGTATGTAGCACATGACAAAACAATCCTGACAGCTAGAAGAATCTTGAACAGCTTATTAAAAAAAAAAAGTTATGCTTCTTCCTTAGAAATTTATGAGCAATACATCCTGTATCATGTGTCCATGACAGCTGCTATTAGGAAAGGAAGTCTTGCAAGCTGCTCAACTCATTCTGAAAGTCTCTGAAGAAATGATTGGCAACTCCAGCAAAACTGTTCCTCTTGCAGATAATGCCTGTAGAGAAGAGAGTACACTCAAAGTGCCTCCCTCAGTCTGGTGGCAAAAGGGAAAGAATTCCTTAAATTCTAAAAACATTAATTTTCCAAACCAGCAGCATTAAATCTGGGTATATTGTGTGCAGTGGTTGACCAAAACTAAGAACTCAGTGGAGAGATGCTTTCTATTTGTGTATCTGCAGGCCTGCGTCTGCTGCAAATAAGACTTTGCAGTTTTCCCTTATCTAACTCAGCAGAGCAATCTTAGTTCAACCACACACTCACTTGCGTGTCAAAAGCTTCTCCTGTGCACTGTGGTGCATTCTGCAAACAAATGTACACCAAACTCTGCCAAGAGGAAACCGAACTCTTGGAAACACTGAGGGGAAAAAAACCCACAACAAAACCAAACAGGAAGCAAAACAAAAATCACCAAAACATTTAACTATTTTAATCCTTTAATCATTAAAATCCTCACACTAGGACAATGTTTTCCTTGCAAAAGTAATTGAAATATATTCTCTTAGTGCAATGAGGAGCATGTATTTTCTCTTTTGAATATAGTGGAGAGACTTATTTTTTATGTATCCATATCCATATATAGACATATAAGCAATGTTCTAAAATATTTGACTAGCTAGTGGTCTGAAAAGTGAAAGCAACACTAATGGATTTAAAAACTGCACAAGCTGCCTCTGCCTATGTACCAAAAAAAGAGGTTTAATCTAACTGTATTAATACTTTCACTCCTGCAGTTGCTTTTTATTGTACACTATACATTGCAAAATAATCAGAGTAAAGACATACACCAGTGAAATAACAGAAGACAGTTTTTGTTCCCTGCAGTGTCACCAGTCCTGCAAGTGGAAAACATTGCAACACTTCTGCATGATGAGCTAAGTTCTACAGAAAACTGTTCCAAAATGAAAATAACCAATACCAACAGATTTCCAGAATAAGCAGATTTAATTTCAGGTCTGTAATTTTGCCTGGTCAAACAGTAATGGCTACATACTGAGTTCTGACAAGCTTTTGTTTTCAAGCAGGCTTACAAGTTAGCCCCACTATAAAAACAAACCAAATAAAGTGTACCAAGATACAAGGTGGGACAAACACTGTAATAGAGGGATCTGGAAGCATGAGCACGAGTTCCAGAGAGAGCACACAGAATTTGAACAGCATACCAGAGACAGCAGCTTGAGGGGACATATAAGAGGTTACAGATTGCAGTTCCTGGCTCCTAATGATTTTTAAATTCAGCAAGAGCCAGAGTTTCTGTCTTGTGCTGAGGGAAGGTATTATTGACTGACTGACTGTCTGACTGGCAGTATCTTCCAGCTCTGTTTTATCTCTGGCATAACCAACCTCCATTTTGGAGGCAGGGGAGACAAAAAAATACAGGAAAACCTGCAAACACCAACATTCCACCACCTCCCCCCTCACCCCCCCGGCTGATCTTGAAATACCTTTGCCTCAAACTAAGAAATGCTGGAAGCTATTAATGGATTACTTTTTCAAACATTTGGTGCTATTTTACCATTTTAATCCTCCCCATATAGACAGATATACTTTGCATAAAACTTTTAAAGTAAACTAATTAAAAGGGACCGAGTTAGTAAAGAGTTTTGAATTCTTCAGCAACATCAAGTTAGGCTGACTAAATGAGACCTTACCATGGGGATAGATAAGAACTTGGTCACAGTTTCTGAAAGTCACTGTGACAACTCACAGTAACTTACTTTGCCAGCATCTCAGCCCTTGAGAACTGAGTAACTGCCCTGCATTGGTCTCCTTTGATATATCTCTTTACAGAGAACTAGTAATTTTGGTAAATATAATTCAATATAAAACTTTCAGAAAAGCTTGGATGACCGAGTGAATAATCCATGCCTGTCTATTCTAGCAGCAGCAAGTCAAGGATACAGACAGAAACTACGACAGTTTTCTGAACTCTGTTATGGCTAATGCCACAACTTTTGAAACTGCCCTTAGGTCAGGTACAAAGTTGCACCAGCCTAACCAACCGCTCCTGTTCACTCAAGAGGTGAGATTAGGTCAAAACCTAGCAAAACACATTCAATTCTCCTCCAACCTGACCTACTAATTTATTCTGTCAGTATGTTAACTGAAAAATCCTGCATGGATATATTTCAAATTACCAAGTCAGTTTTTTGTAATGATAGTTCTAAATTAACTGCTGCAATATCAAATACAGTCCAAGATTTTAAAAAAAAAAAAAAAAAAAAAAAAAGAACTACTGAGAGAAAAAGAGACAAAAACAAAGACAGGGAAAGGTCTAGCCAGGGAAACAAAAATACTTCATCCTGCCAGAAACACTGCCTGTAGCTTCCAGACAGGAAACTCACTGCCTCCAGAAAAACCAATGGCGTCAGGAAAGGGCAGAAGTACCATGAAACTTGTCTCACAGCTGAACCTATGTAAAATGAAAGGAGAACATCAGAAAAGGAAGGTAAAGATAAACCAACTAGCCACAGATCTTTGCTTATGAATACACTAGGTGAAAATTTAAATCTTACTGATGTGTCTCTGGAGAAAGAATTAATGGAAAAGATTATTCTAGTCCTACTGAAAATAAATAAAAAACCGCCAGGTTGAAAAGATAGAGTCCATTCAACACAAGAGAAGGGGAATGATCTAGCAGCATTTACAGGCAGACTCTACTAGCATTGTAAATAGTGTAAACACTAGTTAAAAAGCACAAAGCAAGAAAAAGCTGAATGACAGTCATTTAAAGTACATCGCATGCTGTACTAACCTATGCTGGAAATACAATACATGCCAATAGGAGGAGTTATTCTGCCAGCACAATTATCCCACCTACAAAAATATCATACTATGCCAAAAGATGTGCTATGTCAGCACACAGCAGGATTTAGCCAGATTGATGAGAGTTTTTCCAACATTTTTCACTGACATCAACACACACTGAGAAATAAGCAGTGTTTCTCTATGTAGAACAACTGCTGCACATGACGGGTAAGAAAAGTCATCACAAACACACCACCTCATGGCTTTAAAGACCTATCTTGTGAAACTTTTTTAGTCTTTATTGCCTTGCTAATGGTGTCCAAGCATGACTCAACACAGGGGAGTTTGTGAATCCCCTGCAAGCCACTACATCAGCCAGAGGCCTTATGTCAGGTGACACACTGGGTCACAAAGTGCTGACGAGACCCTGGCAGTGCTGCCATGTTCTGGATGGTCAGAAAGCCTCACATCAAACTTTAAAAAATAAATACTCAAAAGTTTCCTGCTATGCTTCATATTTTACCAACAGAATACAAAGTCAAAAAAACCCACAGAGGACCTACAGTGATGTTCCTCTGCCATCAGAGGATGCTGCAGCAGTTCTTAGTGCTTAGTGACACAAACGAATGTGTCAAGATGTAGCTGCACTATTCCACTTACTCTACTACTTTTAAATTGGTTAATTACACCTCCATTGCCAGGCCCCACAACACAGTTGTATTCTGAAATACAACTCCCTTGCCCTCATGCTTTTGAAGACGGATTGTAAAGCCTTCTCCCCTCCACTCACGCCCTCACATTCAAACTCACATAGTCTTTCTGTGTTGGATGTTACTTTTTCCCTCCAAAGCATCATCTTAAACAGCTCTTTCTACATAATTATGGAAACATCATTAGTTGGGGCCCTTTGTGCAACAGACTGTGACACATCGTCTATTTCCAACAATTACAGGTAGAAAATACAAAGCAAGCATAATGCAATTCCTAGAAAAGCTACTGTGCTTATTTTCTCCATTATTTAGAACAGCTAAACACTTCCTAATTATAGTCTCCAAACAAATCTGTATTATTTCAGGTTCTGAGGTAAAACCATACATTGTGGTTTTTAAATAGTAACTCTGGTAATGTGCCTTCAACTGTACCCTTTTTAGTAAATATTTTTAAATCTGACTTAAGGTGTTGGGGTTTTTTAAGCTTCCCAGACCACAGAAACATCAGATTTGGTAAACTGAATTAGTACAGAAGGTGCTGCCTCCAGCCATGACTACCTGTTAGCCTAAACCTAAGATATAGCCCTCAAAGGTCAAGATTCTTTTTTCCTTTAAAAAGCAGTGTAAATTTGCAAACACTACAAAAGCTTCTTGTTTATTTTTAAAATCAGCTGCAATCCTGCAGCTTGATTCTGAATCCTGTCACAGTGACATGCACAGTTCTGCTCTGATGGCCTTAAATATAGCTTTCCTAAGCTGTTTGCATCCAGATAAACCTTAAGATGAAACAAGGACCTTAAACTGAATATAACACCCCGGCTTTCGTATTTATTTTCAAGTCAAAAGTATTTGTTTAATCAGCAATAACAGAAGTCAAATCTCAGTTCACCTTAAAAACAAAATACCAGTTTCTCTAGTGGATCATGAATTCACAGTGTCTTTGAGTCCTTGCTTTCTTTCTACTTGCAAGTTAACCATTAAGATTTTCAAATTGCAGTAGATGATTACTGATTTATTTTCTTTTTGCTTATCTAAACCTAGTGTTAACACTGGGGCGGAAAAAAAAAGTCCTTGAGTAATAGATTTAGTCTGCCTCTAAAAAATACCTTCACTTGCAACACCAGCAAATAACTGTTACAGTAATCACACTTTAGAGAGCTAAAAGCAATATCCTGCCAGCCAGTAGTGTCAGGCACAAGTATTTACAGAATATTCTGAAATGCCTGTAATAAATAAATGGGACAAAACATAGTTTATCAAGTACATTTTCTACCCACGAAAGATACACAGCGAGTAGCAGGCTCCAAGGACAACTCCCAGTGACATCCCCACAAACACTGTTTCCATTCCAGCATGCCATTATTCCAGACCGGAGCGACTGAATGTGCGCAAAGCAAAACCTCACCCTAACTTTGCTGACGTCAGAATTTTCTTGCCAGCAGACGCTTTAGAAATAGTTACATTAAGTCTCCATTGTGCTGTGTAACTCAGAGCTTGCATTCCTGAATCGGAAAACGAATGCAAAAGAGCAGGAAGAGGAGGAGGACAAATTCAATTTTTCAACCCGAGATTACAGCTGTATCTGGCACAGTCGGACCATGTGACTGGCTCGCTTTGCAGGCTTCAGGTAAATTCTCTCTGTCAAGCAGAGCCAGCAAGGGAACAAAGCAGTGGCAGGAGAGCCGAAGAGGTCAGCGGCGGCCGGAGAGCTGGCAAGGCAGAGGCACAGCCCTGCCCCGTGCGCGTCCTCCCGGCCGGGCTGGCAGCACCAGCCCCCACCTGGTACACCTTGTCCCTTCGGGCCACACCGCCTGACCCAGACAGAACGAGGGCAGACGGCAGTGCATCTGCCGCCTTTTCCACCTTCCAAAAACAAACCAGATGCCTCAAGTAAGAAACATTTGAGTTATTCTAAAAGCAGAAACCAGAGCCAAAGCTAACAGTTTGGACACACTGCAGATTGCTGAAGACTACGGGATTGCTGAAACTGCCTGCGGACACTGGTCCGTGGTGGTGGCAGAATACCTCACACTGGCTGCCTGGGGAATGAACAATAATTTTTTTAACAGCGGCCAGGGCTCACCTTTGCACCAATCCAACACCAGTAACATTCTGAATTTTAACTCAGAAATGTAGCATTCACACTCAGCAAGCAACACAAAAACATGAAGGCACATTCATAACTGTAACAGCTCATGTCATAGATCCTCACACTCGAGTCTGTAAGCCATCGGACCTTGCAACCATCTTCATGCCTTACTCTAAGCACTCCATACACTTACAGTAAAAGGCTCCTCATTTCAGTTAGAGCTTCTACCTGACATCCAGCAAGTGCCAGATGAAACAGAAGAACCCTCACTGAGGACAGCATTCTGAAACAGATTTATAACATGGATTTTATAAACCTGCACTGAATACTTAAAGATAATGACATTTAGCTTCCACAGCCCTTGACATGAGTCTGCTCATTAATGAAAATCATCTTTGGGAGAAAACTGAGCATGTGACAGAGACACCAGACACACCAGAGATGATGTCGACATTTGAACAAAAACCAACACAAAGAGCTTCAAGTTTCATGTTTACAAAGGGCCACATCTGTCTCTAGATAACCTGGTGACACTGTCAAACATGACTGAGTTAACTGTAGCTTACTATCCTGTTCTAACTCAGTGCACTGTGATCTGGACAACCCCTGTATTTGTATTTGCTATCTCACAGCAAGACCAGATCAGTACAAAATACCTGGACATGATACCAGCTGTTCTTTAGAAAGTCCAGATATCACAGCTTTCTTCCCCTCAACTGTAAGGATTACTACACAAGTATAACTCCTAGGCTCTGGTCTGAACCCAAATCTTTCTCTTGGCTCTTTAAACAAATTTTTAGAACGTGGTATGTTTTCTCAGGGTGGCTGGGCCTCGAGGAAGAAACAGCCAGAATAAACAAACTCTGAAAGTATTTAAGATTTCAAGAATGGATTATTACCACCAGCTCCATTCTTCAGGCAGCACAGAAGTACCTACAAAAAACATGAAACGCATCTGTGCAAGAGGTTATTTTTTTTCTGCAAGTCTGCTTTATAAGGCAGGGTGAAACTCTCAACAGAATGAATAAATATTCTTGATGACTGTTTCATACTCAGTCTGAAATGTACTTCTCTAGCCTTGTTACACTGCAGTATGTGTGTGGTTTCCTTGCTACAGCTAGCATGAGACAAAAATGAATCATACACTGTACCAGTGCCAGCACAGAGAATAAAACAAATGCAATCACTGTTATTGAGGAACAAAAGTCCCCTACAAAAATGTCGGTTGCACATCTGTTTCCATTGTAGGATTAACTTTTTCAGTTACTTTACCTGAGAGATAAGGCATATAAAATGTCAAAAAAGTTCTAGTAGTGTAGAAGTGAGACATTTTAATCAGACAATTTTAACATAGGTAAGTTGATAAAACAGGAGCTTTTATGATTTAGTAATTATTTAGAAGCTTCAACTTTATGATTGAAAACAGTAGATAATAAATCCTATTCTGCAAAAAAATGCTGTTTCTTTAACATTTCTGATATATTGGCTATTTTCAGTAAGGGGAACTTACTCTGTTTTCTGAACAACTACTCAACACTGCACTGGAAAACAAAAAGGCTGTAACTGAAAAGTTATTCAGAAATTAATTCTGAAGTTCTTTTACTTCTTTTACTGTTCTTTCACTCACTTCTTTCATTCTCACATCTTTCAGGATCACCATTATGAAAAAAGGTATCTTTAACAATTCACTTTCTGTCCTTATTTCTGACCTTTCTGATTTGCAATCCCACTCTTCACCACTCATCCTCAAGTAATTCCAGTGACAGAAAATTATCAAATACTGTATGAAAGAACATAAATGATTCTTCACTCTTTTAAAGTTGTGTGCAACTACAGAAGTACTCTGCTGTAGTTTTAGCCAGTATTATTAAAGAGCCCTCCTCTGAAGAGCAAATCTGTTGTCACCTTGCAGCTATCACAACTATCACAGCAGTTCAACTGTGAGAGTTGTGTGATAGAACTTAAGTAAGCTGAAAGGTCAAGGCACATTTAAAAAGATTCAAACATCACAACAGGTAGGGATTATGAATGATAAATGCAAATAAACTACAAGAACAATATGCCAGGTCAACTCACATGTCCCAACACTATGTCTGAAAAGGGTTTGCTACAGCTCACAAGACTTATATTATTTACTTACACTAGCAAGCCTTAATTTAAAATTAAATGTATGCTGAGTGCAGCCTTTTTAAATACCTGCTGGTCAGGCTGACTGTTCCATACTGGGAAGGTAACAGCTACACTAAAAAACATACCATTTTGTTTAAATTTCAATTTTGATATAACTGAAATAGTTTGTATCTGCCCACACTTCCCCATTAGAGAAGTTACAGCACCTTCAGCTGCATTGCAGCAATGGAAGAACAAACCATTACTAAAACTTAACAGGTTTCCCTGTCTTGGTACAATCCCTCTCCTTTCTCTCCAAATGTCCAGTCACATAGTAACCTCAGAAGCCACAATCCTAGAAGACTGTTCTCTGAGACAGAAGGGGGGAGAAGAAAAATGAGAAAGAGAAAAGAAATCTGAAATGGGTGGAGAGAAAGTCAACCAGTGATAAAAGGCACAAGGATATATAACTGACACATAGATGCAGTATTGTTTGTTCACTGATTTGACCTCACCAATATGGCATACAAATTACTGAGAGAAGGGAAAGAGGGGGAGGATGTGACACATTGTTCTCAGGACAGTAAGAAAAAAACCCACAAATATCTAGAAGTTTCCTCCTCCTTATTAGGTACTCACTGGTGTAGAGTAATTGTGTAAGTGATATCTATTCCTTTCTTAAGTTTGGCTAGATAACAAAGAAGGAAATTAATATAAAAGTTTGGATCACGTCTATGTTTCAGCATTCCTGACTACTCTGGTTTCTACTTTGACTTTCTACCTTAGTAAAAACACTTTTTCTAATCCTTTTACATTTGTCTGCAGTATCACGATCCACCAAGAAAACTGAGCTACCAAGTCTTTTTCTAGCCATGATGACAATAAAACTGTTGTGTTAAATGACTTTTTCATGTAGAACCGTTTCCTAGAGTGTACTTATAGTACCTAGAAGTTCTACACTGCCATGCCATACCTGGCAAAAACAAGTGAACGCTATTGTAATCACACCGCTGCTAATGTGATTATAGACAACAAAATTCTTACCCTCCTTCTGCCCCCTAAAATGTCCTTTTCCCAGTAAATCAATCATCTTGTGACCTACAATATTATCAAACACTCTTCGGGTAACAGAGGCACACAAACCTACACTAAGAAATATGAGGACATTTAATACTGCACACTTGAGCACTCAAAAATTAAGGATTCCAGAAAGCAAGCTGTCCATAAAAACTAAATACAGCATCCCCCATATCCAGTCATTTGACAGCATAGCTGATGCACTGGAAGGCAATGCAAATGTTGGTCCAGTTTCAGCACGTATGACGTCTGGCTGTGATATCTGATCCTTGTCACCATTTCCAGGGACATCAGGACATCTCTTCCCCTGTCCCCAACTCCAACTACCAGGAGAGGCAGATATAGATTAAGTGGGGCCAGTTGCTTCCCACCCAAGCAGTGCTGAGTACAGCACCAGGTAGGTGAGCTCCACTAAGAGAAGCTGGAAGACTACTGCTGGGTGCCACTTAGTGCTCTAGCAGTCATTTCCAGGCCTTTGGGAGACCCTAAAGGCTGTGTCCAGCTTCTCAACTTCCGGTAGAATCACACAGACATACTGATTTTTCTGGAGCTGGCCTCATTCCAGCAATGGCTTTTTCTCATTTCCATGCTAAATGAGGCTCCATATCTACATGTTGTATATTTTTTGCTTTATAACAACATTATACAACACTGAATTCACAAATACCACACAAATCCTTAAGACATTTTTACTAGACTAAAGGCTTCAAAACCATTAACAAATCGATCTTCAAAGCAGTCCTGCAAAATCATCATAGAAATTCTGCAATGGAAGATTATTTTTCCAAATTTGCAAAATGGGAAACAGACACCAAGGCTAATGGTGTCACTTGAAATGAGATTAAGATATTGTGGGCTGCCAAAGCTGTAAGGCTGTTTTGCATCAACATAGGACTGTATAGGTTCAAAACTTACGTTGAGCACTGACAGCACTGACCTGCTGATCAACACCTGAATGGCTAAAGATGGGCACAGAGGAAAACACCTAACTACTCTATAAGGGCCTTGCCCAACACCACACTCTACAAATGAGGTGCCACAGACTCCTTGTTCTAGCATTCCCTATCTTAAGCTTATACCCCAGCACACATCAAATAATGTGGCTGTTGTCTAATGTTTTAAACGCCAATAGTATTTTTTCTGTCGTCAGGGCATGAGAATGTTCTCTTACACAAATTTTCTGCAATTTAATAGTTTGCAGACACCAAGTGACAAAGATTCAGCTAGCATTAACTAGAATTAGTTTCTCTTTGAAACTTCTATCCCCGTGACAGATTTGATTAACACTGGCCAATGGGTTTCTAAAGATGACGACAAACCTAGAAGAATGTCTTCTCTCAAGGACACTACAGTCTGCTACAGCATGTTTTGAACTAGGGGTTGTGGACTATACTCAAAGGAGGAACCCTGTAAAATAAATGCCTGCTCCTGCAACAGCAGACGCAGGTGGTAGCTCAGAGGGCTGTGCATGCAAAGCTTCATATAAACCTTTCCATCCCTCCTCCCCAGATGTTGGTCAATAATTAGCAGGGGTTAAGGACCTGTGAACAGTCCCTATTTTTCTTTTATCATTTTCTTTTGCAGGTGGTCAAGTTTGAGAGCAAAAATGTGAAACAGAGAAAGCTATCATAAAAAGAGAGATCTGGTTAAAAAATAGCTGTTTCAGTCTACCTCACCCTTAGTTCCTTCATGCAACCTTTTCTTCCTGCTCTTCCTCACAATATCCCTTTTCCTTCTACCTCTTCTGTTGCCTCTACCCATCACATTTTCCTATACCTCATTTGAACTGAAGGTAGACAGCTCCCACTTTGTCTGAAGCCTCTCATCCTGACAGAGAATCAAGAGCAGAAGGAAGCAATCCCACTTCTCACTTGGGTCTCTCATTATTACTGATGCCTGGCAGCTGTGATTCAAAATTTAAGTATCTCACCACTTGCTACAATGGCTGAGAAAGTGTGGCCGTATGTGAAATGTTTAGAATTTTGGTGCCACAGCAATCAATCAGTCTTTAAAGAAAATGCTCAAAACCACTTTCTAAAAATTTGCCATTCCTAGCCAGTTTTCACAGAGATAGAATAAAAATGGAGCAAGGTTTCTCTAAGAAAATAAAAGCAAAAGAAAATGAAAAAAACCCCCGACCTCTGATCCAAAACACAGACATTATAACATTCTCAGAGCAGTTGCACCGCACTGTATTTTTAAACATTAAGAAACATTTCCCCTGCATTCTCAGAAACAATATTTGGTGGTTTTTTTTTTGTTTGTTTGTTTAATATCCAGGTTGAGCTGCAAAATATAAATGCTTCAGACCAAATACATTTTGACTTAAATATAACCAAAAACCTGAATGCCTGGGTTCATAATGTGAAGTATTAACCTTATATAAATAAGATACTGACAGTTCTAAGTATTGTATACACAGTTGTATACACAATATTTGGAGCTCCTAAAAAACTCCTAAACAGAGGAATTCTTTGATGTTTACTTGATGTAGTAGCCCCAGTCCAAATTAATACCTATCAAGACCATTTCCATTGTACCATATACTTATAGCATATATGTGCAAGTGCATTTTCTCATATCCAGTATAAATTCTAAAAACAAAGCATAAAGAGAAAGGATGCATCACTCATTTTACAGATAGATGTTTGAAGCACACAGATAATGTGACTTGCCAAACTCTCAGAGACAATGCACAGAACAGCTGATGATGGACAGAGGAGAACGTGTCTTACCTCACAGCCAGAATGGGATGGCAGCAATGATCAGCCTCCTCTGTCTGAGCTGCTAAGCACTAAGCCACAGTAACTCCACAACTTGTACTCATCTGCTTGTATTCTAATATATGTAGCACACCGGTCCACTCACCATAACGGGCTGTCCTTAATAGCATTTATAAATCCCACCACCATTTGGAACAGAAATAAAGCATGCCTTTTCCTCCTTCATATGTAACTCCATGATCTGTCCCAAATATCCACAGACTGTGTCAGTACAAGCAACTGTTTCTCCCTTTTATCTCCTGCTCATTTTACAGTACAATATCCTCCACAAGACTGACATCACTGGAGAAAATCCCCTTACATTTTCCTTTGTTCGGCAAAATATATGGTCTGTAATGGTAGCCTGGGGGCATTTAATGCCATTCTACAGTACATCTTTCTCATCCTTGAAGGAAAGACATACATATCTAGAAGGAAAGACAAACACTTGATAAAAAACAGAAAAACAATTTCAAAGAACTTAATGTACTGACTTCTTAAATTATAACAGAAAAGTGTTGGTAACTTTAGAAGGAAAGGTCATGATGAAATGGTTTTAAAAGCTTGAAGGTCTTGATCCATTTCTCCAAAGTGAAGCATTCTTCCCTAACCAAGAAATAAATATGTAAAAGGCCAAACCAGCTATATTATCACTCAAATTAATTCAGAAGTATAAGTTCTAAAAGGATTTCAATAATATACTACTGTAACCCCAAGTTTAATTTTAAAAAAGCTATTTAAGCAATCACTTAATTTGATTATGTTTTGTAAAAGAAATTGCAAACTTCCAACTGTCTACTAATTCATAAATTTGCAAATTACAGCATGAACTACATGAAAAAAACCCTGTTGGAAGTGGTCAGGTACTTGATTGAAAGGGAGGGGATGTAGCTTTTGTGTAAGACATTCTTTCAATACATCCTTAAAGGCCAATCTACTCAAACGTAAATAATACAAAAAGGCATTAAAATGTTACAATTTTAATACATTTCTAGATATCACTAACCATGAGAAAACACATGCTGTTATTTAAATAAATCAACATTCCTGACTACCCTCCAAGTTCACCAGAATGTAACAAGTCACTCCTGGTTTCCTGAGTTCAGGATTCTGTCTCCAGCGTATGTAAGACTCCACGGTGCAAATGACAGGTGAAACAAATCTTCCATTGGTCCCAGGACCTAAACACGAACTTTTAACTTGTCAGAATGGTTTCAGATCCAAAAAGTACATTCATCTCCCAGCCAGTACGTTCTAGTACCTTCTATACTGCCATACATGTAAATACCAAATCTCTCTCTCAGCGCTGTGAATACCCCAAGAAGATCTATGGCAATGAGCTCAACAGCCTAATGAAACCTCAAAAAACAGCTCCTCCAAAAATCAGTACTTAATTTACTACTAATCCGACTGAATATATTCTTGTTCTCACAGTATAGTATGAGGACAGAAGTTCTAGCTTATCCTCACCTTTCTCATATGAGAACTGAATTTCCACCTAGAAAGATGTGAAGCCTTGGAACAGCAGTGTTAGCCAGGAAGGCAAGTGCATGACCAGAGACTGACAGAGGGAAGTACTGTATAAATCTCTGCATCACTTACAGCCACACACAGCCACCTGTAATACAGTAAATTACATACTTTCTAGATTTACAAACAAACAGTTGGAGAACACTTGTTTCTCCTTTTGTCAGTGATTAGCACAAAACCAGGAAATGAATCAGGCTGAAATATAAATCTTGAGAAGAAACACCATGAAATTTCTTCGTCTTACATAAGATTCATTATTTTTTAAAGTGACAGGAACTTCAATAGACAAATTGATCTAAAAATCATAGTTTTAACAGACAGTAGAGCAACTATGGACTGTTCAGAAAAGGAAAACAGATTTGGGTCTTCTTTTTCTTTTATTATGTCATATCACAGGTGTCTTCCACAGTCTTTCTGACGCATCATGATCCATATACAAGTTCACTGACTGATGGAACACCAGCCAAGATAAGAAAGACGGGAGGGATGCCAAACAAAAATCAGTGCCAAATTACAGTGATCCCTTCATTTTCTTTCCAGCTTTGCCATAAAACAAGCTTTATTTCCAACATCTCTGGGCCTCCATTTTACAGATACGTTGTTGATAATACATTTACATTTCACTAGGACTTCTTCAATGAACTGTGGTAAGTAACATGCAATGACAAGTTCTGAAATCACTTTCCCATGCAAGTGCAAAATCCTGTCATCTTTGAGCATCATTTCTTCTAGTCTGTCCCATCTGTTATTTAAAAGGAGTGAAAAATAACCATGTTAAAAAATAAAATAGAGAAGCTAGCTATTCAAGAGAATGCCTTTCCACAAAAATTTAAAATGGCAGTCAACAGCCAGATTATTTTGACTCGTGATGTCACATGACATTTTAAGACTGCTTTCTAATTGCATATACAGAAGAACAGAACCAGGCTGTAACTCCAACCAGAGACCACACTAATCTCTTGAATTTCAACTTTGCACCAAACATTCTCCCCATCCCCTAGCCTCCCCCAATCAAAACTAATCTATGGGGAAGCAAATGAACGAATGAACAAAACTGCATTCTGAGCAGGTACAGTTTTTGTCTTAATAATAAATTTTATGGCAAACTGAAAGCACATTTTTTTCTCATTTGTGAAGTATTATTAAAGGTGTGATAGAACCACCCTGGAGCATGCTGGATGTCTTTCAGCTAACACTAGTATTGGTTTTAATGATTTAATCCCAGGCTGCAAAGTTTTCACCAGTCACCCAGAGGGGTCAGAAACAAACTTGTCTCCCCAAACCAACATATAATTTCAACAACATACTTTCCCAGTCTGGGCTGAGGAAGGAACCTGGATTCAGATTGGTTTCATTTTAAAAGTGGAGGGGAAATTTGAACTCCTGTCAATCACTGTATCAGATACCGAGGAAAAAAGGAATACAGCAGGAACATTCTGATCCCCTGCACATCACTAAACTGTCTTTTTTTTCCTTTACAGCAAAGGGTGAAGTAACTCCCTCCTATTTCCATATTCCCTTCTCATTACATATAACATCTACAGTAGTCCACACATTTTATCAAATTAATTGAATTTTTAAAAAATCCAATATTGTAATACCAATCCAGTTATTAAAAAGAATTATTTTTATTCCAAATCTTATTTTTTCTCATTATTTTAAATGCCTCAGAAATTATTAATTAGCTATAGAATAGTCAGTAATCACAACTGGCAAGAAGGAGAATTTTTAAACTGATGCCTTGGATCTCAGATGTTCTAGTAACTCAAAGTCTGACTTTTAAAAAGAGTACTAGTATACAAATTTTGCTGAAGAACAAGCTAGTCAAGTGTTAAACTACACATATAACCCTGAAGTTAAAATTTTATGGCCATATAAATGTGCATTAGTATTTCAGTTTTCCAACAAATGTGTTTTGTTGGGTTTTTTTAAAATCCTTCCCAAAATACCAAATACATGATGGAAAGCAATATACTATATTATGATGTAAGGGTACTGACTTATTCTAACCAATAAACAAGCCTGTGAAGAAAAGCTCCTTAAAAAAGAATTAACTTCATTCTAATGAATTAAAGTACAGTCTCATCTAGCTGTGACAGATTTCTTATGCCAAATAATTTCATGGTTTTGATGCAAACATTTAATGTTAGGCCCTGAGTAAAGGCAAGAGGAAGTCAGACTAATTACTAAGCCAGGGAAAACATTAAGTTTAAAAAACATAGTCCTTTGGTTTTTTGTAGTTCACACCTGGTCTGGCTTGTCAACAAGAATAAAATATTTCACTGATCACGGACTTGATAAATGTTTCTCCAAAGCTACCAAAAAGGGGCTGTGAAATAGAGCTGAACGGGTAAAAATCTTGGAAATTACATTATTTCCAGGAGATTGCTGAAAGTACTTTATTACAGAGCATAATATCAAAGGAGCACATTTTAATGAACAGTTTTGGTAACAGACCAAAGCAAACAAGAAGCATCATGGTTTTTAAAATGCTAACCACACATTTATAGAGACACACCAAGAATATTAAACACATGGCATCGCAAGAGAATGCAGGGAAGCAGTCCTCACAGGTCAGATCTGCAGAAGAAGTGAACTGGCAGTGAAATCTAAACATGACAGAATTTCAGGAGCATTCAATACTGTAGCTGTAGTAAGAAAAATGAAAACAAATGGGTGTCCAACACATTTGCCTATTTGTGTGCATATATCAGCTTATTTGAAAATGAAGTACCTGCAGACATCCTAATTAAGCAACCTTTGCCAGTGAAAACTACTGTATTTTAATTATATTCCTTAAGTAATGTCCTGGTTAAGCAGAGCATGAGAGAGATGCTATCTGGTCTGTTTTTGGAATACTCCAGGTAAGGAGTCACTGAAAGAGAAAAGACTGCAGTATCACTACAAAAAAAAATTATCTGTATTGCCTCTTTCAACCAGGGAGCTCATTTCCATGGAAAACTTTTCCTTGTACACCACTATAATAAAGATATGCAAAATTAGAATAAATCCAGGAAACCTTTTCCAACACAAATTCACAGAATCAGTTACATTAGAAAAGACAACCAAAACAATTGAGTCCAAGTGCTAACCTAACACTACTAAGACCACCACTAAACCATCTCCCTAATATAATCTAATTTGAGGTGTCCTAAAGCAATAGTTCTTTTCCTATGAAAGACTCAAGATAAAAAATCCTTCAGATTTATACACATGAATAAAAAATGTAAGATAGGAAGGTATGTTTGGTTTTTATTTATTTAAGAAAGGAAAGTGAAGCTGTTTCACTTTTGAAGGAAGTACTTTGAAGTCAGGAGCTTCACTGTTTACTTGAAACCATTTACTTCCTCCTATAATTCCAAAGAAAACAGTTACACAAATACATTAGAGGAAGCAGGTGTATAATTTCATTGAAAAACTATTTAAACTTCTAAAAAACAAACTTTATGACAGCACAGATCTTTCAAGCATTTCCTTATGTTACCTGCTAGAACATATAATTTAATATTTATCTCGCTACTTTATTAAAAGAAAGCAACCACAGGGTTGCTTTCACAGTACTAGCAAGCAATACTCTATGGCCCTAAACACAAAATAAAATTATCACAGTGCCAAGAAAAGACCAATGCCACTTCAAGCTGTAAATATATGAAGAAAATCCTCAGCATCACCAAAATAATACCGTAGAATACCTAGGGACATGATCATTAAAACAAACAAACAAACAACACAACACCCCCCTCTAAGCTAGATTGCACAATTCCATGAGATACTACATCGCTTGTTTTCAATGTGCCTTCAGTTTTAGTTCAAATACACTTCTTATTTTATAAATCAGTTATCACTGAAGTTACAGTAACATCTGGACTTGTTCAAGACTAATTAAGCTAAATATAGCTTTAAGAAATGTATTTCAGCAGGAAACAATACATTTACAAAATTATATTAATGTGCAATTAGGCAGCTTGCAGGTTTTTTGTATTTTAATATAATTTCTTCCAACAATGTACAAAGCAACTTGGTGTGGACAGAGACACGGCAGATCTACATGAATGTAGGCAGATAGATGTGAATGTATTAAAATATTTAAATACTAAAGAGAATACAACTTCTCCAATGTACAGAGCAAGAGGCTCTGGTATAGAGAGACTTTATGCTCAGTAAGCTTCACTACATATTTTCAGAATCCTACAGAAGCAGCCCACACTGACTTAGCTTCAAAGGGTTAAATTAGTACAAGCAGTGGCCCATGCTGTCTCCTGTTGCAGGTTAACCCACCCCAAAGCAGAAATTCAGAACAAGACCACCTTTCACTCTTTAGACCGAGGTCACATACTTTATTTAAACTGCCGGTAATAGAGGTTTAAGCAAAATCTTTTGATCTGAATAGGAGCAAGGACACTCACTGCATTATATTGATAGCTGTGGGTTAGTAAATTCCAAGAGAAGGGCAGTAATAAACAGAAGGTATAACATTTTAAATTACTGTGGCTATTTGCTAAATTAACAATGTCCTTCTGCTAGCAGCCAAGTTTCCAAACTAGTTTGTACACTGTTCTGTGGGACTAACTCCCAAAGGCAATCATTTACC
Source organism: Corvus kubaryi (assembly GCF_017639235.1). Lineage (NCBI taxonomy): Eukaryota > Metazoa > Chordata > Aves > Passeriformes > Corvidae > Corvus > Corvus kubaryi. The sequence continues at coordinate 15,483,646 of NW_024581127.1, forward strand.
AGAATTCACTCTATAGATGCCAGATACCAGTAGCACACAAAAGAGTACAGCAGTCCTACAAAAGGCAGCAGCAGGCTTTTAAAGCAAGGATGGATATAGCACCTCATGGTTAAACAGCAGATGTTATGGGGGAGGAGATTGTAAGCGCACAGTCAGATTAAGTCATATTGGAAAAATAGAACCATGCTATTGAAAACAGAAAATAAAGTAGTAAGTTAAATGCACTGTGACTCACCTCATTTTTACAGTTTAGCAAGTAATTTACTTCAAGACAGTAATTTCTTGTTAAAAGAAAGGCTAGTTATTATTATGACTGCCTGACACTTCCCACTCTAACATCCTATTTTCCAACCAGTTTAGAACCTTCTCAAGCAAACTGGGCTGAAAGTTATATACTAAGATCTTCTTCAGAACTCTTATTTCAACCAATATACTTAAGACAATAACAAAAAAAAAAACCACCACGGCTCAAAAAACCACAACAATCTAATGAAGAAGATTATCCTGGAAGAGAAAATAAATCAAAAACTTGGCAATATTTTCTCTGGAAATGTTCAGCCCTAGCACACTTTGAAGCCGGAACTTGCATTCTGGCCTGTGTAACTTGGATGTATATTTTATCACCCTTCCAGCAATGTGAATATATCCATGCTTGCAAGTTTTTGGGAATGTGAGAAAAAGATACCCAGTCTTCAGCAAAGAGCATATATTTTATCTGCTAATATCTCTACTAAACTTGATCCAGCCTGGAACTGAATACAATCTTCCTTTCACTTCCAGGTAAACAATATACTGGATCAAAGTACCAGAAAATAAAGGTAGGAAGCTGACTTATCCTTTACAACATCCAACTATTAGGTGGCAGCAATGCAGAAGAAACTTCAACCAAGCGTGGAGGAGGGGTTGGATTTCAACCTAAACCGTGTCGCAATTCTAACAATAGTCAAAGTGGTGGCTGCCAGAAAGGTGACTGAAATCTGCACCAAAATTGGATAGCTGAACAGCAACTCCCTCAAAGCATGATAAAGAGAAAAATGTAAGAAAAAAATGGGGATTGCAGATTGAGGAAACCAACAGTTGTTGTTCGGGGAAGTAATCTGTGAACTTCAGCCCAAATAATAAGAGATTATATACAAGAGACAGAATGGACTGGCTGATCCCAAACACTAGAGGAAAACAAGTTAACAAAGGCAAGAAAGAGATTCTACAGAGTAGTTGAACAGGGAACAGAGAGGAAAAGTATCTCCATGTCACAAGAGAAAAAGCAAAGACATCAGATTAGGTATTGAAAAGGATATGATTTTAGATCAGCTAGGGTATCATCCTAACAAAAAACTTAACTGGCTAAATATGAATGGGATTTGCATAAAACACTGTTAATGATGAGGAAAGTAAAAGTTACATTGCCGGTGACAAAGAAAAAGCAGCAAAAGCAGCTCGTACTGTCAAAGAAAGTCTTCCGCTACTGCCCATCCTCTACAGTCCAAAGACATCCACAAAACACTCTACACAAGCACATGGATCATACTGTCTCGGGTCAATCCCTATAAAGCATGACAGAGTATTATTAGATACTACTAGCTCAAACAGCACTCTGCCTAGTGAGCAGCTTCCAAACCTCCTGATATGACTGCAATTATTATTTGTAATGGCTAGGAAACCACACACAAAGTACACTAGAAATAATTCTCTTTACTTGATGAAGTTGCATTTGGAAATGATTGCTGAAGTATGTTATGACAGTTTAACTGCATGGCTTTCATCCCTTCCCACCCCCCAGTATTTCTGCCTGGCATACACTTATTAGGTCACTGGTCAGGATTTTGTTTGTTCTTACTCACTGTGTCCCCTATAAAAATAAATAAACAAACAAATAACTGCTGCATAATACTACATTGAAAGCAAAAATTGATTTCCTCGTAAGTCATTGCAGAGCACCAATATATTAGATAAATATTGCTGAAATAGTCAAAAAACATACTCATTCCACTTAAGTAGCATGGTTATTATCCCTGTTAACAGATACAGTATTAGAACGTGATTAAGGATTAATTTATTTACCATCTCAGGTGCCTGACCTGAGAAAGCCTAAATGAAACTAAGTTCTTGGGCATGTTACACAGCAAATATGTCCAAAGATACCTGCAGTATCAATTGTGTACACACACCCCCACCCCTACCAAATACAGCCAAGATTCAGATGCCTATGTCAGACAAGATAAAAATCTTTTTTTGCTCTATTTGCATTATATCTCTTATTCAATGGAAATAACTGCCCTAGAGACTAGGTTTATTTCTGCCCAAAGTAGATGGATGCCCCAGTAGACAGGGCACCTGTATTCTGAGGAATGCTTCTGCAGGGGAAGAAAAAACCAAAAAACCACAGCTGTATAATTAAGAACAGTAACTTAATAAAGGTAGGCAGAAAAGATAATCCAACTATGGTTTGCTTCTTCAACTTTAATTCTGGCCTTTCTTAACATTTGAAGATTTTACCTGAAACCTTAAAATTACAAGTAATTGCATGCAGTGGCAGAATCAGTTTCACTTTTCATTTACACGTGCAATCCTTCACATTACAAAGCCTGCGCAAACAAGTCATGTAATTGCTGCAGAAGTCATACCTTATCATTTCTGGTATTTCTAGCGCACTCATGATCATGTTTAACTGGTTCCTGTGAAATACAGTTAAAACTACCAGGATCCTAAAGCTACCTTCCCTGTCTTCACAACAGACAGAGTTCCTGCATTCTATACACTATGAAAACCTGAGCCATTCTTCACTTACAAAATGCACAGTTTTGCAGAATGCACACTAGGTAAGTTAAAGTCACTGCAAGTAGGTACTAACTTCGATAATACATACTCAAAGTCATACTCCAGTCAACTATTTTTATGACCTGACACTAGTGATAATGAAGCTAAATCTAATAAACCCCCTGTTTTTGAAGGAAATCATATCACCAAAACAAGACTTCATCACCTAATACTCCAAAAACCACCCATATGCAGGTATTATAGTAACGCTGTACAAAGCATCTATTTCAGGGATGAACTTTAAAGGCGAATAGATCTAACTGCAGAAGGACTGTATTTTACAGAGAGCTTCACTACCCACACTGCGTTTTTGCAGATAAAAGTATCAATCTACCCAAGGCTACCCATAAAGTGTTGCATTTCTGTTCACTGTACTGCCAACTGGAAGCTCCTTCCTTTCAGGATTCTAATTTATTCTCTCACTGAATGACTTTTAGCACAATAAAACTATTCATCTACATACTTAGAGGTGCATTTTCATTATTTCATGAGGAATACTAACCATATCAAATATTCTTTATTACCAGTATTTTTTATTATTTTTATCCACCAGAGAGAAACAAAAGCAAACTTACAGATAGTTTAAGAGACTCCATCCCACAAATGCAGCATACTGTGGCTTTACATTAATTGTGCATATGCAGTTTTCCATAAAGTGGCTTTAAAAAGCATACAGTGCAAAGATCCCTACAGCTTGTGAAAGGTAATTTAAGTTGCAACTGTGACTTACAAATTATTTCTTACCCTTAAAACAGAAAGATAATATTGTATCACCTTTGAGATAAGAAAAAGGATATGACTGTATAGCCCTAATAAAAAGCCAGCAATATCTCACACCTCAGAAACAAAACGAAAAAAGGAACAATGAAAACAAAACCATGTCACCGTCTTCATATTTTACTCAATCAACAGTTCTTGGTCTAGATCCAGCCATGATATTATGCTGATTAGGACAGGGTGTAGGAAGTAGGAAGAAATCATTTTCACTGCTTAACTGTTTTAAAGAAAAAGCTGTAGCATTGCTGGGCAGGACTAAACAGGATGCTTCTATTTCTTAACCCATTCCCCAGTAAAAACACCTCCTGCAAAGCTTAAACTTATCTTTTGCTGTTGAATTAATCTGGCACATCATATACCTTATCTACTAACAAAGTTAAACACTGAAAACAGGGAATTTTGTTCTTCCTTTCCCAGACATGCAGGCAGCATGTAATCCTAATAATCTAAATTCTTGCAAAGCAGGATATATCTCTTTGTTTATCCTTGATCTCTTTGCATGAGTTAGTTAATCCATTACCTAATTCATCTTGGAATCATCTTTAATTGTTAATAATGGAAAGACTCAGGACTCCTGTGCTGAGTTTACAGGCTCTCTTCTATTCTTGCCCTGGCTGAATTTCTGCCTGGTGTCAGGTCACAGAAGGCGAAGTCTGCTTTTCTGTAGCTATGCACAACCATCACAGACAAAGCCCAAACAAAGCATACTGGCACATAAGGAGAAAAAAATGCAGTAGCAAATAGGAACAGGAAGGTGAAGAAAGACCGGAGATAAAACAAACAAAAAAAACTAGTCACATAGGAACTTTAACTCAATCAAAATGCAGATGGCTTAAAACCACGCTGGTGTGAAATGAAGAGTAGCGTGCACAACAGCTTTGCAGGTTTCTCCCCTATGTTGTCCCACAGATAAAACTTACACTGACTGTAAAATCTTACACTTTAGTAAAGCAACAGCCTGGCTTCACAGACTATAAGCACTAAGGTCTCCTTTGCTTAAAAAGGAGCTAGAAGTTTGATACCTCCATCTCTGACCCTGAGTAAAAGGGCTCCTGGTTTCCCAAGATGTATTTTTAGCAGTATCATATAAAGGAAAGCTTAACTTCTTCTTTTGAAAAAAGTGAACTCAACCAAAAAGTAAGTATCAGATGCAGCTTCACAGGTAGAATGAAAGTGAAAAGGTAGCTGCTCTTCTCAGTAAACTGAAGCAAGGTCTTCAACTCAGGAAAAAAAAAGTATTTTAAAAGGCTTTATTCTGTTTATATTGGACTTAACAGTATAGTAGAGCACAAAATCAGAGCACCTCCATCAGGACACACAGTGGAGAACATGCTGATTAAAGTTACTTTTCCAGTACACAATCTAAAAATAAAGTAACCTTGAACACACACCACCTTCCAGACACATTTCTTTGCATTGATCAACATATTAGATTGCTTATTACAGAAACATGAAAGGCAGACCCAGAGTAAGATAGTCCCAATGGCTGACCAGAAGAAAATGTTTCTCATCAGGCTTCATCTTTGCCAGCAGGATCATGTCACTGCAGTCATTATTTAATCCCATCCAAATGTTCTTTCACTATCAGAAGTCTGAGGGACACCTGGAAGTTCCCTACATAATGCATTTTGATATGAAGGAGAAAAGCCAAACACTATGTTGCAACAACCACTCTCTGTCAGCACCTTCACTTACATACAGTTCCTGTACAAATGTTAATTAATACTCACTAAAACATTTACTGTGAAAGTCCTGTTAGATCTTGATACAAGGAAGGGCTGCAACAATGAATATGGGCTTGGCATATGGCCCCAATTTTCAGGTCATAAAAAGCCTAAAGCACTCCTCAACTATCTAATTTACACAAAATAAAAGCCTTCTATTTCCCAAAAAAACATATAAAAATTTCCTCCTGAAATAGAGCTCTGAATGACAATACTGCAAAAGATCTGCCAAAACATCCCCTCCCCTTGTCCAGTTTCACAGAAATATACAGTAAGTTCTGAGCACCATGTACTTTTAGCGAAGAAAACAGATGAATGATACATTTAGGCACAGCAACACCAGTAGTCTTTTCCTCTGGAATGCAACTGTTATGGTGCTAAGAAAGACTCTTATTTGTCTAAGAGCAGTTAACAAGGTTATTTCATATAAATATTTAAAAATAAAAACAAGTTTGGTTGAGTTCGCACTAGTGCTGTGGTGCCATCATATCCAAGCCAGGCAGCACTGTGAAAGCCCCATGCCTCAACTAAAACCTTCAGTCCCACCAGAACCTGCACTATTCAGAAGATCCCCCGAGGTTCAAGACTACTTTGCACTCCCTAAAAAACATTTCTTGCAAACACATGCAAGGTAAATTTGTCTCACCAGAAGTCGTACACAATGCACGGAACACTACATCTGGAATGGTCTGACAGATTAAGCATTTTAGGATAAAAACAGAACTTGATTACTTGATGTGGCTCACAGAGTTTGGTTTTATGTGAAAAATCTGATCATTAACCAAGAAACTTAAAAGTGATAATTTTATTTATTCAGGATATGCAGCATCAGTGAAACACAATGAGAACAAAGCAACATGATTCTTACTGCACATAATTTCCCCAGAGTTAGTCCTTTTGCTGAAGCAGTTCTTCATCCACTAAATGGAACAACAGAAGGGGACAGCCAGGGGCTCCAATTTAGAGTAAGCTCTAATCTGCCTTATGGGAGCAGCTAAAGGACCTATGGAAAAATGTTTGTTTAACAGTAATTTGTCTCAACTATAAATGGAAGCAGAACAGATCTGACATAGTCCTGCAATGATAGTTTGTGCTGAACAATAACAGGATACTTGCATTAACAGAGTTGTGCTCTATTTAGGAAGCAAAAACAAGTGACTATACCAAACTCAATTGGTACAAACATTTATTTCTGCAAGATGCCCTTCAAATGTCTTGCTGAAGACATCATTAGGGGATATGCTGGCCTCTAAAGAGAGGAAGTTTTAATGCCTGAGGAAACACCTGTATATATGAAACTTTAAGCTCATTTCATTAGGTCATTTTGCTAAGTTGCTTTAGGTTAAAATAACTCTTTTATCACCTTTCCAGACTGGTGCAGTATGTCTAGATGCAAAGCGAATCTTTGGAAACTTGCCCTTAAAAAAAAAAAAAAAAAAGGACAACAACTATTTTCATTTTGTAAAAGGTAATTACAGTGTTTGGCTACCTGTCTAACAGGAGGCTACCAGTTGCCCAGTAGGTGACTGACTTCAGTCCACAGTTTAAGGGTGGAAAAGCCTACAGTAATCTTTCCATCACAAAAAAGTAACCTAAAATGAAAGTACTCCTACTTTTTCTTGTTCAACGGATAAGCCCCAAGGTATAGTTAATTCTTTTAAGAAATATGCTACAACATCAATGAAGTTAAAGCAAAACAGACACTGAAAGCCCTTTTCCCTTGCCTTAATGATGAAAGATGTAAGGGTGGTATCACAAATGACATCTCAACAGCTCACCTATGGGGCTTTTCTTCCTTGTCCAAATTCTACTTTGAAGAACTCAAAGACCATTCTAAAGCTGGCATAAGACATGCTCACAACAGTAAGAAAACTTCTTGTAGAGCCCCACACAACATTTACAGCTCTTTATAGATACCCATTGCTTTGGTTTGGATCCTTGAGTCAGTACTTGCACTAAGAGAAAAAAACCAGAAAAAACAAGCAACCCATGCCAGAGAAAGACCAGCCACCAAAACCAAGTTGTAAAACACAGTTATGAAGTGCTTGAGAACTGCCAGAAATGTACATGAAACAATCAAGATCACTGAAGAAAAGACTAAGCCACCTTATGACTCAGATGAGTGAAGTCTCTTCCACAAAGTCTCTTTTCATCAACTAAAAATAAACTTACAAGAAAATCTGCAATAATGAGGTGAACATTAGTTTACAGAAGTTTGGAAGAAATCTGTCAATCCATGAATATCAGCAATAGACTAAATACCTATTTATTATCACAATGCACCAAGAAATAAAATAAATCATAAAAAGTGCCTGAAGAAATCTGTTGAAGTAATCCTTCAAGTGAATATTTAGAAGGAAGAGCGTAATTCTACTCTGAATTCTATTTGTAAGTTTCTTTCTGAGTTAAACTACAGCACAAAAGTATCTGAAGTGTAATCTATATAAAACATACAAAGGTATATGCTTTTCTTTAAAGATTATTTCATTGATGATTTAAAATACAAACTACTTGAAATTAACTAAAATTAGAATAAAACAAGAACAAAACTTCCACTTCAGAGACTCAGAAATACAAGGAAGCCTCCTCTTGTGAAAAATAGGAACATTAAAAAAAAAACCCCTAACAACTGTTTAAGAGGTACTGATACAGCCTCTTCCATATTCTTCCTACTAGGGGAAAAAATGGTACATTGCAACACTAATAAAAACAATCGGTTCTCTGAGTCTCAATGTAACTTTTTACCTTCTTGGTAGAAGTCTACCTCCAGGTGCAATTTAGCAGTAAGATCCAACACCATTCCCAGTGTCTTGAAGCTGTATTAGGCACACCAATTTATTCAGCTACGCATCTTCCATCAGTTAACACAGAAGGCACAATGGAAACAGAGCTAAGATAAACACAAGACAAAAATCTGAAATCAACTTCTTTATGGATTAGCCAGTGTTAGAATTAAGACTTTTATTAATCATTCAAAGAGCTTTCGCTGACCCTCAGAAAGAATTGGATTGACTCACATCTCAGCTACAAACCAGAAATCACACTAAGAATAGAACCCAAAACATGTATCCATCAACTCATTTAATTCAGGTATTAAAACTTATTCTGCTGGTACATTATGTTTACATACAATTCAGAAAACAAATCACAAAGCTAATATGGATGTCTGACCATGGGCCAGAGTGAACTGACCCCATAATGGAGACCACAAGCTTGGCTAAAGGCCATCAGAGGACTGTGGTCCAGAGTACTGTAGTTGTACTTCAGAGCTCAAAGATCTTTCTTAGTGCTTCCAAACCAGGATTCAGAAGTCCTATGAAAAGATTGAGGCATCCTACATTGTCATCCTGGAAGGAAGGAGGGTGGTGTGTGGGCTGGATCTTTGTAAGGAATACTTTAGTAAGACTAAGCATGGATCTAAGAGACCCAGTAAACGGGAGAAAACCCTACATACTGGACTAGTTAGGAAGAATCACCTAACCACTGAACAAATTCAGTCTGAAGTTTTTCTAGTGGGGAATAGTAGCTAAATGCTGTTAATTAGGAATATGGGAAAAAACGCATAAACCGTATCTTTTCCACCACGGAAGGCTCTACCCAACTGCCAAACGAATTCAAAGGCTTGTGTTCTTTCACAGGTTGATAATATTCACATAAAACAAGTTTTCCTAATGCATGTATTAATGCTAACTGGGAATCCCATAGCTAAGGGAGTTTTAATGATTCATTTACTAATGGAGAGACCAGAATTTGTACTCACTATAAAAGTAAACAAATACATCTGTCAAGTATCTTCTTTCCTCCTGAGCCTCAGCTAGCATGATTAATCAAAATCTGATGATTGTTTGGCATAAGGAATGTGTCATTTGTCTGACAGATTTAAGTTGAAGGGGAGAGAAGAAAACCACACTTAAGCATTTCAACTCCTTTTAGAAATGGTGCTCTCATGTCCAAAACTCAAAAACAGCTGACAACATAAACATAACAGCTAGAATTCAGCATTTTATAAATGCTGAATTGTATAAAATGCAGTTGAAACCGGCATACTTCAAGAAATATGCACACAGAAGAGTTACACATATGTATGACTTTTACTGAACTTGTTTTTATGATTAGCATTATTTTCATTATGCAAAGGTGAAACTTTCATTTTCTGGACAAATAGGCCAAGTTCACATGCAATTAAAAATAAAGAAGTGCTTTCTCAGCTTTTTGAAAGCTTGAAGTACAAGCATTTAAATGTTTACAGTTAAGTAAGTACCAGATTTTGTAAACTGTTAAGTAATGTTACACAGCCATCATTTCTAAGCATTCAGGTGAATTCTGTTAGCTGGGCAATTCAGAATTTTACTTCAGTTTGACCTGGATATTAAACTAAAAACTTTCTTTTCCAATGAATTTAGTAAGAAACACTTAATTGGATACTGAAATATGGTTCTTTGACTGACAAAAAGTTTAATTATTAAAAAAAAAACACCAAGGGGGGAATTAATTTTAAGAAATGAATTTATGTGTAGTTTTGTCTCCAGAATTAAACCCTGCAAGACACATTTCCCCCCCAAACTGCCCTTAATAAAATAATGCTATCCTTGATAATAGTTGAGCTAAAGCACTTATCAGTACCAATGCCAACTACACTATTTTAACAGAAACAAGATTTGTTGTGCTCATGGAGAAACACAGGCACATATCCAATAAGCAACCATAAGGGCATGAAGGCTTCAAATTTTGTTTTCTCTGCTCAGCAGTAACAGCATTCTAGTACTGTCCCTTTGGCATATCCCCATAATTCCATTCCATACTACCCCCTCTGGCAAAGCCCCATTTCCTTGTGTCAAGAGGCAGTACTGGAGCAGAAGAAGAAAGGCAGAAGGACGCCTTCCCTTTGCCAGCCATCACCTCTTCAGCTCACTTACATGCACGCTGGCTTTCACACAGTATGTTACCAATTCTTCCCTATCTTTCGAACGTGGTCCTGCAGTAGCTGCTGTGTGTGTATAGCAAACTGCCAGGTGGAAAACTCCCAGCTTTGCAGAAGGACCTGTGCATGGAAAACACTCGGCAGGACGCGGGCTATTCCCACTGCTTGTCCCCCACCACCTTCACAGCCGAGATGCCAGTATCCCTGCCAACCCCTCCACTCCTCCGACCCACCGGATCTGGGGCGGGCAACCGACCACAGAGAGATCAGCTAGAAACTCTCAGGGGGGAGGGTGCGAACGGTGCCCCCGGAGAGCGCTGGAGCCCCGGGAGCTGCTCGCGCTCCTCTCCCTGTGCCAGGTCTCCCGGTGCCCCGCAAGTTCGAGTGCCGGAGTTCCCAGGCCCCCGGCCCGATGCCGCTGCCGGGCGGCGGGAGCGCGGCGCCGGCCGAGGGGCCCCCGCGGCCCACCCGGGCTGGCAGAGGGCGGCAGCTCCTCCCCACACACCGCGTCCGCCGCGCCGGGGCCGAGCGGGACCCACCCGGGGCTCCCCGAGCCCTGGGGCCGGCCGTGCCCCCCTCCTCCACCACGGGCCGCTCGCTCCGCCCGGGGGGAGACAATGGGCACGATGACTTCACCCTCCAGCAATGTGAGGAGCAGCGGGGGACGCCGCCGACTTCCCCCCAGCCCCCAGGACGCTCCCGGGCCCTCTCCCCCCCCGGGCTCGGGCTCCCGCCCAGAGGCGGCTCCGGCTCGGACGTTCCGCTCCACCCCTCACTCGCCGCCACGCTCAGGGCGGCGGCCGCTGGCGGAGGCCCGAGCCGGGGGACGCCGTCACCGCCGGGCCCCTCGGCGCCCCCCGCCCCGCCGCGGACCCACCCCCGGTACCTGCGAGTCGGCGAGAGGAAGCGGCGCCGCTCCGCCCGCCCGAGCCCGGCGCCGCGCAGGAAGCGCCTCCGTGTGTGCGTGTGTGTGTGTGTGTGTGAGTGAGGAACGGAGGGGGCGGCACCGCCCGGCCGGGGCGGGGCGGGGCGGCGCGGGGCCGGGGCCGGGGAGGGAGGCGGCGCCCGGGCCGTCTGTTTCCGCGACGCGCTGAGCTCAACGCGCACGGCGGTGCCGCCCCTCGCCCGCCCCCGGCAGGGCGGCCCCGGCGGGCGGGAACGCTGCGGACCCCGCGGTGGGGCCGGGGGTGCCTCCCTGTACCCCCACTCGCTGCCGCTCCCGGCGCGGTGCGGGGGATGCTCGGAGCCGGCGGGGTGGGTGCGGTGTCTCTGCCCCCGTGGTGGGGGACGCTGCAGCGCTGTCAGCTGCAGCAGCAGCACAAGGTACAACGTTATATGTATGTACAATTCCGTGGGCTTCACACCCATGGAAATGGAAAAGTGCGAGGCGAAGAATGAATTATCGGGGCGTTTCAATAGGGTCGTGCTGCTGAGCGCTGATTCATTTGCCAAAATGACAGAACCCTGTTTCCGTGCTGTAAGATACAGATTTACCTTCTTTTCACTCCCCTTGCCATTTGAAACAGAAGCTGCCTCAGAATTTGCCCAGAAGCCCCCAGCTTTTCCTTCGTGGCATGGCCTGTTCTGCATTTAGCTGCGGTCAGCCTCGGGCTTCTTGGTCTCCCGCGTCCAGCAGCCGCAGCCCTGGGCTGCCTCCGGCCGACCTGTATCGCTCACCCGTCCCTGAGTTCGGGTTCTCCGTCTCACTTTGCTACCGACCTTCATGCCGTCTTCCACGGGATTCCCTCCTTCTGCAACCCTATCGTAGCTGCCGCCCTCTTTCCACAGCCTGCTCGCTGCTCCTGACCTCCACTTCTGGCCCAATTCCGAATCTCCTCTAGCATGTTGCAGAATTCTCTGCATACATTCTTATTACATTGGTCTTTTTTTTTCCTAGTTAATCATTCATACTGTCTCATGTCATCTCAGAATTCTGTGGAACTGGAGCTGATCCTGTGCTTATGGCTAGTGGTTCTTCTGTTAAGCTGGTATGAAACCTGAAAACTTACTCTGGGAAAACTTATTAATCACCCAGCCTGCATTTAACGTGTGCAAAGACAGTAAAATGAATAAAATGTACCATGCTTTTCCTGTGGGATTTGCAGTGTTCCATCAGTTAAAAGCTTGCACGTATACTTACCTTTATTTATGTGCATCATTCCATTTAAGTCAATAGGACTACTTCCAGTACATCAAATTAAAAGTAAATACAAGTCATTTCATGGTGAGATACTTAATCTGAAATGACAGAATAGACAATTACAGCAAACAGGGAGGGGAAGTGGAAAGTAAGGGTAAAGGCAATGAGATTATACTGGAATTTTGGCATGTTGTATACAAACCACAGCAGTTCCCTCTTTGCTTGTAAAAGCCAGTGGCTAGGTGAGTTGTTCAGGCTCCAGTACTGCAAACACATACCTGTCGCTTAGGGCGTGTAAATGGTGCCATTGTGTTCAGCTGGATAAGATATACAGAAGTTTATTGCATACAATAACTTGTGGAGTAAAGTCTTGGACATTTTGTTATGTATGGGATTTGATACAGAAAAAGGGAATTAGAGAAAGGGAAGGAGAAAAAGACAAGAATGGAGGTGTGTGACGGAAAGACAACGAAGAGAGAAACAAAAAGGTTAGCATATAGAATAGCAAGATAGGATAGTGAACAAATTTTGGAATAGCAACAGCAAAGCATTCTACCAGCTCAAATGTGCAGCTACAAATAACACAAAAACTAGCCAGCAAAGCAATGCAGTAATGTATTAGTTTTTAAATGACCAGAGGGATTCAGCACATCAGTACAAATGTTCTGAAATCTCTTGGCTAATGCTGGAGAATAGGAGGGGAACAGACCCCAGGTGTTTTAAAATTCTGCAGTGAGACATTGAGCAGTCACTGTGGTGGTCAGATGGTTTCTCCTTGAAGCTGATGAGGGACAAAGCAAATCTCCAGCCAGCCACCCTCCTGAGAGCTTGGCAGTAGAGAGCCTGCAGCCAAATAGGTGCTTTTCATCAGAAGTATTCAAAAGAGTCAATTAACCAAATACACAAATCATAGGGAAGAAAGAAAGCCTTTTCTAGACAAGCTGTAGAGCAAAACTGGCTGCTTGCTTGCTTGCTTGCTTGCTAGCTTATTATTGTAAAACAGGATGACAAAAAGGTATTAAGGAAAACTAGGGTCTACTCAAACTCTTTAGCAGAGAGGAAATACCTTATGCACACTGCATTTGGTGAGGCATACAGGATTTAAGAATGCAAACTAGCCTGTCTTTCCAAAACACTTTCTGAAGAACATCTAGGATTTAACCTTTGTGGGTATTTAATTCAGTTGCTGGCAGAAAAGTACAAAGTATTATATCACAATACAAAAATACTGCCCTCCAAGCAAAGCATCTGGTATGTTCTAAGGAGGCATAAGCACACACAACATGCTGTCAAACGTGGAAGGATAAAAATCATGTCAGCATGAAGAGAGGGGAGCACAGAGGGCTGAGGAAGGGCTTTTTCCCTCCATGGTAAGGAATGGAGAAAAGGGTATGAGATGGACAACCTCATCTCAATTTTGTATATCCTTCTCATAATCTCTGCTTGTCTGGACTTCTGGCCTCAGTGTAATTTCGATATTTACATATGAAACACTGCTATCTCATATGGTAGTGTGAAATCAGCACCTTGGGCCAGACTTGGATGTGTTGGTAGTCTTTTCTTTAAACTTATGTTTGAAGAGTATCAAATATGATGGGTAAATGTTTCCATGTCTCTGATCCCACATCTGAGTCTCCCTTTGAAATCTTTTATCTGAATATTCAACCATCATCTTCAACATAAAATTGGCAAAGCCAAACTCTATTTTTGTATAGGTAATTGCATGTTTCCTGCAGGCTCCGTCATCATCTGGTCTCCAGTCCATCATTTTTAGGGAAAAACCTGTCCTCAAACCTTCCCCTTTTGACGCACACATTTATGTCCTTGATCTTTCTTTCATCTTGTTCTGAAGAACACCCTTTGTTGGAAGATTCACCACTCTCCTACATTTTCCAGCTCAACTGTCTCGTCAATTAATTTTTTTTCCTGGAGACTTTATTTTTAGCACCCCTGATTTTACTCATCTGTCTTACAGTGTTGCCCCACAGATGGCTGCATTTGCACAAAAAGCATTGCAGAAGATTGATGTGGCAGCAGGAACAAGTGGCATAGGGAAGGAAGAGAATGGTCTGGGTCAATTTTGCCGCCGGAAAAAAAGTAGTATGGAAATGCATTCTGACTTGCAAATAAAGAAGAAAGGATAAAAGCCTTTGATAAATCAAAATATCTGCAATACGCATGGATAGTGAAACAGAGATCAGGCATGCAAAAATAGGAAACATTAATAAATACCACTACATAACAAATATTATATATAAATACAGCTAAGAGACAAATTGCACAGGACAAGAATAAGTGTTGAATACCATCAGGTTTCTGTTTGCCCATTGTGAAAGATTATTTGCCATGCACTGATTGTCATCAATTATATTGAATGCAGTAGATACTAAAAAAAAAATTAATACCTGTGTACCATGAAAACATGCCTAGTATAATGAGATTAGTGACAAATAGAGCTATCTAATGTAGATGCAATCTCACTGATCCAAGTTACAAAGTGGCAAGATACCAGTAAATAATGTGCAAGCTGAGAACTTTCCAAATTTTTTGGCATGTCATAAAACATTAAAGATGAAGGCTTCCATAGCCATTTCAAACATCTCAGATATCTTAGAATTATGTCATCTGATCTAATCCATTTCTGTAGTAGTCAATAAGAAAAAGTAAAAGTAGAACATTTATAATATATAGAACTGCAGTCCCTAGAACATGCCTACTGCAAGAAGGAAAATCTGTTTAAATAAATAGGTTTATTTCCAGTCCCAATGACAGAGAATAAAAACAGGTTGAGAAATCTGGGTGCCTGAATCCAAAAAATGCTCCTAAACACATACAAGATGTGACTCAACTTGCAAGACTACAAAAGTCTGCAAAAGACTACTATGTGAGCTTAACGTTTCTCAAATGCCTAAAACTCTACTTCTAGATGTAATATTTAAGCTCTGGAGGTAAGGAGTTGCAGGATGCAAAAATGATGCCTGTGTATTTTCTTGGAGTTAGCCATTTTTAAAGGCCAGCTGGCTATCACTGTCAGTATCCTTACAAAACTTCAATTTGTTTGAGAAATAAATGAAAATCAAGTAAGAGTTATACTGCAAAAAGCAGCAGGCTATCATTTCTGTTGCACAACACTGTTTCCATTCTAGTCTCCTGAGCTTTCCTCCTCTGTTAGTCGGAACAGCCTGAAATTTCTGTTTTTCTGGGTTCAGAAGTTATGTGCTTATTCTCTGCCTAAAGGTGAAATTGTTTGTGGAAAGCTTGAGCAAGAATGTTTTTGCTGGTTTAAGTGTGAGAACAGTGGGATAGGGGGAAATGTTGCATAAAGGTAAAAGTGCTTTAGGGTTTTCTAAATAACATTTTCATCACAATGAAGAGATATGAAGAGATGAAAATCATGGTGAAAATAACCCTGCTCAGGGAAGACCTATACTTTTTCTAAAGTTGTTCTCAAGTAAGTCCTTCAAGCAGCATATACAGTCCATCTTTGTCAGAGCCAGGGAGCATTTAGACTTGACTTCACTGAAATGAAGGGCAAGTATCTGCTCAGATTGAGCTGTCCTTTGAGTCACAAACAGCTCCTCCATATTTTCATGGTGACACACTGCACCCCGAAGTCTTGCCCCATTACTGCCTAATTCTTCATGGGGTGGCTCATCCGCAGTTTATCTACAGGTTCCTTCATGAATAAACTGGGATTTGGGAGGCTGGTGAGGGAGGGGCTTGATGCCCACAGGGGCCCCACTTCAGTGTGCACTGTGGCTGCACTCTGCTATTGGTGGTGCAGGACCTCCAAATGTGTTGCAGCAGGCCTTTGTGGCCTTCTCTCTCTGCATGTCCTCATGCCACAGTTAAGTATCACAGGCATTTAAAAATATAAACCATCTGTGTGACAATGAGGGGCCTCTGTCAACTGTCTGTGGGATGTGCAGAAGCAGAGTGTTTCTCCTCAAGAGCACCTTACAGTGTTTGCTGACCTGCCTCAAGTCCATGGCCAGGAGGTCAGTGGACCTGAAGGCAGCGTGTGTTTGCAGCTGGGGTACCAGCTGCCAGCCTGGACAGCAGAAGGAAGGGATTCTGGGCAGGCATGACATGACACAACCCACAGTCACATGCTGTCATGTGCGATCATGCTAGGTGTTACATGTCCCACATGAGCACACATTGGATAAAGACAGTAAGCAAGGTGTCCTTCTTGGCTGGACAGGGAGTGTACAACGTCTGACCCTCCTGTGGCCACAAAACCATCTCGTCAGGGTGCAGCACAGGCCAGGGACTCCCCATGGTGGCAGGGCAGGACCTGGCCGCCAGGGCTTGTCCCACCATTCCAGCCCTAAGCCAGGCAGCTGGAGGCCCTGGGGCAGCCCCAGCCCTGGAAAGCCCCAGCCCTGGGTATTGGGCACCTCCCTGGAGACAGGCTGAGGCCAGGTTGGGACATGAACCCACAGGTGTGCCTAGCTCAGTAAGACCCATCGTTGGGCAGGGGCTGGTGGCTCCATGGGATCCTGGGCCATAGGCGGGCACCTCAGGGTCCCAACACATCATTATGGAGAGACTCAATATGGCTTTGCCTCTGGCTGACTTCAAGAAGTGCTCACAGAAGCAGAGCTCTGTCCAGGAGCATTGCTGTGTGCAGTTGGATTGGTGGATGAAAACTACAGAGGTGGTGAGGAGCAGTTGCCTTTAGCCCCTGCTTAGGGAACACATTTTCTCATACTATAGCTGTGAGAGCCAACAGCAGGCAGCAGTAGGACACAGGACCTCTGTGCACAGTGAGCTTTTCAGAAGTGTGTTGTCCTTCCTGGCCTCACCAGGGCAGACAAGCCATAAGAGAGAGTCGCTTGCTCTACGTGGGGAGCTGCAAACACATCTCTGCCCCATTGTCTGGCAATTCCCACTTATGGTAAAACATTCTGCAGCCCCAGCCACTGCCAAGGGCAGAGGACATGAGCAGAGCACTCTGATGCAGCCTGGTTCTCCTCAGCATCGTCAGGTGAGTCCTACAACTACAGTGCTCTCCTCTATGCACTGAGGCTGGCACTGGGGTGGCCATTTCGCCATGAGCATCGTGACTGTGCCTGCCTTCCTGCCAACATCACTGGCAAGTTTCTGTTTACTATGATTGCTCTAAGCATGACCCTCATAAAGCAGCAATTCTGACCTTTACCTCTTGCCCAGAAGTCTCCTCTGTTGTCTCTCCTTCCTCAGGCTAGCCAGAACCAGGCCTTCCAGAAGTGTGAAACTCTTGCTTCCTTGGATGAAGTTGACTCCGGACACAAGTTAATAACAGCAATTTCCTGTGGTCAGGAGCACCCAATTCCAATACTCTCTCCAACGGTTTCCAAGACTTCAAGCCTCTTTTGTGTCACACAAAGAGGGCAGTGACTGCAGTGCTGTGAGTTTACCCAGTAATGGTACATAATGAAATCTTTGACAGAGAGCTCTAAATACTGTTTTTGATTCACAATAGGCAGCATACCAGGACGTGCCTACATTGACCACGATGCTATGTGACTGGAAGAGAACTGCTGGTCTCAAATGTCTTTTGCTCATGCAAGAGAAGTACCTGAAGCAGCTGAAGAAGAGTCACACCATGTGCCCAAGAGCACTGTGCAAACGCTTCTTGTCAGGCTTTGTGCTATCACCCCAAGACAGCTGGGGAGTCTGCTTCAGTGCCCACCCACTCTCTGGGTGAAGAACCTTTTTCTAATATCCATCCTAAACCTCCCCTGACACAACTTTGGGCCATTCCCTTGGGTCCTGTCACTGGGTCCACAGAGAGGAGATTGGTGCCTTTCCCTCCTCTTCCCCTGATGAGGAAGTTGTAACTGCAATGAGGTCTTCCCTCAGTGTCCTCTTCTCCAGGCTGAACAGATGTGTCACCTCAGATGCTCCTCATATGGCTTCACCTCAAGGCCCTATGTGGGGGACTTTACATGCATTTGCATTGATGTCAAAGTGAGGAAAATGCTGTGATGTGTTTTCTTCTCCCTGCTGTCCAACAAGGTCCCCAGGAGCTGGTACTCCATCCAGCTTCATCTCTGCTGTGCTACAAGTTGGGTGCTACAGCTTTTGGATGATGTGCTGACTGTGCCTCTCCTTCTCAAAAAGAAAACAGAATTTATTTTAAAAATATATGTGTTTGAGGCCATGCTTGTTAATTTCTGGAACCAGAACTAGCCTTTTTATTTTCATTCTAGAATTTGCCTACTGTCCCAAAGTAATCAAGTCAGGAATCAGAGGATTTGGCTTCTCTGAGGACTGTGTCTGCCTCAAGTTCTACAGAAGGTACTGTGTGTATTGGTGTTGCTTCCTTTTTTCCCTTTTCTTTTTCCTTGGCTTGTTTTCACAGGGTTTTTTCCCTTGATTCCTTTCTATTTTTGCATTAGATCAACTTAACACATGACACCTAAGACTACACTCGCTGTGCCCCCTGCTCCACCCCCTGCACTCAGTTCTGGCCAAGATACATGGACAGAGATTTCCTCTCACCCAAGGATAATGAGTCACAAAGTCTGGATGATTAGAAGGAAGGGTTAGGGTTTCACCTGCTTTATGGGAGATCATTTTCTCCTTCAGATACCATTCCTAATCCTACACTCACTGCAGATGCATTCTACTACAAGACCTGCAGAAGTGAGTCCTCCCTGGAGACTGCAGTGCTATTCGTTGCTTTATGGAAGGTGTTTCTGCACCACATTTATCCCTAAAGGGTTAGAATTGACATTTGGCACTGAAACTTGTTTAATTTTTTGTTTGTTTGTTTGAAGTTTTGATAAAGTTTAACCACTGAGATAGTCCAGGCTTCTGCTTGAAGCAACAAAAGGGCAGCCATACTGCTCAGTAGGCAGGCTCTCTGATGTTGTTGGGGGGCTTATCTATGCATTTGAACCAGTTCTACTTGGGTTCAGCTTGCTGTGCAAGCACAGAGCTCAGTGAAGAACAACAGCTCACCAGCCTTCCAGGCTGTGAAGTGCTCTGTGTTTGTAGCATTAGTGCTGACAATGAGTTGGTCAAGATCTTGTGACCCTAGTCTTTCCACTGCTGCTTGAATTTTCCGTTTTTTTGGCCTTCACTTCCCTAGGGAATACTGAGATTATGAGATTTGGTACAAAATTATTCCCTGCAACAGTAACAGGCAACACACATCTCTGCTTATGTGGAGGTCTCTCTGCAATGCCAGGGCTGTGTGTTTTAAGCTTTAGGTCATCCCAGTTCACTATCTATTTATCTGTCAGGTCTGGGCCATAAAATATAGAAGCTGAAGTTATTGGTGACTGGAATTCATTATTATGCCCAGATAGTTAGCTGACATATACAAAAGGTTGGATAAGTTTATGATCAAAAAGAAATTCATGTACTACAGAGCTGAAGAAGACAACAAGCTAACGATGCAATCTACTAACCCCTGACCAGGGAAGAATATGCACCTCCACACATGTATTCAGTCTTCATAGGAGAGGGTTCCTCTGAAGCCTCAGATGTTGCCTGCTACTGGAGACAGGGCTCAGTGGAGTAATTACTTTAGTCATGACAACAAATACTCCAATGACATCAGTGGAAATCCTTTTCATGGTGCTGAATTACAGCTTGACAGCAGCAATCTCATGACACACTCCTTCTGATTCCGCACCTGCGTCGTGACAACTGTATTGCTTGGTTACATTAAAACAGTATCACTGCCTAAGGGGAAGACAAAATGACAATACATTTATTTTTATGAAATCTTTGGATTCTGTGCCATCTCCTATTTGCTTTCTGTATTTTTTTATTTTCCTTTTTTGCAGTATTCTAGATTTATTGGGACAATCTTTTCACTGCTTGCAATTTTCCACTGCTCTGATGTGGTTGCTTTCCCACTTGCAATTTCTTTCTACGTACTGCTAGAATTTAGAAACTAGTGTCACCATTAAGATTTTTCTTGGTTGCAATGGACAGGCGTGAAACATGTTCCCATCCCAAAAATGAGTTTAATGTAGTTATCAAAGGTTTGGAGGGATGCTGCTTATTTTAGTTTTGCTGACAAAAAAGGAAAAAGTGTCACAAATTGGGTTCATATAATCTATTATAAGTATGTGTGAAGACTAATTTTTAAAATTTTTTTTACTTACCATGGTAAGTAAAACTTGGAGCCTGACCACCTGCAATTAGGACATGAAGGATGAACCATAGTGTTCTGAAGACTGGAGATACTTAAACAGTTTATATTCTGACACTGAAGACATAGGTTGGTATAAACATTTTAGGCAGGTCACTTTTTTGTGACATACTGTAGCCTCATGTGAGCTAGTCTCTGAAGAAGCTGTATGAATCACCTTCTGGCTTCATCTGCCTTTCTTCTTTCAGTGTAGAGAAAGCACAGATTATGATCTTAGGTTCAACCTTACCATTTGAATAGTTAAGGTTAGGTAAGATGAATTCTGTCCTCAAATTAGCGAAATATCAGAAAAGATATCAAATATTCATTTTTTCGTTCCTCCACAGCGTTACTAAAAATCTAGGTAGTGATCCTTGAAGAATTATTTGATATAATAAATGTTCATACTTAAAAGCAAAGTGCTATGAGTAGTCTGTGATGATAGCTTACATAGTTTAATTTGCAAATAGACTCTTATACCATTTCCACAGCTGGAGGATTCTGTCAGCCAAATCACAACAGGCAACTGGAAGCAGTGAGAGAACCTCTTTGCAAGGATTTTTTTTCTGTGCAGAGATGTCAGCTAGCTGGTTGGTGGTTTTTATTCCTCTTTATTCCATGTGAAACCTTGATTTATTGCTTCTGCAGTACCAGAGTAAGGGTCAAGCCACAGGACTTGTACAGCCAGGTCCCTCAGCCATTGAGAGCGCTCCATGTGGGCTTAAAGTATGTCAGGACTAAGGGAGGGTTAGAATAAGTAGAATGAGAAAGTACAAGATCATAGGTCTTTGTACCATACTGAACTGTCATTTTCACGCTCTTCATAGAATCACTCTCAATACTGATAGGTTAGGAAGAATCCAGAGAGGAGAGAGTTAACATCCTCTCAATGCTGTGCCCATGATGGCCTGCTTTTTGTCTAACTGCTAAGCAAAATACAAGTTGCATAAACAGAAACACTGAATATAGACTGCAGGAGATTATTTTAGCACTGTATGAAGACATGATGCCAGTGAATCTGTAATTTGGATATATATTTTTGTTGCAAGGTCTAGTGCTCTCTTTTACACATAGGCACACACACATAACAAGAGCAATGAGGCTGTCAGTTCTGGCCATCTCAATAGTGTTGCAGAATTCTGAGGAAGACGACAAAACATTGCATTCAGTTGAGAAATCAATTTAAGCAGAATGCTTAGAGAAAATAGATTGTTATCTATAGAAAAGGGAAGTTAAGGGCAAATGGAACTTCACTAAAGTATGCTCTTCACTAACCATGCTAAAGTATGTTGGAGAAAAGAGAGAAGTTCTATGCCACAAATGAAGTTGAGCTTAATCAAGTTGAGCAATTAAACTTCTTGAGCTAGTATAATTGCAAGAAAGAATATCAATTATATCTAAATATTAAGTTCCTGAAACTGAAATGGATACTGGCAGAATATAAGGTACTTATATACCAATGTCAGAGAAATAGTCTCAATAGTTCATATATAGAATTAAGTAGCAGGGCAACAAGAAACCATGTGTAATGTCTTAACAGGAGTTAAGAAAATCTTTGGGTGTCCAAACTGACTAGTACTCGTGTTGCTAAAGAAAAGCACCTAGATGTATCTTCTGGGCATTTTCCATTTCAAAGTTCCTTTTGCCTCGTCCCTGCTGCCTATGGATATCTTCACATTATAATGTTTCAATTGGCAATTTTTTGATCAATAAATAAAACCTGCCATTGGTATATATCTAATCCTAGTGCCATTCTCTAGAGCCAGGTAAATGAAAGACAGTTCAAAAATAGTTACACGGAAGAAAACTCTTTCTTACCCTTCTTTCATATGCACAGATAGGCTTGGAGGAAAGTGTTGATGACTTTCACTTTCCTTTGGGAAATATGGGGAGCTTTTCCAACTGGCTTGGCCAGAATTTGCTGGAGCAGAGCCCTGCCATGCACTCCTAGTTGTCTGCAGCTTGCTCACTTCCCCAACTCTTATATACCTTCCAATTTAATGAGATTTTTTTTCCCTTGGTGTTTTGCAGGTTTTTTCTGTCCCTTCTTGTTTTTCAGTGGAGTAATCATGCTTTCTAATATCTTATCCAAAAGGCCAAGATTTCAATACAGCTTTGGAAATACTGCATGCTGTGGACTTTCATTTGCCTCTTGTTTGTACCTGCCTTTAAACTATTAATAGGAAAATGCAGAAAAAAACCGCCATAACTTTACACATATAATACTCTACTGAATATTTTTTTCCTGCCGAAACTAAAAATGATGTCTCAGTGTCAGTGCACAGAGCAATAGTGAGACCAATTCTTTTCAAACTGTCTAGAAATTTCTTACTGTGACCTATGGAGAGCTGCCTAGTGGTCCCCACAGACTTGTCTTGTGTTGCTGGCTCCTCATCTTTTCCAGCTGCTAGCTTCTAGTAAAAGCAGGGGGGAAATGGTATTCCACAGAAGTAATGAACACAGCTGCCCCAGGGGCATTATGTGAATGTGTACCAGAGAAAATAAGATTTCCACAACCCTGGAAGCAGGGGAGACAGAATTTGCAAGACAGTCTCTCTGACCTGTGATCTACCATATGGAAAAGTTGGACATTTGAGTGGGCTTTTAAATCCTAGTTTGATTAACCTCTTTGTAGTCATTCTTTACCCTCATCTTCCTCCCTACAGTTACAATACACTATTCTAAAGTACTTCTTCTCCAAATCTAGATCTCTGGAACATACATGTAGGATGAGAAACTTAGTTCCTAAGGCTAAGGGTCTTATCCCATTACTCTGCCAATGTAGGCTTTTTTAATAGTCCTACTCTTAATCTAATTTCTTCTCCAGTCCAGTTTGAAATTTTCTCAGTCAATGTAGAATTCAAACAGAACTGTAGGCTGTATGAATAAGCCTAGCCAAATGGGAATTTGTTCTGACTGAAGGTCAGGTTTGGCCTCTGAAGAACTGTGTAGTAATGAGTGTTTGGTTCCCTTGAAAATTGCAATTGTATGGAAATGTCACAAGAATACATGTATCTTTATTTAAAGAACTGGGATTTTTTTCCCTCTGGGTTGTTTAAAGCCACATGACTGAGGTATTTTACAGTGCAGCTGTTACAGATGACTCTGACAAAATCTCCTTTACAATGAAAGGAAGGCATGGAAAGTAAGAGAAAATCTATTGAAACTGTGCTTAGGGCTTGTCATTTACTTTTTTCAGAAGAAGACTTTGGTCAATCCTGCCTTAGTACCCAAGTGACTGGGTTGCAGGCTGGAGAGCTGAGAGGTTCAGCCTGCCTCCACAGACCTCTGAGGGGTGGCTCTGGCTCCTGATACCCCACTCATCTCTGAGCACTGAAGCCAGGGAGAGTCCGTTTCATACTACAACCCATTTCACGCTACTCAGTTGGTGTCCCATACCAAATTCAAGGTCCTATTTAATGAAATTCTCTCCATATCTGTCTTCCTTCTCTGGAACAAATAGTGACCCCGGTATGTCCTTAGGGTTACAAGAGATTTATTTTAGCTAATATAAAAGAGAGGAGAGACTCAAGTACCTACTGCTGATAAGCAAGTAGCTTTTATTCCAAAAGAAAACATGATGTGAAAAAGTATGTGTCAGACAGAGGATTGCGGAGGCGTACCAGTGGATGTTCACACTCAGCATGGCATTTACTGTATCCTTTTGACAATTAGCACCTCTGGTGTAACCCAGGGCTGCTAAGTTGATACAGAGCTGGCTTTCCCTCCATGGAGGATACCAGTGAGGTTAAATATACCCCTGAAGGGGCTACGTTCTTCTGATGCATCACTGGAGCAGAGCTGTGGGCAGCCTCAGCCTCCTCTCAGGGCTGCTCTTCCCTCTCACCCCAGCACCATTCTCCCTCCAGAGCACAAGCAACTTCCCACTGTTCCTGAGCAGCAGATGCTTATGATGCCAGTCCAAATGCTTGCTAACAGCATGAGCAGGTCCTATGAAACAGTCCTAGCTGCAGTGAAGGACACAGAGGGCACCTTACTGCAGTTACAGCTTCCCCTTTTAAATGGCTGAGTAAAGAGGAACCATTTGGAAAGGAAATGAAAGCAGCAGGCGGATTGCCAGGGAGAGATGTGGGGTCAGAAAGGGAGAGGTGGTGGTGTATTATATCCTAGACAGAATGCAATTGAAACTGCTGGGAGGGAGCATGCTTCTGGCACATCACTCTCTTCCTCCAAAGCATGGTTGTGTGGGTGCAGCAGGAGTCAGGGAACAGCTCTGCTTATTGTGTGACTATTTGTTATTTCAGCCCACGACAGACTTAGGGTAGAATTACCTAAACACTCAATATTCACATTTTGAAATATTCCTTTAATTCCAGAACCATAAAGACTAGAGATCTTATGGTTTTCAAAATGAAAGAGAACCATACAATAACTTGCAGACACACATAATAGCTTTTTACAAGAGGTTATAGTCAATTTTCTGACTACAGTTAATCTGTAATGAATGTAAAAAATCTCACACCAGCATGCAAGAAAGAGAAAAGGAAGACAAAAGAAAACCTATTTACTTTTAAAGTCCTGTTGACAACTAAGATAAAAATTTAGGTTTTGAAAAACAGTACATTTTACCAGGCAAAATCTAATGAAGCTTATTTTTCAACAACTTAGCACAATTACGTTGATTGCAAGAGCACTTTATGTAATTACTTGTGGGAATGACCATAATTAGCCAGAAGTCAGCAAGAACTTTGCAAATGTTTCCATATACAAGGTTTTCATCTTTCTATGAGATGTTCAGAGCTCAGTACAATCTCTTTTCTTCAAGCAAATTAAAAAGTGTGGTGCCGTATGTTCATAAATGACGTGTCATAATCTGGATATCCAAACTCCCCAAACTTTGGGACAGTTCTGAATTGTTACGTGACAGTTGGGATTTTTTGGGGAAGATGGGTGTCCGTTGTTACAGTAGCACTACCCAGTGATACATGCAACTGCATTATATTATGCAAATGTGGATGGGGAGGAATCATGCCTTTTCTGTAGAAGCTCTGCCAGGCATCTTGTCAAAAAGTTAATTTCAGTATGATAAGAAGAACAAAGAACAATTTTAGGAAGGGTTTGATATTTTATTCATATTTAGATTAGGTCCAGAGAGATGATGAGAATGTTAATTGGTCTCCTTGAAGAGACAGACATTCCCACCAAGCAGAAAAATCATCTCAAGCAATTGGGTCTTTTTTCTTCATTATTCTTTTTTTGCCTTTTAATCTCCACTATGCAAAACTAAAGGGCAGTTGAAGAAAGCCAAGACAAATGGCAAGAAAATGAGCACATGAACAAACTTCAACTGATGAAGGGATTTGTGAATAGCAGGGACAATAGTCAAAGCAGGTCCTGTCCTTCTGAATACAAATTAGTTTGCTAGGACCTTTCATAATTGTTTTTGACCTATTATTGTTGTTATCATCACAGATCTCTAGTGAAAGAGGAAAGTAGCTGATGGAAATTTATGGCAACTTTAGAGATAAAACAATGACTCCGTAGAAACTTTTGCTGTTAAAAAGCAACATTGAATAGTTTTAAGAATCTTCTCTGTTTAACCAAATGGTCCTGGTGATAAAGACTTCCCAGCAGAATGTTCAAAATAAGACTCTGAAATGACTATCACCATAAAACTCAACATACTGCCGGAAGAGTTGTGTTTTTGACAAAACTCACCTCAGTGTTGATCAACACAGTGAACTTTCTCTGTAAATCTCCATCCAGCTGGACAAGGTTTGTAAAACAAGTACAAAAAAATAGATTAGCTCTAAAGCTCAAATCAAGAGGTGGCAAACCCATGGGTGATTGTGCCAAAGCCCTGTTTTTCAGCTCTGACAGGCTATCTCCTAGATTGATAGCAGTTTTCCAACGTTCAGTGTTATTTCAGTTGGCTATAGTACTCTTGTTTCCTTGTGTTGTTCCATCTCTGTTAATGTTTTTATCTGTCTTTGGACTTTTTTCCCACTGAGCTCTTCTGCTTCATTAGCACTGCTGCTAAACATGACGCAGGAGCCTAACCTTTTGGAGACTGTTGACTTTGCTAGGACCTGAATCCCAGCTCTGTCCCACCATGTCTGACTTGTCCTAGTCCTAGTAGTGTGAGGAAAAAGAGTAGCTGTGTCATAACCTGATGTGAAATACACCCATCTGTTATGATATCAGAGGGCAAACCAACCCCACATGAGTAGGGTGAGTAGCAACACCACCTGCTTTTGTCATCTTGAGGTAAAGAATTTATGGACAAGGGAAGGGACCAGGCAGGGGACTTGCTGCCCTCCCTGCTCGTTGCGGAGTTGGTGCAGAAAGGCATCAGTCAAAGCAGAGCAGTTTGCAGGGGCTGAGGAGGAGGGCATCTCTGGTTAGCCTGCCCTAAGCAGTGGGGGGCAGTGGCTATCTGGCCAAACAGGCCTCCACCAAGAGACAAGTTCATGTGGGGCTGTGGAATGACTGCTTGTCTTTGGGGAGCTTTTTCTGCTCTTCAAGTCTCCTGCCCAATAAATTCCTGTTTGGTCAAGTCCATCTGTTTGACTTTCCTTTGAAGATAGGACATGCTGGGCATTTGAGTAGGAAGAGGATGGTTTCCCTCAGAGGCTGGCTGGAGGCTTGAGCTGATGTTTCCTTGATCAGTCTGGAGAGTGAGCCTGGCAGATGGGTAGCATGATGGTAGTCTCTGAGACAGAAACATTTCCAACGTAGCAGAAGACTGAGTCTGACGGCATCACAAGCTCAAGCCAGCAATGTATCCTTGTCCTGTCGCATCCTCTCCTTTCCTATCCTGCCCTGCTTCTTATGCTCTAGCTAACAGTACAGTTTCTGAAGAGGCAGAAAATGCAGCATTGTTGTTAGTGAGGAAGCAGTCAATGCCCTTGTGAATGTCTTGGGCTGTGATGATCCACAGACCAGCATAAATTTGGGCTTAATTTGGTTCTGGCTTTTGCTGTCAGAGGAGTGAGTTCAACTAAATTTTTCCACCTCGGTAGGACATGATACCAGATGAGAATTGTCTGTCTATGGACACTACTTAAATGTATAGCAAACTGGAATATAATACTCCGATCTAAACTTTAAAAAAATGTTAATTTAAAAGACAATGCTTAGTTTGTAATTTCAGGGAGTGGGTCAGAGCTCCACCTGGCCCATGACTGCATGACTCCCATCAAGGAGCTATTATGGTACATGCCAGCAAAGGGGCTGGCTTCAGGGCTATGATTACTTTGGGCCCATATTATCTATTCTTACTTTGCAAATGAAATGAGTCTGCTTGTGAAGTAAACATCCATCATGCTCCATGAAAGACTTGGGAAGCAACGATTCCTATCTGAAGTGAGCTCCCATGTAGCTCAGTTTCATATGTAGCTGTCAATAGCTCTGTTATGGGCTGCTTGGGATACATCAGATGTGTATCAGATATAATTATCCTCTTTTGTTAAAGTGCCACCGAGTCTGGCACAGCTCTTTAAAACTGAGCACCTGCCCAGTCTACAGTGATCATTTTCTTCACTTGCTTTAGCAAACTTTCATGACCTGGAGAGGTTTAACCGCAGTTAGCAGCAGTAGTGTAAAATTAATTACTTTTGTATATTCCTGTGCTGTAAGCCCTGGGTGCAGCTACTGTGCTGTAATATTAGATTAAACTGAGTACATTATTAGCTTTATCAATGATTCATTACAATCTTAATGCCAACCAAAAGGACACAGAGTACCCATTTACCACTGTGCCTCTAGCAAACACTGCAACACATACAGGAGCTTTTTTTGGAAGAGCCTTTATCAAGGAATATAAAGTAGCAGAAATCTCCAGAGTTCAGTACATGTGTTTCAAGTATATTATATCAGAAATAGGAAAAGAACCCCCTGCTTTTAACTTCAGACTTAAGGCAAGGTTCTCAAGATGAGACTCTGAGCCATGTGTTCCAGGCGGCCAGGATTAATATAAAATCTGTGTGACAGCAGACGACTGTCGAGTAAGAACTAGACCATTTGTAACACTGATGGACAATTTCTCTCATGTCAGTCTGTGCGAAGGCTGGAGCAACTGAATGCAATTGTGAAATAAGCTTGAATGAAAAAAAAGACTCACAAAGACTCTAAGAGGCATGTGGCATGTGAGTGATTGCCTCCTCTCAGCCATGCCTTCTTGCCTTTCCCCATGTTTTGGAAGGTGTTGTCTCCTTGATTCATTGGTCCACTCATTTCCTCCACTGAAAAGTCATTCCTCTTACACTCATCCCTTCATAGCAGGCCCTGAAGGAAGGGTGGGCACTTAGAGTGCTATTAATATGTAGAAAAATGCTAACTAATAAAAATGCTAACTAATAACAGAATAAGGAGAACAAGGGAATTTTTCTTTTTCTCTTCCTTTACCTTTTGGGCCAGGATGAGATCAGTCATTCCAAAGAACAGACTTTAGCTGGTACAGATGTAAAGGTTTCCCAGTCCTTTTGAGAGCTGAGTAATTGGCTTGTTTTATGCACACTTGTCAACAACTGTATACTCACCACCATGGGCTTGAATCAAATCCTACTACACCCAGCAGTATAACCACTGATTTCAGTTAAATTAGTCTTTATTTACACTGGTGAGAATGAGGAAAGGCAGGTTTGCTAAGCACAGCAGATCGCAGAAACCAGTCTTTTTCTTCAAGGGAGGCATTAGTCACCACTGCAGGCACTTTGATTTGTTAGTCTGTACACGGCACAAGTAGGCTTTCAAGAAGGCAAAAGAGTATTTGCATGGATTTCATGGGATGTTCAGTGCTCTTGTAAGAGGTGTGTTGGTTTTGGTAAGGTTGGTTA
Source organism: Corvus kubaryi (assembly GCF_017639235.1). Taxonomy (NCBI): domain Eukaryota; kingdom Metazoa; phylum Chordata; class Aves; order Passeriformes; family Corvidae; genus Corvus; species Corvus kubaryi. Next base: position 15,512,957 of record NW_024581127.1, read on the forward strand.
AAATAGGCAATTGCCTGCTTCAAAAATGAATCAGTGGAACTCCAGAAACAAACCCTACTAAGGGTTAGAACCCAGGGTTCCTGTGTGTGAGACTGACAGGTATTTCCTTTACCTGTGCCCCAAGAACAGCCCACAGATGTTTATGGGGCATCTCTATTAGTACCTGAAGGATGGGAGCAGTGCCATGTGGCTCAATACTCAATGATTTCTATTACTCACTGGTAGGTATTTGAATGTGCCTTATAGAGCTCAAAGTCCTTCCAAGAAAATAAATGGTTATTAATGATAACAATTAGATTACTGGAGCCTTTGGAGCTGTGCTGGGATTCTCTGACCCAGGACCAGGAGACTCAGTAAACCATGAGTAAGAAAATTAAACTCCCAGTGATTAGGTTTCATTTTACTGGAGATAAATCTGTATTTCTACTGGAAAACATTTAGTGCTTAATGACTCAAAAATAACTGGAAACTACTGAGTACCACTTTTGCCATTTGCAGATAGATGACAGTAAATGACATTATATAAATGAAAAATCTAAATCATCAGATTCACATATTTAGCACTTGAACGTCTCCAAGGATGGGGATTCTACAACCTCCCTGACCAACCTGCACCAGTGCTCAGTCACCCTCACAGTGAAAAAGTGTTTTCTTATGTTAAAACTCATACATTAAATCTCAATTTTCATGTGATGCACATAAAAATAGTTTTGGAAAGTAAAAATATCAGGTTTTGCTCTCTCTCCTTCAAACTGAATAAGCAAAATGGGCAAGGTCTACCAAAGACAAGTAAATAGAAGAAATTGAAAAATAATTTCCTGTGAGAATGCTTCTTTTTTCAGCCAAATCTAATAAGAAAGGTAATTTCCTAGAAGCTTTCAAAATTTTTCTCATTCCTTTCACCAACATTTTTGCACTACCATTGCACGTTACGCATGGAACATGTCCCTGAAGAAACCTGGAAGGCCTTGTCGTTGATATGCCTCTCACAGCCTGCTGATGCTATGACACCAGCAGGAAAACCAGCCACTGTATGTTATCTAAGCTGCAAGGCAGCTGGGAAGGGCAGTGCTCTCTTACATACTCAAGACATATATAAATATATATATATTTGCACATATATATACATACACATATAGTTCTGCAAGCACTCTATGCATATACATTTATTAAAAATGCTGAGTATTTAAATCAGTACATATGTAACTTAAATATAGAGATGCACTCTTGTGTATGTGTGTGTGCATATATATACACACAACCATATGTGTTTAAGCTTTATTTCTCCTTTATTCCCTTCCTCCTATACTAGTCTCCTTAGGCAGTAGGCTTTGTGGATCAGATGCTATGCCTGAACTGGTGCATCTTGTCTTGAGGGGGAAATGAGGGTAATCCTGTAATATAAATCACAGAATCAAACACAATATTAATTTATAATTCAAAATCTGTGTTCAGAGAACATTAAGGCTGCAAAGTCAAGCAGACAGAGATTGGAAAGACCAGGACCAGGGAGTCCTTTGCCACTTTAATTCAGTCCCTTTGCATACTGCTAATTACCTGATCATATATTCTGGTTTTAGCTTTTTCATCACCTCATTCAGTGTTTGAAATGTGCGGTTCTAACTTACTGAGCAGTGAGGCAAAATTGGTTTTCCCCTGACTGTTCCACAGGTGAATTTGCATCCTAGTTGCTGCATGCTGTTCAAACACTGCTACTGGAAATAAATGGTTGTTTCCACTCTTCTGTAGGGGTGATGTCCATAGCTAATGGCAAACTGAGCTAGACTAAGGCAAGGTAGTTTTGATTTGGCAAAACTGAGATAGATTAAAGTGAAAAATTAAAAAACTTGGGGGACATGATTTGAGATATACCTATTTTTTCACAGTATTCATCACCAAATAATACTTATAATTTCAAAGCTTAGCTCCTGAAGCCGAGTTTGATGCTCAGCAGTTCTGAAAAATGAGCCCACAGAGCACCAAGCCACCTTTAACTGCAGACAACAGCCCAAGCCACTGAGCCATCTGAATCCAGATATGAACTTCTGTGTTTTATGTTCAAGATACCCAAGAAGTAGAAGAGAGCTCTCCAAGATGTGGTGTGGGTCCCCATATATTCTGTGGTGAGAAACACTGATTCTGTGCTGCTTCAGGTCAGCACACATCAACAGGATCCACAAATGGAGTTTTGGAATGAATTAAATATGAAAATGAATAATGCACCTTGTTCAGCACTCACGAAGAGACCTACTTTGAGACCACATTTAATTTCATACTCCTCTTAAATATTACATTGTCATTGCACTACAGAATGATTAAAAAAAAAAATCCCAGGCTATATCCTGAGACGAGCAGTGGAGGTTTTGGTAGCCAGGCAGGGAGAATCAGGAGCATCGGCCTTTGGGAAGGTAGCAGCAGCACTGAGAGCTACAGAACAGGTGAGCTGTCTGGATATTTCATGAAAGTCATCCCCTTTGACACCATTCCTTACCATCATTAAGTTTCAAAGTCAATCTTGGGTGTATTTCTTTGGGGCTGCCATTTCCCATAAAGATTCTCCAGCTTTTCACAGCCTCTGACATACTTGCATCTGTTTGCACTCACTTTGGGCTTGGAAACATTTCTCACGAGAAGGAGCATGTCAGGTGAATTTTTCTAAAAGAAGAGGTAGATTTCGTGAGCACAATTTGTTGGTATTGCAGGAAAAGTGTGGTTTGTAAGAAATTTGTCTCCTTTCAAGCCTTTGGGCTGATTTTTTTCCCATGGGCTATGTGGCTCTAGTGTCTGCTCTGTGCATGGTGTTCCCGGCTCATGTGGCACAGCCAGAATTTGTGAATGACTCCAAGAGCCTCTGCTTTTCTTGTGACCTTTGAATTCATGTCCACACACAGAGCAGTCTCCAAGCTGCTGCGTGCTGCCTCAGCTCCAGCCTTGAAGGACTACCTGAGGTGCAGCACCGGCTGAAGAAAAACACTGAGGCTGTTTTTGGGAGCTGCCCACAACCACCCCGTAAGTTTTCCTGCTTGTAATTCACAAAATAGATGTAAGCTGTATCTGAATGATATCCCATGCCTGCACCTTTCTGGTACTTTTCAGTCCCATGTGACTGAACAAGCAAAGAGAGGGAGATGTAGGTATCAGTGTCACAGGGATTGCTCTCTTTTTGCCTCTTTTGGATCACCTGTGGGCCACAGAGCTGGCGTTGCAGCCAAATGCTCACCAGGGAGGGGGAAGGCAGAAGACTGAAAGTGCAGAGGATTTCTGGGGAAGGAGTGTGCAGGTGACCATGTGAGCAACCAGGGATGCGAAGGACTGGAAGGCTCGGATGTGTGGCAGAGAGGAGATGAGGGAGGACGGAGTCCTTGGCATGGGGCAGGCTGTGAAAGATGTGAAGTGGGGGGTCCACTCTAGGAAAATGGCAACTGAAGAGTTTTGGAAGGGGTCAAGGGCCAGACCAAGACCGACAAGTGTAGCTGCAGGAGCAATAAGGTGTATGGCCTTCTTCCCTCGTACAGCTCAATGCTTAAGGCTGGGAACAAGACTGCCAGGCAATTCAAAGGCTTTTCAGGGACACATGATAACCTCAGGGGCTCTGAGAAGCAGATGCACAGTGAGAAACCAGCTCACACACACAGGGCAGGGGGACTGGACAGCCTGGCCACCATGTGGTATGCAGTGTCATGGGGCAGGGGTGCAAGGGGAAAGTGAGACTATCCCCTCTTGTCCTGTCTGAAAATTCATACTGGGAATTAAGATTCAGTGTTTGTGGCAGTCAAGAGCTCAGCTTGATCATCCCAGAAGCCCTTTCTAGCCCTTTTCTCTAGCCTGGACATATATATTGCTGCACAATGCATCATCTGAGGGCATTTGGTTCATACAGCAAGCACAGCATCCCTGCTGAGCCCAGACATGGGACTGCCCTCTAAATATGCCCTTTCTGTGCCTTTTGCTAAAAGACATGTGTGGAGGGAGGTACACAGTTATCCCATGTACATGCCTTCACCTTTCTGATGCCTGTACACTGGTTCTCATGACCAGGATCTGCACTGGAACTAGTTCTCCTATCAACAAAACTTCTGTTGGCTTTAAGAAGAGCAGGAGTGGATGGAAGAATCTGTAAAAATCTGATTTCAGGTAAGAGGGATTTATATAACATACCACTAATTAGAAATAATTCAGCTAAATGTGAAAATTAAAATATATTCAAGAAAACAATAGGAGGGAAGCAACTGACTTGAAACTGGACTTTTCTTCTATACTCTTCATTTTTCTATGGTTTAGAGAAAACAACCCCTCTTATTGGAGTTATCTGACTCCACAGCCACTGCGGTACATCACTACACATTTTTTTCTACCATGTCTGATAAGGAAGTGGAAATCTGTTACCTGGGTTTCAGGTACAAGCCAGAAGCATGACATTTAGTCACCTGCTCCTCCCATTTGTGTGTTAGATCAATGGTGTGGACCACTGTGAATTAATTGCTATTCCCTTTTATGTACTCTAGTTGCTCGAGACACTTTTAAATATCCCAACAACTCCAGTATTGTTTGCTGACACTTTCTAAATTCTCTGCTCAGCATCTGGTTGTCGTGATAGCATCAAATGCCCCGTTTCACTTGGAGGCAGCCAGAGGCTTTGGTTAAGGGCCTGTGCAGGTGTTGCGGAAACAATCCAGGGCAATTTGAGTAGCATCTAAAAGCCATACTGTTTATTTTTCTGTTCACATGGGCTGCTTATCACAACCACCTGGAAAATTCCACATATGCAGTTACCCCAAAATGGGGCTTTGTGATAGTGCAAGAAAAATGGTTATTCCATCTGATTCACTATCAGTAAGCCACCAGTAGGTAAAGCATGTTTGGTGTAGAGTATGAAAGCAGAAAGACAAGAGGGAGTTTTAAATATAAAGGGAAGATTTGTTGATATGAAAGCTTAACCCAAATTTCTGGTGTTGGTGGCCAGAAACCTCCTCCCTGGTGGCCTCAGCTCCCACCATCAGCTTAGGCTTGTCTGGAGTTTTGTTGTGTGAAAGTTACAGCTGGGTCCATTTGTGCCAGGGCTGTGTGTGTGCCAGTACTACTTACACAGAAACACCCTCTCACGGGTGCGGAGCATTTGCTTTCTCTGCTGCTTTTCCTTAAGCTCGGCCAAGATGGGAGCTCTGACTCGGTGGAGATGCAGAGGTATGCTGGGGATAAGGAGGGTGCTTGTGTGGCTGGGAAGGGAAAGGCAGAGCACTCTAAGAGAGTGCCCTGGGCATGGTGTACCCGTGGATGGCCACAGTATGCAAAGGGCCCAGGGGTGTGTCGGGCTGAGCTGCCAGGGTCTGCTGGCTCCAACTTTTCTGTACTAACAAACTGGAACACAAGGCAATAAAGGAGGCTGAGATTAGGGTGAAGTGGCCTGTTTTCTGTGTCTGAAGCTTCATGTGGGGTCACTATCTCAGAAATAGCATAAACAAGAAACCATGAGCCAGGAAAGCAAGAGCTCTTCCCTGTGCCTTGCCTTCTTCTGAGGTACAGGCAAGGTCCTCTTCACCTGGACCACATCACCTCTCAGTTCTGCTGAGGTGCTTTGGGGTGGCTGAAAGGGCACTGTGACACCTGTCCTGCCTTTCATCAACTCTCATTGCTAGAGCAGTGCAGTACTCTACCCAGCCTTTTCCTTCCGTCTCCACCTCAGTCTCCAGCCTTTTCTTGTGCAAATATGCGTGGGGTTGTAGTCTGAGTGGTGGGAGTTGTACGGCCATTCCTGCGTGACCTGGAGCATATATGCCACAGCAGCTGATGCAAATAAGGAATAGGGAAGTTGTCCTTGTGATCCTGATAATGGGGTGTGTGTGGGGATTCCCTCTCTTTGCTATATCCCTGGTGCTGCACAAACAGTGTTAAAGAACTAATTTCTTTAAGGGCACACACCACCATCACCTAGAGACAGTTCAGCTAGATAGATGTCCAGGCTGAAAATCAGTGTACCAGGGAATCTAATGCAACACATTAATGTAGTGAAATCACAGGTATCTCTGGAAGTTATCCCAAAACCATTTGGGTGTCATAAGAGGGTGATTTCCCTGAAGATATTCCAAACCCTCCCACAGTGACTGGTGTGCTCATAGTAAAGCTTCCTGCACTGTCATCCAGATTTTACTTTTGCTGTGCAGTGTAAAACCTTTTCACTCTGCTTGGGATCTGCTGCTTCCTTTAACATATTGCCCATTTTTACAACTGATTCAGCATCTCCTCCCCACATGCTATCACATCACTATTATCTTCATTTCTAATTGTATCTGGCATTCAAATGGCATATTTTACAACCTTATCAATGAGATTTGTGTTCTCATTTGACCTCAGTCTGTCAGAGATTGGAGGGCAGGGAATCCTTGAAAGAGCCTCAGCCCTAACGGTAAATACTGAAGAGGAGAGGCATCTTTCTGTGTGACCTCTTGCTGTGTTCTGTAAGAAACAATGCCCCCAGCCTACTATAGGCTGAGTGTCTGTACCCAATGCCACAGGACCCCTTGCCTTCACTGGGTTCAGCAGGCATTACCAGAACATACACAGTGCTACACAAGGTAGAACTTAATCGCCTGTTTCAAAGCAAGGACTCAGATGCCTGTTCTTTCCCAGCTCTCTCTCCATTTTCCTGGTAGGGCTGAGAAATGTACTCCCAGTCAGCACCTGCCATAACGTTATGAACAAGCAAGAATTCCTCTGAAGCTGCCCAGCCACTGCTCTTGTCCAGTCTCACTGGAAAACATGCAAGAGTGGCCTGCTACCTTTGGTTTCTAAAAGGATTCACAACATTGGTATTGTTTGTTTGTTTGTTTGCTTGTTTTGTTTGTTTGTTTGTTTCAAATATGGCAAAATCTAAAAGACCTAAAGGTTAATGGAGATTAATCCACTACAAGACTAAGAGACTGCCCACCCTCATATTGACATCTCCTATACTGTGGATTCCTCAGGTCAGAGAATCCCTTTTCTGTGCTTTGTAAAGCAAAGCAGGCTTTTGTGGTGCTAGATATCTGCTCAGGGAAAGCAGGGCTCCTGGTCTCAAAGCATTTAGCCAGATAAGGGCTTCTGCACAGCCTCCACAAATGCTTTTCAATTCCAGAAAAGTGCTGAGCAAGGCCTTCAGGATTTAGCCCATGAATTGTGATTCTCATAGCACACAGGGTTCCTGAGATGATCTGAATTAAAATTGTGTCAGGGAGGTCTCTCCTCCTGCTTATGTTCCTGGTGGGGCAATAGTCTTAAAGTTTGTAGCTGTCATATGATTGCAACTTGTTGCACAAGCAGCAATTACAGATGAAGTCTGAGCTGCCTGGCCTGTGGCTGCCTTCCTGGGTCTCGTTAGGCATCTGTGGATAACTGGATGGATGGAATGTGCTAACAAACATATTCCCCCCACACCAGGCTTGTCCTACTGCTTGCTTACATCAGTCGCATGGAGTGATTTGCCCTTACCCCAGAGTAAGGCCAAATCAGGTGAGTTAAATAAAGGTCTCAAGTACAGGATTGTCTCCAAACAGCAAATGCTGAGGTGCATCTGCACCTCACCCCTGCATAGAAGAACTTGGGAAGGGAGGGAGGGCTGGTATATAAGGAGTTTTTCTATAGCTCTCCTGTGCAAGGCTGCCTTGCAAGGGAAGCTTCTGGAAAGCTGAAGCTATGTCTCCTCACATTTTCCCAAACCACCATGAAACACTAGAGAACATGCAAGACCAGTCAAAATTGTCCAGGTGCCCTGGAAGGGGAAAGCAGGCTGAACTGGCTGCAATGTGGTGTAGCCTACAAACCTAGTCCATGCACATGAACTTGTCTTTGGTCTGGGGCTGCTGGGGCTGCTGTGCCCTCTTTTCTCATGCCCATTGGCAGTTTTCCAGATGTCTGTGAGAGTTATACAAATCTCACACAAGGTATTTGTACCAAGTAGGCGCTACTAGGTTGTCCTGGAAGAGGTTGCTATTAATTTTTTTCCCTCCCTCTGATGACACATTTTCTAAACCACAAAACTGCTTTGATCTGGACAACATTAAGAGTCCTGCTGTGCTGTGGGTTTTCCCTGTAAACCTCTTGGCAATTATGCACACTGGCAGCTATGCCTCCCCAGGGGGCCACTGCTCAGAGGTCCTCCAAATGGACCATGGCCTTTCGTACAGCTCTGGACCTTTTTTCTTCCTGTGACCTTCATACACAGAAGTTTTGCTTGTCATTGAGCCTTGGCTGCCTTGGGTGGCTGCAGCTGGTAACATTTGAGTTTAAACCCTTCATGTATACAGGAACTTGACCAGACGTGAGCCTCGTGCTGCTGACTTCTTCCTCACGTTCCTCCTCTGCAGCCAGGCCAGCACACAGAGATTTTGCAATCTTGTGCTACTGTTTTATGACCCACGTGGACCAATTGTGAAAAATTGGCTCTGACTTGGCATTCAGGGCAGGAAAAAGGCTAATTTCATCTTATGTGTGATGATCCAGCATGGTGCTACAGTGTGCATCAGAAAAGTCATCCTTGGAGGTCTGCTTATTCAAGCAGAGAGTTTGGTTTCAGCTGACCTGGGTATAGTCATGTTACTGCCTGAAGGGCTGGGTTGGGGTTGGATTCCAGTTTTTAGGGCAGATGGCGTATGGGAGGTTGTGTGCTAGCTTCCTGCCTGCTTCTGCCTGCAGTTGGATGTGGTCCTGGAATACACTTCTGCTAATAACAATGAGGCAGCAGTAGAGCCAAACCATTCTGCCTGGCAGCCTGTCTGAAAGGTTGTCCCTTCTGTCCAGCAAGGAGTTTGGAGCATTTATGTAAAGACAGCAGAAGTAATCTGCTCCAGGGTGCCTATGAGACAGTATGAAGGAGCCAAAATGGTTTTCAGGTATAGAAAACACAGCTTTTTATGGTTTTGTTCTAGACCTCATTGAAAAGGAAGCAAAGTTTTCAGCTGCCACCTGCTGTCGAGTGCTCTGCGGAAGTGTAATTGGTGGTGTCCATCCATTTCCCCATGAGCAGTCATCCATATAAAAGCTGTCACCAGTCACCTCCAAAACCGGACTACATGACAGCAGTCGTGGGATTCCTGATGGCAGGAGACTGCCTGATCACCACAGGGTGTGGTGTGCCTCACCATCTCTTTTAAGGGAGTGTCAAGGCCCTTTGTGCCTTATTAGACATCTCCGAGCCAGGAAGCAGCTCCCTGCCTGGGTTAGTGGCCAAGAAACCTGCCTGACCCCTTACCTTTAGCATCAAGTGTCAATCAAAGGACACTACTAACAAGGACTTCAGCTCACTCTCTGAAGCATGCTGGTGCTTCATGCATTGCTAATTCTTATGCCTCTCCTTACTTCAACTGCTCTTTGCTGCAGCTCTAGGTAGAGGCAAAGTGAGCAAGTTTTCTTTCTTTCTCCCATCCACTGAGTGTCTGCTCGCAATCCAAAATATGCTTCCTCTTCCCATTTATCTGATTTCTAAGGAGTTCCAGTTTCTCTGAGCTCAGTTGCTTTCCTACCTCCTCTGCCCCAGCCTTTCTGGGCCATGCTCAGCCACAAGTGTGAGCTATGCAAAATGCTTGTCTCCCATCAGGTATAACAGATATTCCCATCATTTCTGTTCAACTCCACTGCCAGTAATAAAGATGTAAATAATGCATGAACTGATGCTAGATGGGGATCAAATATGCACAGCTGTGAGTTGTTATGTGGTACCCTGCTTTAAGGTTGGTGAAAAGAACCACTTTACAGCTACTTACAATTTTTTATTCTCTTCCCAGGAACTTTCATCTGAATGTGCTCACAAGATAACATCTTAATTAGTCACAGTCCTTGTTATAGTTTCTTCTTTGCTGGACTTTGTTGGTTAAACACCTGAGCTTCCCAGACCAGGGTTATAGCAAAGCCCATTGGAAGGGGAGATTTTTCACTGTAGGAGGGCAAGCAGAAAGGTAAAAGGGAAGGATTGTTTTCATCTCCTTGTCTCTCTCCTCACTTAGAGTAGCTCTAAATAATACAGCCTAAATCATCTCCATCTTGAGGCCTATGGACACTTTCCACCTTTGACTGTAGAACAGAGAAAGTGCAATTGAGGCAGGATGTTAGCCCAGGAAACGAAGCAGCCATTACCTCTCCAGAACATTTTGACTGTGTCTTATTTTCAAGTTTTTGTATTATGTGAAAAGACAGCAAATCAGGCACAACACAAGGCAAATTGTCTCTGAAACTATCAAAATCATCACTTTTGGACAGTTTTGTGTTCAGCTATTACAAGTATGATTTTCTAAATCTTTTCCTGTCCTTTTTGATGTTGCTGCTTGCTCACTGAGACACATCAAAAGGCTTGCCAAGTTCCTTTTTTCTCCTGCTCAAAAGGCTCCTGACACACAAAGGTCAAACACTTTTTCTGATGCTTCTGAGCTTGTGCATTGTGAACCAGCTGATGCCTGCGAGTGTTCTTTTCACAGCCCCAGGAGGACAGGCAAGGCAGCACCCAGAGCACAGTGAGCTCAGGTTGGGACAACTTTGCTTTGCAAATCATCTCAACAGGGATGACTCAACCCTAAGGCAGGCACGTGCTTAAATGGAGGGGGACTATCATGAAATTTCCATCCTTCCCAGGCTGGAAACTGCAGGCAGACAGAGTAGATGTCAGACGATCAAAGACAGTGGAGATGTCAAGTGTCCAGGCTGTTAAGGTTATAAACAAGGTATTTTAGGAACAGAAGAGGGTGAAGGGCCCATCTTCTGGCTGGTCCTCATTCTCCCCAGAATTGGGATGCCATATGGGGGATAAAGCAGGAGTCTTTGCCTCAGTGCACTGCTTCTCATGTGGGAGCAGAGGGCAAGGCTGGGGCTGCCCATTGGGCAGGAAACCAGGCCTTGAACAATGGGCTGAAGCTTGGGGGCACAGCACCTGTGTCATTCATGGCCCATCACAGCGTACCTGGCCTTGGTGAAGGCATCATGTACAACAATGTGGGGAAAGACTATTGCGATACACAGAGTTAAGCTGAGGCTGTTCAGCACTTACTTGAGTTTTTTAGGTTATGTCACTTTGCAGTTTCTAACAAGCTTCATCTCATCTTCTTGGATGTGGAACTTTTGTCCCCCATGTCGTGGTTTGACGCTGGTTAGGTGCCAAACACCACGAAAAGTGGTGACTTTGTTTAAGTCATTGCTTTGTTCCTAGTGGTGGCTGTAGGGTGTTGTCTCTCAAGAGCTGTAAATGCAGTGTCTTCCTTTAAGTTACCATTCCTTTTTGATGAGTTGTTTTTGGTGAACAAGGTGAATCGTTGGTGCTCATTGTTGTGCTGCTCTTCGCTGGAGTATTGAGTGCAGACTAACACAGGCATCAACTCAGGACCCAGGAAGGACATTCTCCTCAATGGAGGGCAAAGGGAACAGCCCAGCCACGCTTCTCTCCCCCAAACATGGGCACCACCACTTGCCAAGGTGAGGACAGGGATGGGCAGAGGGGACCTGTGTGTCTCTTGCGATGAGTCTGCAAAGGAATCTACATTTTCTTTGTCTTTGTGAGGGAGAGAGGCTTCTGGCCTGAATATCTGCATCCAGGCTGCCTCTCAACACTTTGGAGCATATTGTCTGGGGGAAAAAAAATCAAAATCCAGACCAATAAAAGAAAAACAGTTGGAAAGATTATGACTTGTCAGTGTCCAAAGCCCAGGGAGGAGCAGAGCACACCAGCAAGCAGAACTCTGATAGTCACTCAAGGAGGCAAAATCCCTCAAGGAGATAACCCTGTGGCTCACAGCTGGGCATATGAGAGCAAGAGAGATTTCAGAAAGGAATATATAAGAACTACAAGATGTGCTGATGGCCATTTTTGGGCAGATTTTCCTCTGTGTCTTTGCTAACGCATGACATCTACTTATTGCCCAGACATGAGTTTCTTTAAGCTGGGTCCGAGAGAATGGGGGGGGGGAAGCCGAGTGAATTCTTCAGCGTGATTTGTGTTCAAGAACTCACAGACTCCCCTATGCTCTCACCGCTGCAGAGCCAAGGGAGCACCTTCCTGCTTTTAGCCAGCTTTCGGCTCTGTTTCTCAGGAGAGAGAGATGGAGAGTTAAAATTCTTTGCTTTTTAGCTAGCCTGTTAGCTGAAGCAAGGAGTTTTCCAGGGATTGTGGCTTCTTCTTCTCCTGGAACTGTTCAGCTTTGCTCCAGTCCAGAACCCCATCACCAGGAGGCCCCACACCGCAGCCTGGAGGCCCCACGCCACACCCAGCTCCGGAGAGAGCAGAGACACACCTACAGAAAGGACTCTGAATCTACCAGGTCTTCTCCACAGCGAGAGTTTTTATTATTTAACATTATTCATTCTTTTTTGTGCCTGCATGCACCCTGCTTGTTAAATAAACAGCTTTTTTCATTTTCCTCCAAGAAATTTCTTTCTGAACCTGGTGGGGGTGGGGCTGCAGAAACCTACGTTCTATTGGAGGGATGTTTCCTCCTAATTTGTTTCAAACCAAGACAACATCTCAGCAGCAAGAGGCATTACCTGGATGCTAATTATCTGTGGTCATTAAAAATCCCTTTTTAACTTTGTTGAGAAAAACAATGGTCCGTCCAGCACCCTGCAGTTGTGCTTCCCTTGGTGGCATGCTTCTTTTGGCTGAAGGATTTTCAGAGGTGTTAAAAATTGTTATACACCCAGCACTCACACAGATTTCCTGGATGATGTGTACCAGAATATTACATTTGGAATATTTGGAAATCCTGGCCAGGATCTTTTCTCGTTTCCTCTGCTCTGCAGTGCTGCAGTAAGCATTCCCAGCTGCATCCCTGGATGTGGTCACAGAAATCCCTCTCCTCTTTGCTGACATATGGAATGGATAGCTAACAGCTTTATTGACATTTCTGTAAAGGGTGCAACTGTCATAACAAAAAGATACCCAGGCATCCAATTTAGCTACAAATTTACCTCTGTCATACTGACCCTAGACCTGCAATTCTGAAATGTACTGTCATAACCAATACCAGATTTTTGCTGTATGGATACTAACAACTTCATATATTCCCACATGCTCTTTGTCATCCTTTTTGTGTCTTCCTTTTCTGGTATAGCACATTTTGAGTATGAAGTGATACAGCCAATCAGTAATAAAGCACTCGGATGGCTTCTGTATCAGTGATCAAGAAAATAGTGTCAAAATTGGGGATTAAGGAGGGGAGCTGAAAGAGAGGAGACTTTAAATTTCATGTAATGATGTCTAATAATACATTGTCAGAAGATGAAGTAACATCATCTACATCTGGATGAGAAAAGAAAATAGTCATAATTCCATTTTCACATCCAAAGTGACAAATGGTGTTTATCCTATCTGGAAAAAATGTTATTCTTAATTGTAATACTGTCACTGCTGCCAGCTCTCACAGATTCAGTATGTGGCTTATGACAAATGGTGTCTTCTCAAGCCCTGGTTTGATTATATAGGAATCTCAACAATGCTTTTCTTTTAAGCTTGAAAGTATCTCTTAGAGCAGAACCTGAAGATTGAAGACTGAAAGACAGAGAATTCACTATATATTGATGTTTTAAAATCTCATAATTTTTAAGGAAGTGTGATCATTTCTTCTTATTTTTCAGTTTTCCAAGTTAGTAATACCACACTCTGGAAAAGGAAAGTATAATATACACAGGTAGACGGACACACATTTGTTGCCACAGTGTCTCTCTGCAGAAAATTGCATTTATCAATGCAAGCCTTGTATTTTTATACACATATCAAATGCTCATATATATAGAAGGTGGAGGAATATGTAATTATACTTCTGTTTGTTCACCTGATTACATTTCCTAGACTCATCTGGGAAGATATATGCATAATACCCTGAAGATTATCCATACCATAAGATCACAAGGAGAAACTTTCTGGGAGAAATCTAATAATGTGATTAAAAAAAAACCCCAACAAACCAAACCTGAAAAAAACCCAGCTATATTTTATTAGACACTAGATTTTTCACATTAAGAAACAGCAAAACTAGAAAGGAAGAAAACTTGCATGAGATAATTTCCTGCAGTTGAAAATTGGTGGGAATATGCAGGTAAATCCAATGCTTAGCTGAAAGCAATTGGTGCACATATTTTGACATATATATTTTTATTGGGCATCAAAGAGCATTAAAAAGGGGAACTGCCCACGTCATAGTTTCCTGAAAGTGCTGGGCACTCATTCACATGCAGAGGAGCAGTGCTTCTTACCTAGTGAGCCATCACTTACTGTGACTGTGCAACACTTTTCAGAAACAAGGGGACAATGCATGAGCAGGAGAGAATCTTTCTGTCCCCCAGACAGCAACAGCCAGCTTTGTCACAGTCAGCTTTAGGGAATGCTGTTGTAGAATGCAGGAATGTCTGACTGTGGGGTTTTGACTTGAAATAGATCTTGGTCCAGTCTGAATAAACATTTTAATGCTTGGCCACAGAAGGATGTTGTCAAGAGGATGGTTTCACACACTGGAATTAGAATATTTCTTGTAAACATTAGCACAACTTAGTTCCTTTGAACGTGGAGGTGCCTTGCCACAGGGGAACACAGAATTTATGGTCATGCTGGCACTCTTCCTCTGGCAAACAGAACACCAAAAGCAATAAACTTAGGACAATGAAGCCAGGCAGAGGGGAGGTGAGCTATGGGAGCACCTGGGGGGTACTGTGGCTCCAGGCTGGGGCTGGGAAGGTCGCTGTTGAGATGGTGCTAATTTCCATCTGTACAGAGCTTTGAGATCCTTGCTTGGACCATGCTGTGGAAGCATGACACCTTGTAGATAACAGTGCCCTGAGTGGAAAATTCGGCAGGAGCCTGGCCAGAGGAAGCCTTTGGAGTCACTGAAGGAGTCCCTCAAACATGCTGCCTGGTGCTCAGCAGCAGGGAGTGTGTGAGTGAGCGCTCAGTGGCTCAGCCCCTGTGTGCTGGCGGACTGCAAGGGTGGGTATTCATTTGGGCCGTCCCAAATCTTCTGGGGTTAAAAGGACCCAAATTATCACGACGACAGATTATTTAAAGTGAGTGTCATACATGAAATCCCTATTTGTGCTTGGTCTTTGCATATTAAGTGCTTTAATTAATTAATTTTTAGTTAAATATTTTTAGATTAAATCTTAAAATTAACCCATCAGCCCAGGTACAAAAATCCAGCTCCATTATCAGTGTTTTCAATTGTTCAAAGTAGTTTATTAAGAGAGTTGCACCCTTCCCAGTTAAAAATTCCCCAGTTAAAAATCACTAACTTGCCCCTTTCAAACTTCAAACCACCGGTACACCATAAGAGTTACCTTTCCTGTGTTTACTGTATACTTTTACAAGTGTTTTAAGATGTGTTGGATGTATTTTAATACCTTTTTTAGGTGTTTTCACTTGCATTCTGATTCCAAGGCCAAAAACCCCAGTTCTAACAGCCAGCAGCTATTTTTAGCCACAGAGCCATTACTCTGCAGGCAAGCTCCATGGCAACCTGAATACCTGAATTTTAATGAAGGCATTGTAGCTCCCTTATCTCAACTGATACCACCCCTCTGACAAACGATGAGCCATTGGTGGACAGAGATGATCTATCAAAGGGAAAGAACCAATCACTTTAAACCGAAGGGGCGGGCTGTGGGCAGACTGGGGGCGGAGCAAAGACACTATAAAAAGAACGAGGCAGAGAGGCGGGGCCTCTTTCCCCTCTCTCTCTCTGCAGGCTAGCTGTGGTGGATGCCTGTGCTGGGCGTTAAAAGCCTTACTCCTATTAAGGAGCCTTTAATAATTTTTTTCCTGCCTTTTGGACCAGCTAAAAGTCAGTCCAGCACTGCAAGTCTTTTTCTCTACCTGAGGTCTAGTGCTGTCTCAGCCAGAAGATCTCAAATCCCTGCGCTCCTGGGGCATACCATCTACCGAGCCGTAGGATCCCAAATTTTTATATTTTTCTAATTTCTGTAATTTTTCAATTTTTCTGTTTTCAATAAATTAATCTTTTTAAGAGTTGTCTCATTTCTCACAGTGAGTCATTTCACCCAGCTGATTCCAACAGAAGGACATTTGGGAGCAGTGTCACCAACATGCTGAAGGGACATCTGTCTCCGCCAGAGTTGAGCAGCAGGAGGTATTATTTGGTTTGAGAACAGCAGGGTACGACACACACCCTTCTAGAAACAACCATGGGATATGCAGAGGACCGGGCAACTGGTTTCCTTCAAGGATTTCAAGCAAAGGCTTGGTGGTGGCTGTGTTTAGCAGGCAGATATTTACTGTGAAGTAGACAACACAGTTTTACAAAGGCTGTGGGGCTACTGTCGAAATGTGAAGGTGCTGAGACACTGCTTTGTGGGATTCAGACCAAGATCCTTTGTGGCATTGCCAATCACCAATCCACATAAGGAAAAAGTAGAAAAAAATCCATGCATCCACCTGTCACATCAACTAGCTCTTGCTGCCAGCACTGGCAGCTGTGGGAAGTGTAGTAGGGTGAACGCCACCATGCCTGGTCAGACAGGGTGTGGAAGGAAGGCTGTGCATGGTGGCAATGTGAGGGCAAGGAATGGCCCTATTGTGGGAGGCACTGTGCTCGCAGCCTCTGCCCAAAATGAGTAGATCCTTTTCTTTACACTTTTAGAATATCACAGTAGAAGAAGCTAAGGCAATGGTCCTGTAATGTCTCTGGGAAAATTTTTGTCCCTGCTCAGCCCTGGGCCTTGGTTCTTGAGTGATGCCTTCCCACTTACATAGATCTGCAGCAGGTGAAAAACAGTTGGATTGAAGGATAGAATGGGTGTAAAAACTTGGGCTGTACCTCTTGTTTCCAGCAGAACCTATCCTTATCTAGAGCAATTAATAGAAAATAGTAGATTCCCTTTGGATTTACACCAGAATAGGAAAGCAGAAGCTCCTGAGAAATCCATGTTCCCAGAAGAGCTATGTACTTTAGTACAAAGCACACCCACCCTTTTCTCTGGCCTCTTCTTTAGGATGACTCATGCAGATTTCTGCTTGCTGTTGCCTTCGATCACTCCAGTGAGTCTGCTGTGATTCAGCTATTCTCATTTTGAACTCCTTCAGAATATTTAGTCAATCCCAGTTTACCAAGATTGGAAACTAATGAAAACAACATGACATGATTTCCAGAGATGCCTGGTATAGTTAATGCTCATCCACCTTTCTCTGCTGAATTGTCACACAGCTTCTCTGCAGGAACACAATCAACTCTAACACTCTTGCCACTGTTGGAACATCCCCAGACATGGGGATGTTTGCCACCATCTCCACTGAATAGTTCACATTCCAACCAAGTATTTTTTATCACATGTTTTGAAGAAAATATGATGTTACACACACTTGAAATAGCTGGGAATAATATTTTACAGGGGCAGATGGTATAGGGCTGTCACTGTGTGCCTCGAGAGTCATGTCTTTCCTCTAAGAAGAGAATGTCCTATCTGAAACAGAAAGATGCAAAATTAGGAAGGGTCCATCTCCAAAGATGTTCAGCATGTTGAGCAGATGAGTCAGCAGCTTCTCTGTTTAGACCTGGAAGATTGAGAGGGGGTCATGTCTATGAGCTCAAGTACATGTTTGAGTGGGAAAATAGATATAAAGGGGATCTTGAAAAAAACAGCTGATAGGGAGAACCAGAGAAATGTGTCTACAGATCAGCCTGGCTTTTTGCAGTAAACAATATAAATAGATACTTGACCAGGACAACAAGCTGCTTTAAGTGGGAAGAGATGAAGGAAAAGAAAAAACGCAGCCTTGTTGATTAGAAAGTTCCATTGCATTTAGCAAAGGCCTGAAGGAACTATGGGATGAGGAAAACTTGTTTTGGGGAAGGTTGCCAATTGAGCTGTGATGTTATTGTAAAAAAACCCTGTTTTGGTTCTTGCGCAAGTCTTGGGAGGCAGTTTTTTAAAATTCCAGGGAAAAGAGAAACCAAAGCAGCAAGATCAAGTGGAATCTCTTTTCTGTCTTCTTTTGTGAGCAATAACAGCTCAAATTACAAATGAAGATTATTTGTGTTCAGGATTCAGCATGCTACCTTTTCATTTCCAGTGCACATCTGTGAACCATCTAAGTAGTTCTACAGCAAAAACAGGAAAGATGAATGATGACATTACCCAGTGAAACAAATTAAGGCAAAAAAATCCAAAGACAACCAGAAAGTCCTGTTTGGAAGGAAACTCAAAACTGAGAATTTCCCCCCTTTTTAAAATATACTATAAAGAGCATAATCAGCACACTTACCAGTTTTTTTCCTTTGGGACACAACTGCAAACCACATAATGGAAAAAGACATGCAAAACAAGTTGGCCAGAAGAATGGAGCAAATGCCTGGCTCATATGGAAATACCTCAGCCCTGTTGCTGATCTCAGGCCCTCTGCTTCTTCTGAAGTAAAAGCTCCAGCAGCACTGCACACCCACGGATTGGATCAGCCATTGGCTCATGAGTGACAGAGCAAAAATTTGACTTCCTGTAGAACACAGGACATTGCCTAGCCATCTGCAGAGCCTCCTGAGCACAGGGTGTGAGGAGATCAGAGGAATAATCCTGGTCCTTGTGACAAGTTGCTTTGGGGTACTACCAACACCATCAACAAAGCCTTTGGTTTCCTGGAAACAAATGCTTTTCTTTTAGGCAAGTTTCTCCCTCACTTCTAGATTTCACACCCACCTCTATTCTGTGAAAGATAAGTTCATTAAAAAGTCGTGATCACGCCACACCCATCTCCTCTCTAATGTGAGCAATCCTGGCTTTCCAGGCTTTCCTCTTGAGGAAGCTGATCCCTTTGTCCTTTTTGGTTGCCCTTTTCTAACCCGCTGTATTCTTGGGATGCAGAGACCAGAACCACACACACTACCCCAGATGTGGGTGCACCACACTGGAAGAGCCTCCCTGAGGATGTCCACCATTTTCCTGGCTTTCTGACTGCCACGGCACACTGACCTGAGTTTTTAAGAGAATAGTCCATGGTGACTCCAACAGCATTTTCTTGAGTGATGGCTGCCAGTTGTGAGTTCAGAACCATGTAAACATGATTCAGATTATTCTGCAGATTATTCTACCCAAGACATCACCTTGGTGAACGCTGAAGCTCATGTGCCACCCTTCTGCCTCCTCCCTTGGCTTTTTTAAGTACTTCTAGAGTTCTTCACCTACAGCTCAGCACTTCATCAGACAAATGAGCTTGCCATTGACTGCAAACCACACACACATCCTTACTCCAGGCTGCTGGTGAGGATGTTGAGTAGTACCAGAGTGACTTCTAGGGCTGCTGTTGCTGCTGCTTCTCCATCCTAAAAAAAGTCACATTTGAGCCCTTACCTTTCTGTTCCATTTCCAAAGCACAAAAGGACCTTTCATCCAGTCCATGATGACTTAGTATCTTCATAGCCTTTGTTGACAAACAGCCAAAAGCTACCTGAAAATCTAAACACAGTATGTCCAGTATGTCTACATTCTTGTTACCACCCCTATGGACTTCCAGCAGACTGGTTGCAAGGTTGTCCCTTACAGAAATCGTGTTGACTGCTTCCCTTGACATCACACTTCTCTGTGTGTACGTGGTCTTTTGGCTCTGCTGTTGTAGGCAGGATGGAAGTCAAACTCTCGGGCCTGTTGTTTTCCAAGACCCCTCTAGCTGGGGGGCTGCAGTGGCAGCTCTGCCCTCCTTCTCCAGCACAGAGGCCACTTGTAATGGCAGTTTACACACCTTGGGCCACCAGTTCTGCAGCTTCACATGTGAACTATTCTGTCAGTGGTGCCTGGTCCTACTGGTTTACTGACCTCCAGCTTATCTGTTTGGTCTATTACTTCCAGGGAATTCAATTCAGGTTGCACTAACTCCTCTGAAGAGTGGCTATCAAGAATATGCTGGGTTTGGGGCCCTCTCATGTCTTCACCAGAAAAGACTGGAACATTAAACCCAGTGAGCATTTCTGCTGTTTTCTTGTCTTCCTCAAGTGGCCTTTTACATATTTGTCCTCAAACTAGTTGGCTTCCTGCCTTTGCTATATAAAGAACTATTTACTATCAGTCTTTGCAAGGCTCAACTCACATTATTTTTTAGCCCTTTTAATTTCTGGTATATGGTTGACTTGCCTTATTTTACGGGCTTTCCTGTTCTCCTAATTTGGGTAAGCTTCCCATTTTTAAAACATTAACTTACTGCTTGTGATAGCATCCTTAATGTACCTCTTGAGCTGTTTTTGGATCACATTGTTTTCTTTTCAAATTGTGTCAACATTTTCACCTGAGATTTTAATACAGTATTTTTTATCAGCATCCAGGCTGCCTGTTCCCTTCTGGCTTTTGACCTCTCTGTTTAAGACTTGCTTCCTTTCTTTCCTTTTTTTTTTCTTTTTCTTTTTTGTTTTTTTTTTTAATCTCATTTTGATAAACCTCTCTTGAAAATGAATATCCATGTGCTGAATCTGCTTGGGTTGTTCTCTCCCTGAAACACTGCCCTGACTGTACTGTGACTACTGACACAGAATTGCTCTCCCAGTAAAATCTGAAGTAGGTTCTGTGTGCCACCCAACACCAACTCCAGAATAACATCTTTTTGTGGGTTCTATGCCTAGGTTTGGTTTGTTTTCTTTTTTAAACAATCTTTTATTTGTGTTTGTGCATCTCATGTTGATAAAGATTCAAATGTGGATCATCCTAGAAACTGCCTTACACATGTAGCTTTAATCTCACTTAACAGTTCACAGAATCACAGGATCAAACTTAGTTGAGGTTGGAAGATACTTCATCAACCCACCCCCGCTCAGAGGAGGATCAGGCACAGCAGGTTGCTCAGGGCTGTGTTCAGTTGTGTTTTGGGTATCTCTAAGGATGGAGGTTTCACAATCCCTCTAGCAAAATGTTCCACTGTTAGACCACGTTCACAGTGAGAGATTTTTTTCTTACATTTAAATGGAATTTCCTGTATTTTGGTTTCTGCTCATTATCTCTCATTCTTTCTTCAAATATATTTGAGAAACCCCCTTTAAGTAATTGCGGTGACAGAGTTCTGAGAGATCTCAGCACAGCCTGGCCAGGTTTTTAATTCATGACTGTCCTTTTCTTTGTTAGGATCCATGTAAACATCCCCTCTGTTTAGTACACATGAGACTACATTTGGACTACTGTGCCCAGTCTGGGGCTCCTAGTAGAACACTGACAAACTGGAGAGAGTCCAGTAGAGGGTCACCAAGATAGTCGTGGTGATGCAGCCCTCACTGTGGGAGCAGGGACTGAGAAAACTGGATTTGTGTAACCTGGAGAAGATTGAGGGAAGGTCTTTATGCTGCATACATCTTCCTTATGGGGAGTTACAGGAAAGACTGAGTTACATGCTTCTTGGATGTGCATAGAAAAAGGAGAGAAATTCCAGCTGGCCATATGGAAAAAAAATTCATGGGAGTACTTAACCAGGGGAACAGGTTGCTCAGACAGGTGGTGGGATCTCCATACTTAGAGACACTCAACATCTGGCTGAACTAGGCCCTGAGAAACATGAAGTAACTTAAAAATTAGTTTTGCTTTGAGCAGTAATTCTTCCTCCACCCTTGTTTTTGGCATACCTTTTCCTTAAAGCTCACCTATAACTTATGGCAAGATAATTGCCTTCTCTGGGCGTAAGCATTTGTGAATGCCAGGCTTCATTCCCAGTCAGAGCAGAGAGCACAGTTAATGACACAGCTCTCTGGTAACAGAACACATTTGGCATCTCCCACTGCCTCACAGTACTTGGAAGCATAAAGCTGAGTGCCCTCCAGGGCAGTGAGGGCAAGTCCAAGATGAGTAACTCTTCCACTACAAGGCAAGATGGAAAAGACTCAGAACAGTCATGAAAACATTGCTCCTTTGCAGGCAAACTTATCCCTGCTTTTCCATCCTTTCATGTAATCCACCCACCACAGAAAGTTGCTAACTAGGACTCGGAAAGTAAAATGTGCATTAAATGAATGGGTTTGGCAAAGGGAACATCTGTTTATGAGTAACTTCTTGTTCTCTACATATGATAATGGTTATGGATTAGTGTGCAGAATACTGGACTTGTTTACAGTTCCTAGGAGCTGTATGTTTTGAATCATTAACAAGGAGCGCTTTCAAATGCAGAATTTCTCATCAACACAAGCGTTGCTGCTTTTCCTCTCCCTCAATAGGTGCAATTCAATTTGCAAATTAAATATCAATGAGAGTCACTTAATGTCACTCTTTCAGCAGCCACAGAGATCAACATTTTTATTGTCACAGTCTGTTCTATTTAGTATATTGATATTCATGACAGTTACCCAGCAAAATAGAACCATTTTCACATGGTCTCTGAAAGATATTTCAGTTTTAATCTGACATGACACCAAAGAAAGCAGGAAATATATACTGGGGCGGGGGGGAGTGGGGGGAATGTGTCTGCTTGTTTAAAATAAACCTGGGAAACAGAGAATCTAAACCAAAATTATCTCTAGTTCAGACTATATTTATTTGCACTTCTTTCTCCTTACAGAAGGGTAATCCCTTCTAAGGGAGACGAGCTAACCACAAGATTAATGAGGAGGACTCTGCATCTAGTGCTCTTCTTTAAAGAGTTTTCCATGATCTGACTCTCACCTTTTCAGCTCACATGCTTCCTTCTCCTCTTGCTTTTCACTCTACTCTTTAGGCAGCTCATTCTCTTGTGGAGATACTGCAATAAAATAACTTTTTAGTAGAAGTACATCTATGTAAATCCCAGCTAGTTGTTAGGCTGACTTAAGCTCCAGCCTGTGTAAAACACAGGTTTGTAGGGCTGCGGATTTGCTGAGCTCCCTGCAGACAGCACATGGCTTTTGCTTGTTTCTCCCTGTCATTTTCATGTGGTATTGCCTCTGCCTTGATGCTTATTTTCTCTAGATTGCAATGTGAGCCTCCCAAATGCCACCACTAGTGTGTGACTGGGAGGTCTGCATTCCAGTTCCCCACATGAGCTGGGAGCAGAGAATAGTCCATGACATATTCCAGTAAGAATGCCTTTTTTAAAAGAGCTTTTTGGCAGCACTCCAAACACAGCAAGTGCGGGATGAGGATCTGATTTCACCTCTAATACAAGAAATATTCATGTGAAAACTTCTCTTCCACGGAAGAGATTGCAACAACAGTTAAAAGTTGTAATTAGTTTCCCCGCATTATCTGATTTTGATGAGCATGCACCACACCCTCCACAACCACACTCACGCCCTCTCATAGCTGAACTAATCTGAACGGAATCAGTTGTGTGTTTTTTCCTGCATCAGAAGAGATACTCAAAATTACTTGGGGATGGCTGGGCAAGTTTATCAGACAAGACGACAAGAAAAAAGTATTAAATCATAAGAAAATTCACATGACTGTATTTTGGACTTTTTATTACTATTTTGCCCATTTCAGAATCTGAGGAAGACTCTAGCTAGCACGTGCAGTGGTGTCTGAGCAAGCAAGCCCAGGACCAATGCCCAGACCATCTTTAAATCAGCTACCCCCGAAAGAACATTTTTTGTAAAACAACTAACCCATTCTCTACTCAGCAGTTTTCAAGAAAGACCTACCAAAAATAAGCCTAGGGAATAGTATTCACCTCTACTAGCTACTAAAAATCAGCAGATCGGCAGAGACATTTGCTTCATGTCATCCTGCAATGTTTCACACATCCTTCACTTGCTAATCCCTCACAGTCTCAGTACTTCCTATCTTGCTGTATACCACCTCTCCCCTTACCACACTCTCTGTGGTCCATGGGTGTATTACCTTAGTCTATTAAAATTATTGCATGAAAAATAAACTGATCTCAAAGCAATTATTCCTAACCAGTACCATGAAAATTGCTGCTTGTCTCAGACCTATAATACAAGCTCAGATTCCCAAGGTTTTATGCATAGTTTTTGAGTGCATAGATAGGTTGGTCTCCTGTTAAATTACACCTACAGTCCTGTCCTCATTTATGTCCTTAGACCTTCAGAGCTATTATGATGATATGATATGTAATGTCAGGGGCTGGACACAGACACTTCCCATTATTACAGGAAGGCTTAGGCTCCCTTATGGAACCAAATCACTCAAACAACAAAGATTTTGACTCACAACAAAGGCAGAGTGGCTCCTTTGCTATCTCTGGTGGTTTGTGTGAATGTTAAAGACATGCAGACACAGCAGAGAAAAAAAATGTTAGCAACTATATGCGGACAAACATAGAAGTCTTCATAGCAGGAAAAATCCCCCACCCTTGTAGAGACTTCTGGCTGAAAGATAATGTCTTTGTTCCCAGCTCCAAGATGCTGTCACTCCTATTTGATTTCTTCAGCTCTAAAAGAAACAGACT
Source organism: Corvus kubaryi (assembly GCF_017639235.1). Taxonomy (NCBI): domain Eukaryota; kingdom Metazoa; phylum Chordata; class Aves; order Passeriformes; family Corvidae; genus Corvus; species Corvus kubaryi. Next base: position 15,537,252 of record NW_024581127.1, read on the forward strand.
TCTGCACATGCTTTGTAAATGAAAGGGATTGCACTGAAAAAATGTTTACTGTTATCTTTTTCTTCCTAACAAAAAGTGCCTGTGGGGTCCCTCCCTTCAATCAACAGCTTGTCAGAAAGCATCAGTAGTTATACTGAAGGTATTTGATGTGTTACCTTCATCCCTATTAGCTATTATTGATCCAGAGGAAGGAAAACTAAGTTGCACTGGATGGATGCTGGAGTCCCTGAGCACAGACTATATTGGAACTGATCAGATATTTGAGCTTTGATAACTTTGTTCATAAATGTTCCAACACACTGTTAAAGAGAGGATACAGCCTGTGGCAGATATGGGCCTGAGAGTTCCTCTTGAAAAGATAAAATCTACCATCTCTTCTAGGGAGATTGCACAGTAAGGAAAATTACAAACTTGAAAACATTCCAACTCATCTTCCAAAAACAAAACCACATATCAAAATGTTGTAATCTACTCGTTTTTATATGTAAAAGTGCAAGTATTTTTAAAAGCTCAAGATTATTTCCATCCATAAGCTCTAGAAAAGTAGACCATCCATCTGGGTCTCAAATTGTTATATAGGTATATCTACTTACAGGTACAAAATGTGTAAGAATATAATAGGGTGTTTTTCAAGTGTGAAACTTCCAAAGTTAAACATCTTTAATAAACCAGCTTCTCCAATGATGAACACTGGATAGTCTAAAACCACAATTAAGAACCCCAAGTATCTTGAACTCTGCCTTACTCCTCACTGTATCACACTGATTTTTTTCCTCCTGTGAAGACCTCGGGATAACAGAGATGTGAAAAGAGGCCATGGGGGACAACTGTGTGACATCAGCTCCTGATGACAATTACCACAGTGGCAGAGCTGACTGTGGAAATGTAAGGTGCCATGGCAGCTGGGTGCCTGACCCTTTCCCCTGTCTCTGAGCTGTAAAAAACTCCTTTACTTAATTCTGGGGATCAGACTTCTTAGGTCTGTTGTCACTGGTCGTATTACCATGACATATAACTATTTATTAAGGCTAATAGTCTAACAGCTAACACCCCCCCGCCAATTTATGCATAACCTCTCACACACAATGTCTTTCTAAACATGAAGATTTATTAACAGAAAACGAAAAAGTTAAAATATCAGGGTGATGGAAAAAACCTGAAACCCCTTTGACTCAGTCACCCCTCTGAACGCATCAGGCAGCACATTTTCTACCGCCAGCCATAGCAGGCAGATCTGGGCAGGCTTCTTTTGTGACCATGAACTGTACTCTGAGAGTATAAACACAAGATAAGAACCTCTCCAAACCCGGAGGGCCGCAGCACTGCCTGATGTGGCATCTTTCACTTCCAGCAAGCAGTGGAGAGCAGGGGGGTAAAGGATGGGAGTCCGCTGGGAAGCAGGACTGTGCGGCTGGGACAGGGGCCTGTGTTGAACTTTTGAAGAGAAAAGGCTTTCCTGTACATGAAGAGCATTTTAAAAGCTTCCTCTCGTGGCCTGAGAGTTCACAGGCTTGGTAGACAGACTCTACTAAACCTATTTAAAAACTCTGCTTACCTGATTTGAACACCATGGCCCCGTTGAGTAAAGTGACATTTTTCTCTGGAGATATATCCTGGCTAGGATGTGGTAAAGCATTTTTTGAGAAAAACTTTGTTAGCAGTCTAGCAGGGACATCCTCCCCTTCCACACCCCCAAAAAGGGGGGGGGGGGGGGGGGGGGGAGGGAGTGGGGGCGGCACTGGGCCAGTGCAAATGGCTGGGGCAGGAAATGAAGAACCAAGAAGAGGAGTGGGATACAGGGATCCAAGTAAGGATCCAGGATCAATATTTGAGCAGAACCAGAATCAAGCCAGCAAATATGTTGTAACGAAAGACTCCCTGGAATTCCCAGGGTGTCTGTGGGAAGCCAAGTCCTCTTAGGTTCCCTGGGAACTCCCAAATGTGCCTGTGGTGTTCAAAAGCAGCTTTAAGCATCCTTGGGCCTCACCCACGTACAAGCCAGTTACAAGTCAGGATGGTCAATTTTTGACCATCAAATCCATGAAGCATAATCTTCCCTGTATTCACCAACCAATTTGGGAACTGGATATAAAAGAGTCTTTGTACCATTCAAGACAACGTAGTTTAACTCTGATAGCTAACACACAGACGGCAGCATGGCTTTTGCTGCTCCACATGCTCTCCCCAAATGCCCTGTAGCTACCAACAGCATAAAAATAAATTCCTCCTGCTTCCCATTTTGCTATCACCATTTTCCACAGTACAAGCATGCCCACATCTGGATGGCTGGGGATAAGTATTATTCTATTGCAGTAGTGAAAAGGGGCCAGGAACTTGTTGTGGTAGGCACTGGTTACCCAGGCAGAGGCAATGCCCACTTGGAAGAACTCAAGACTGCAATGAAAGATGAAAATGGAAAGATGAAATATTGAATGTTCATCTGAATGCAGTCTGGATTCTTCTGAAGGAGAATGATCAGGGCCAGTTTTTCCCCATGATCACCTCTTCAGACTTGGCTTACAGGATGATGTCTAGAATGCTGTCAGGCAAATGAGAGCGTTTTCCATCCATAATTAACCATCTCTGGCAAAAGAGGTGATGAAGAAGCAGGCAACAAAGATTTTATGTGATACTTAGGACAGATTTACACCTCTTTGTACTGTCCGAATGATGCAAGGAAGATAAAGGCCAGTATCACTGAAAGCATTTTAATCTTGTAGCTGATCATGAAGTCTGCTCCAAAACTGGTTACCACCACCCCTCTTGCCACACACGAAAGCATCACAGTCACAAGACACTGACAACCACATGAGCTCAAAGTCTGAAGTCTCATTCTTGCTTTTTTTTTCCTGTGGGAAGTCCCTGTTTAGATCAAATGCATCATTACTGTGGGAGACACAAAAGCAGAGCTTTATAATTTATGATTTTAATCTGGTTTGGGACATACTTTACATTTCAGAGGTGTTAATCTCAAAATACTGGCCAACTTCTTTGTCTTCACAATATCCTTCTATTTCAGAAGTTACAGTGGTTGCAGTGTGGGGAAGTTCTTTCTTTACTTTTTGATTTAAAGTTGCTGGGTGGTCCTGCACTGAGGGGGCCATGTAGACCTGATCAAAAAATTCTAACTGAATTATTTTCCCTGTAAAAATGCCTCACTTACCCTTTCAGAGCTAGTTTTCCAGATAGAATATATGCTGTGCCAGGGAAAGAGGAGGGAGGCTAACACTTTCTGGCCTGAAGGTCAGGGCACCCTTTCTGGATGAAAGAGCTCGAGACTTAGTTACTATTTGATTACTAGACAAACATCTAATCTTTTCTCATGTCCTTTTAGAGAAACAAAAAACAAAACAAAACTGTTAAAAGACCTTGGTGTTGACCTACTAAAATAATTTGAAAATTCTAAAATCTAATCTGTTCTTGTGGGATGGCATGAGCTTTTCATTTCACATCCCACTCAACCAGTAAGTTTCATAACGGAAGCAATATCTTTTAGTGGGATTGAACTTCCCCTCAGCAGCCCTTCCCTCTAGAATTGGGGTCATTTAGTTTGGAAGAGACCTTAGAAATCATCTTGTCCCTTCTCCCATTAAACATTAGTCCAGCAAGATCAGATGGCCCAATACCTTGTAAGTCAAGTTTTGAATGTCTGGAAATGACACAGCTTCTCTGAGCAGCCTGTTCTGGAAGGAAGTCCCTTCACGGTGAAAATTATCTCCCTAACAGCTGAATGAATTTCCCATGCTGCAGTTGCTGCCCATTGCCTTTTATCCTATCAGTGTGCACTACACAGAGGATTCTGACTCACCTTACTGAGATGGGGAGAGCACAGCCATCTCCCTTGGCTTTCTCTTCATGGGACTGGACAAAACCAGCTCTGACTGCTTCTCTTCAAACACCATGTGCTCCTGCCCCCTCACCGCCCTGGTGACTCTCTGCTGGTCTTGCTCCAATTTGTCAGTGAACTTCTTGAACTGGGGAACTCCAGAGCAGACATAGTACCCCAGCTGTGTTATTCACAAGTGTGGAATACCAGAGAGGAATGACTACTCTTGACCTGCTGGCTATATTCCTGCTAACGCAGCCCAACATATGGTTGGTCTTTGCCAACATACTACAGATCACAGAATATTCTGAGTTGGAAGGGACCCAGAGGGACCATCATCAAGTCCAGCTCTTAAATGAATGGCCCATTGTGCTAGTTTAAAAACAGTTAAGTTTTTAGTGGGCAGGAAGAGCTGCTTGGAGCTTCTATGTCTGGCACAGAGCCAGTTGCTGAAGGCTCTGACGATGGGCAGGTTACTAGCCCACTTAGACAAGTTGGTAATGCCTCTGTAATGACATATTTAAGAAAGGAAAAACCGGGGGAATCTCTCTTTCTTGCTCCACTCTGAGGGCTGGTGAGGGAGCCCTCAGGCCCTTTCCTGGACAGGGGCTGCTGGGCCCTTCCCGGCTTGGCAGCCAGGGCCATGCCACCGGGGGGGCCATCCCAGTACTCTGAGCAGCCACGTGGCAGAGACCATGTGGCCAGGACCAGCACCGGGAGCGCCCATGTGGCTGGGATGGCGCTGCTGCTGCCATCTCAGCATGGCTTGCAATGAACTTTACTTGCTTAGCTGCTTTTAACCACCCATGCTGCAGACAGAAGGGCAGGGGCAGCAGTAACTTTTTCCTTTTCAGCGCCCCACATGAAGAGAGGCGTTGAGTGGAGCCGGCGGCCGGCACGGCCCATGCGGTGCCAGCGGAGACCACAGGGCCAGTGGCGAGGGGGATGGCAAGCAATTCCCCAATACAGAGCCCAGACAGGATCAACCTCTCAGCATTGTAGAACTCTATAAAAACTTTTCAAATGATAGAACTTGAGACCAAATGAAACTTGTGGACACCAATTCTCTCCCAAGTCAGAGACAAGGGAAAAGGGAAGACACATAAGGAGAACCAACATGGCAGCACTGAGGTCAGTGAAAAAAGGAGAGGAAGGAAGTGCTCCAAGCATCAGAGCTGAGATTCACCTACAAGCCCTGGTGAGGACTACAATACAACGAACTGTTTCCCTGTAATTCATGAGGTGCATGGGGGCTGCAGAGATCCACGCGCAGCCCGTGAAGAAGAGCACTCACACTGGAGCGTGTGGATGCTGCAAAGCTGTAATCTAGTGAGGAACTCGAATAGAGAGCGATGACCCTTGCTTTTAGAGATAGAGGAAGAGAGCCTTCGCTTTCAAACTAGAACAGCTCATCCTTAAAAGACTAAACCCCATGAACTAAAATGACCCACGCTTGGCAGTTGTGGGAAGACTGCTTGGCCCGTGGGAGGGACTCACACTGCAGCAGGTTGGGGCGGGACTGCTGCTTGTGGAAGTTAAAACCACGCTAGAAAAGTTCACAGAGAACTACCTCCCGTGGGAAGGATCCCACGGCACAGCAGAAGAAACTCTTTTCCTTAAGCATACTGAAGAAAGATTTTTAAGAAGTAAAATACTGACCAAAACCCCATGTTTTGTTTCCTTGTGTGGTCAGTGGAAAGAGGGAGGGACTGGGAAAGAAAGGTGTTCTGAAGAGTTGCTTTGGTTCTCATTACCCTTTTTACTTTTAATTCTGTTAATAATGAATCTTCTTTATACTGTTTAAGTTTTGAACCTGTTTTGCCTTAAAGTTTTTTTCTTTTTCTCAATAATCCTTATCTCAACTAATGAAAATGAAGTTTTAATTTCCCCTCCTCTGCTTAGCTATAGCAGAGAAAAATGAGTGAATAGTTTTTCGTGGATGCCTGGCACTTAGCCAGCTTCAAACCACGGCACCTATACAGGGATTGAACCCACAACCTTGATGTTATTAGCACCATGCTCTGACCAGCTGAGCTAATCTCACATCCAGCTTGAGGCACGCAAGGACACCCAGGCCCCTTTCTATAAAGCTGCTTCCTAGAAAATTGGCCAGACTGAGATGTTGCACAAAGTTATTCCATCCCATGAACAGGACTTGGCATTTGCCTTTGCTGATTGTCATGACACTCCGGTCAGTCCATTCCTCCCACTGTCAGGGTCCCTGTAAATAGCAGCCTTGCCCTCCAGAATATCAACCACATCCCTGCAATTTGGTATTATCCAAAGGTTTCAGTTGTTAATACACACATTAAAAACTGTTGGCCCCAGTACCAGTCCCAGGGGAACACCACCAGTTGTAACCTGCCACCAGATGGATTTTGTACTGCTGATCTCAACCTTTTGAGTCAGGCAGTCCAGTCAATTTTCTGTCCACCTTATTGTTACTTATACACTCCATATCTGACCTTACAGAGACATAGTGAAGATTTTTGGGTGTCTAGAAGATGTTTTGGGAGCTGCAGATCATGTATGAAAAGAAAAGCACAATAAATTTGGATTAAAATATATTTGTTTCATTTTCTGAGTGCTTGACATTGCAAATTAACTGAGTTTTTGTTTATACAATTTTACTTATATTTATACCAAGTGGAAAGTGTTAATATGGGGCTCAAACCCTTTTAAATGCTGGGGGATGTGCATGTGGGTATGCTAATGTGTTGCTTTTTGTTTTGTTTTTGTTTTGGTATTTTTTTTCTGATAGATGCTTTGAGATCCTGTGGGTGAAAGATGCAGTGGGAACAACTGTGTGATTTTTCCTGATGAATCTCACTCACTGCAACTACAGTGACCAATACTATTAAGGTTCTACTTTCCCACAAATCTTCTGCCTACAGTAACGGATTATGTGGTTATTCAGGTTTCTCTCTGTTTGCCTGTTGTTCCTCTCTGTACTACCTGTGGTTCATGAAGACAGTCCTCCCAGCTGCAGCAGTCACTACCTTCCCATGGCACTGGCAATGGCAGAAGCACATCTGACTTCAGGACCACCCCAATCTTTCCGTCTGTCCCTTCCTTTTCACATAAGACTAAGCCATCCTTGCAACAGCAAAAAATTAGTTTCACTTACAGTGCTGAGATACTTTGAAGTCCATTTGAACAGATGCTGAATTTACTTCATAGCCAACACTAAATGGAACAGTGGGGAGGATGGAAAGATTGTATTTGAGAAGGGAAGGTTTTTTTGCAAAGAAACTGAAGAAAACTTATTAAGAAAGCTCAGGACTCTTTACTGCACCGAAAAGACAGACAGGGCTTTTGGAGACAACATTAGTTGTCTTCCACAGATAAAACATCCACTTCTGAAGAAGAGGTTTTTGTACTAGTGGACCAGCTGCAGGCACTTCTGGCAAGTTTGGATGGTGGAAAGCCCTGCATGTCACAACAGACACACATAAAAAAGCTTACTTGCTGAGTGGGTCACACAGTGGGGTGGGTGCAGCTTGAGCACTGTCACTGCCTGCCAGCACCGGGTCTCACTATCAGAGGAGCCATCCCAGAATCATGTGCTTACAGCAGGCACTGGCTGGGAGATGGTCATCTCACTGAAATTTCTGGTTTGTGTCTGCTTAGACAATGAGAAGAGCTTAGTGACAGCTTTCCAACAACCAAAATTAAGGAACTATTCAAGGTCTTAGAAAGTGGGAAAAGGAAATAACACACAAGTTCACAAAAAAGCTATTTTGAGAAAAAGTCTCTGTCTTCCCACAGCAACTGCAACAGCTGGAGCTATTCATTAGCCTGCTAAGTTGCTTTGGATATCTGGATGAAGATATCTGAGGAAGCGAAACTTGACCAAAAATAGCAGGAAGCAGAGCCTAGAGAGACATGCTTTCTTGTTGAAAAGTTAAATTGGAAAGCACGAACACAAGGCAACAGTGAGAGAACAAACCCCACTGGACACATGCTGGGCACAGTGCTTTAGGCAGTACTGGAATGCACTCAGAGATGATGGAGATGTGGCTAGTCATAAGAGCTGATGTAGAATAAAAGCTTTGTAAAATTTGGCATTGCTGTAAGTTCAAATGGCTGTATCTCAGGGTGGAAAATTGTTTCTTGCTTTTTTCGTTGAGTTTTCAGCATACATTGGGACCCACAGACCCAGGAGAGCAATGGCTTACCATGCTCTTACTCTCTGAGGACTATCCTCATAGCAAGCCATGTATCTGATGGCTGGACAGCATGAGTGATGGTTACTATTTAATGCTAATGCAAATATTTTGGTGATATTTTAAAAATATAAATTAAAAAGTAATGGTATGCTTTAGAAGAAATCCCAAAGTTGATTGCAAATTAATGCCATAGGCACAAAACAGAATGAAGTAACTTTTGGGGAGGAAAATGACAATTTTCCTCCATTTTGCATAATGATGTATGCTCAAGCTTGTCAGAGAATGAGGAACACTAAGGTCAGCTTAAATGGTCTGTGTTTTTCATTCTGTTTAGCATGAAAAGTGACAACTCTGCTCAGGAGCACTGCTGCCTACAGAAAATATTTTGCTGACTTCTGCAGACTATGGCTCAAACTCTTGTAATGTCAGGTGGTATCTCCCCAGAAGTAATTTATTTCTTGAAGTAGCCTTGTAGATATAAAAAGCCTGTTATTGTTACCAAGCTTTGCCATCAGCAGTCTCAACTTAAGGGTACTGTGGTGATTAATACTTGGGGAATGTCTGAACAGGGTTTGCATGCTGTGGAGGAACAGGATGCTTGTGCCATGCCTAACAAAAATTGGTCTGGCTCTGAGCTGCAGAACACAAGGTTAGACATGAAAAAGAACATGGGTACTCTTGGAAAAATGGTGAATCATGTTCTATTGACAGAAAATGGTTATTTCAGGGCAAGAACTAGAAGATGTGGAGAAGCACACAGTCAGCGCTTAAGGGCAGATACAGCTTTCAGGTAAACACGTATTTACCTCAGTAACTCCATCAAGACAGAATCTACTTACTTCATATTTGCTTAATTAGTTTGGTAGAATTGGTCCCTGATTTTCCATGCTGCACTTTCTTTTTTTCACTGCTTGCTTTTTTGCATCCTTTCTCAGCACCAACTACCAGGCTTCCACTGGTTTAGTCCATTCTGTCCACACCCATATTTACACTCTTCTTCTACTTGCCCTGTTTTACTTGAACAGAACACAGTTATGAACATTATAAAGCTTCATACCCACCTGCGATATCTTTGTTCCCAAAGCAGCTATGATGGTCAAAAAAAAAAAAAAAAAGAGGGGTGCCATTTCAAACAAATGACACAAAGAATTGGGGTGCTTGGTGTGGTTTCTGATGCTACTCATAGCCAGTGGGCTGAATCTGCTGCCCTTCAAGTCATCAATAGTCTTTCTGATAAATGACCGTTCTTGTCAGGGATCCAGTACCTGCAAGGACTCTGGAAATCTTTCACAATGGTAATCTTATGCACATAATCCTTTTTAGAACTACACTGCCTATGACTTACAAAGGCTGTGCTGTGCCGGGCTCCGTCCTTCATCGTTAGTGCAGGGAAAAAAAGATACTGGGTACATAAATTAAAAAAAAAAAACAACATAGAGTTTATTATTTCCATTTTTAATACCCAGGAAGCAATCATGGCAAGATGATATTGCTTTCTCACAAAAAGGCCTTTAGTTTAATATAAATGATGAATAAACATGGAAAGTAAAGACAAAGCTACTGAAAACTCATGAGGCAGGGTGCCATTCCAATGCAGGGAGTGAACTACAGAACTGAATCCTAATTTTATTTTTAAAAGAGTTATACCCCATTATTTCCAGTGAGAGAGTAGTTTTCCTTGCCTGAATCGCATAGACTTTTATTTGGTGTAAGTCACTCTCTACATTGAAAGACAATTCTAGTCTCATTCATTTAGCCTTTCTGTTTTCTACTTGGCTGAGAAGTCTAACCAATTCTCCCTTACCTATGGAGAGCTGGTTTTACCTTCATTTGCTTTCCAATATGCCATTCAGAATAATTTTCCTGCTTTCAGGACTTGGTCTTCAAAGCACCTCATCATTAAAACCCCAAGTTACCTATTTTCATCACCATCATTATTATTATTATTATTTTTCCCAATACAAAGAAAATGCATTCAGAGTTTAAAGCTAAAGATGGTGCAAGCAGAGACTAAGCATCTTAATCAATATTTAATTTAGCTAGATTTGCTACTTAATTCTGAGTAGCCAAGTTCCATGCATTAATAATTGCACCTCTTGGTTTTGCAGGAAATCTTTACCAACACAAGCATTGCTGCAAGGACTGAGAGAACAAGTTAGAAGCTCACACTTTGTACTTATTATAGCTATTTATCTTATATCTATTATATATCTATTTATCTATCCTTAGGAAAGGATTAAGATAACTTGGCTGTAAAACTACCTCTTCCAAGCTTAAGCTTATTTTGATGTCACAGAGAGCTGGATAGACCTAAACTGAAAGACCTTTCAGAAAGCCTCAGCTTTCTGCACAGTGATTGACTCTGTCATCTACACTCACAAAAGCCGGCAAGCATCTTGTTACAATGCAGATTCTGCAACACGCATATCAGACAACGAGGCCCGTGGAAAAGAAATATCTATGAATTGATTCTTGGTAGATGTTTCAGAGATGTTTATTTCTCCAGCTGCATGGCCGGGTTCTGCCGAGGAACTGCTCAATCACGGGACCCGAGGGTCCTTGTCCACAGGGGAACACAAAACAACCACTGGGGAACGAGGCTGACCAGGGGCAGGGAAACCCCGTGCCTCCCACCCAGGGCCCCTCTCCCAGGACCACATGGCAGGGGGAGGGCCCCAACATTTCACCCGTTTACTTTTAACAAAAAGAGATTTGAAACTTAACATTGAAAACAACTGGATAAACATGAGATAATAGGGACAGTTTCAAAACAAAACAAGCCACCCTCCTGAGTCTTTAGATGTCCAAACAGATTCTCTGGAACATCTTAAGGCTGACAGAAGGGAGACAGGACTCTCCGGGCATGCTTTGTGGGGAAACTGAGGCAGGAGAGGGTTTCTTCCATTTGTACCTGTTGGAACACTAAACAAAAATAGTTAATTTCTTCCCTCCCCCTCTTCATTCCCCCCTTGGCATCGGAGAGGAGTTGTAGGGAAAGGGAATTGTATAGGGAAGCCATGGGGTGAAAAACAGATTAGGAATAAACTGGGAATGGGGTACACTTAGGAAAGGGTTCATATTGGGTATAGGGTGAAAGGGGAAAGTAGGTTGTGGGTAGGGAAGTTGCTGGGAAGGATATTGTTTATAATTTTGTGCAGAACGGCTGCCTTTGACTGGAATACCCCCAGGCCCAGTAACATTTGCTGCTTGTAAACCCTTCTTTCCTTGCACTATTTTGAATAGCTCTCCATCTCCCAAGCTTGGGATGCATTTTTCAGGGTTATTCTTTTTAATAGCAGTTCTATGAACAAATGTGTCTTCTTGGTTGTCACATCTCGTTATGAATCCATAATTTTGTTTAACATTATACCATTTTACTATTCCTAAAACCTTAGCTATGGTGATTTTTTCCTTTTTCCGAGTGGCTGCTGTTTTCTGTCTCACTGCGTTTTTATTTTCTCTTTCACTTTCGCTCGCTCCCGTGTTGAAACTGCCAGGGTTGTCAGTGCTGCTGGGGCTGTCAGGGCTGCTCGTGCCTGCGCGCTCTTCCCGGGGTCGCATTCGGGGCTGTGTGGGCCGGGCCGGGCTGCGCCGCTCAGCTCCCCACGCGCTGCCGCTTCTGCTCTCAGCTGCGCTGCCGCTGCCTGGCGCTGCACCCACGTCTCGGCCGGGCCCCCGAGTGGCAGCCCCCCGTGCCCTGCTCCAGCGCGTTTCGGCTGGGCGCGGCTCCGCTCCACCGCCACCGCCGCCAGCCGCCGCCCGCGCACCGCCCCTCTCGGTCGGGCGTTCACGGGGCTCGCTCCACCACGCGCTGTGCGGGGCCGGGTGGGCACCGCCGGGTCACGCCGCTCCTGCCACGCCTCGCTCTGCTGCCGACACTGCAGCTCGCACCGCTCCGCCCGCACGCAGGAACTGCCTCGCTGCTGCTCGGAGAGCGCTCAGTCCATGTGGCCTGGGCCGCACGGACTCTGAGGCACGCTTCCCTTCGCCAAGACACCGCTGACATTGCTCAACAGTCTCGGTAATTAAATAATATTCACGAAAATATTCTTCCATTGGCATATATTTTGACTCAGAAATCAACTGTGTCCAAATGGTCTTCCAAAAGTCTTTGGTAAGAATTAAATCCCAAGAAATGTAGAAAAAGTTCTTAAACAACCAGGAAAGGAAATGTTTCAGTTCCTTTTGAGCTTGAATTAAGCTAAAATTTACAACTTGTTCAAGAATCTTTTCAAGTTTAAGATAAATGTCCGTATGTGGCTTGGAGAGCCAAGAGTCTTCCCACAGTTCCTCCATAATTTAGAGATGGAACAGCAAAACAAAACAAGAAGAGGAATCCAGAGTTTACTCACAAATCAGTCGCTGTCCTTAGGGATCACGGATCGTTCTGCCTGCATTATCAACCATTTGTTACAGCGGGGAAACTGCAACACGATGTATCAGACAACGAGGCCGGTGGAAAGAAATACATATGGACCGATTCTTGGTAGATGTTTCAGAGATGTTTATTTCTCCAGCCGCATGGCCAGAGCTCTGCCGAGGAACTGCTCAATCACGGGACCTGAGGGTCCTTGCCCGTGCAGGGGAACACAAAACAACCACTGGGGAACGAGGCTGACCAGGGGCTAGGGAAACCCTAGGCCCCTCTCCCAGGACCCCACGGCAGGAGGGAAGGGACCCCGACAGCATCTCATCTTAGAGCTGGTTCATTAAAAAAACACAACAAAACAACAACCCAGCTGTGGCAGAATAAAAGGAGTGTGCCTTCACCTGGAGAGTACAGCAGGGTGACTTGGGGATACAGAAACTAAAATCTGCCCAGCCTGGTGATTTGTAATAGCTAAGATATTTGTTTGTTTACAAATTATAACAACTCCTTGAAGAGTATTTGGCAATATAAAACAGTTCATCTTGTCTTTAGAAGTTAATCTTGTGTTTAGAAGAGGAATCTACACTTTACACAGGGTTTTAATGATGCTTAGAGTCTGTCAGTTGCAGCATTCAAGCAATGTCACCTGGCTTATCCATCTCTTCCCCCATTCCCAGAGTAACTGTCAATCAATATTCCTACCCTTTTGTGTTTCTATCATAAACTATAATCAGATATTTACATATCACTGAACTGCTAAGACAAAGTCCACTGCATAGCTGCTTGTCCTAAGTTAGCTGCCCTGCTGAGGCATACCAGTATTTCTGTGAATGGATGAGCTGCCCATATCCAAAAATTTTTTCTGAGCTTTGAATGGTTGGAAACTTGCCTGCAATTCTCACAGCTGGAAAGAGACATTATTGGTTTTTAGACAACTTTGTCAGTCTCTACTGGGTATCTCTATGTACAATGAGCTTCAAGACAATAAGATGGGCAATTCCACAGTGGAAAGCTGGAGCAATACCATTGCTTCAGTGGAATTATTCTGGATTTACAGTGCAGAAAGTCAGATTGGAATCTGGACAACTAATAATGGGTCAGTAAATCCTTTTCTCACCTTTTTTCTCCTCCCCAAGAAAGATAATGAAGCTAAAGAAAAAGAAACTAGACCAAAAATAAAGCGAAGTGGCTGTTGCACACAGTTAATGCTGCACCCAGTGTTCTCATGAAGAAGAGGGAGTTTCCACATGGGAAATTCCCTTAAACTCTGTGTTTATTCTCATGGGAGATGAGCAAGCAGCCAAGTAAGAGAATGCAAAAGATTCAGCTGCTCCAAAGGAAGATAGACCTTAGATTGCAGAGGGAGAATCAGAATTGCTATTATTTTTAAATTTAACAATCACTGTAAGCAACAGACCTCTTAGTGGTCAATGTGGCCAACACAGGCTTCAACATGAACATCTAAGGAGAGGGGTTCACACTTGATCTTGCCTCAACCTAGTGCAATAAAATATATGGTAAAGGACTTTCTCAAGTACAACACAACAGAAAATAGAAACAACACAGCTTATGCATGAGGTCTAAGACTGCTTAACTCATACGTCTTGCAGCGCTAAGAATATTTTTTAGTCTTGCTGTTTCCTACCAGACAAGTGTCTGATGTTGCACCAAGAGCCTCCCCAAAGTTAGGGTGACACTTCAAGGCAGCTTTTCACAATGCTGCACCCTGAACAGTGGTGTTTTTTTCCCCACAGTCCAACACTGTGCACAGGGGTGGTGAAAACAATGAGTTTCACAGTCAAAATAAAGCCTTACAAGCCTCTATCAGTACCTTGAGTTCCCTTTACTCTTCCTCCCTCCTGTCTCTCAGTGGATTCTTGATTGCGTTTAATTTTCTTTTTCCCTTGAAATTTCCCAAGCTTCTTCCTTCTGGATACCAGCTGGATACCAAGTTGGGCTCCAGCTCTGAGAACAGACTGCTCGTTTCCTCTAATGCTGTGAGGAGTTTTGGCCCTGACGTCTATTGCACAGGACCAGGTGCTGCCAAGGGCTGCAGGAGAACTGAATAAGACCTTTAAGATACGATCCTGTGTGACTGCCTGGACTGGAAACGCAGTGAGCAGAATGGATGGGACTTGGAAGTGCTACAGGAAATAAAACAGCTCCTTTTTACAAACTCAACTGTGGGACTGGAGCAGTCTGAGCAAAGTAGCTCCACAGCTAGTCCGAGACATGGCTGGAGAGCACTTCCCAGCTTCTTGCATTCAAACATGCAGTGTCTGGCCTGACTTCTGAGACTGAATGCTAGATTTAGGATCTGGCCATCAAGTGCTGTCATTAAATGATGTGCTAAGAATGGAGAAATGTCACTGAAGACCTTCCAAAGCTCTGATTCCATAGCTCATACATCCTCTTGCTGCCAAACTTTTTTCCAGAATGAAAACTGATCCCCTGCTCAACAGGGAAATGTGAGACCCCCCCTACATTCATCAGAAAGAAGAAAGGGAAGTGTCTTGTTCACAATCCTTCCTACTCTGCTTACACTGAACCTCAGTCAGAGGCAGTGACACAGGGAATGAATTTCTTAGAAACTAAGAAATGGCAAACACTTGGTTTGGCTTCTCTGTTTTAATCTTGTTTCATTTCCATTATGTCTAGCTGAAAACAGGTAGGTCTTCCATCCTTGGCCATGATACTGGATCTAAATCTTCTCTGGACACCAATTACTTTTGCCCACAGCCACTGAAATCAATGGGACTTCACACACAGCAGAAGTCTCAGCTGGAGAGTGATGATGTAAGATCAGAGCTTTTGTCTGCAATTCATGCATGCCTAAGAGTGCTAAAGAAATAATGATTAACAATGAGATTATTAATTGACGTATCAAGGAATTTATGTTCCTTTGTCATGAATATATTGGGTAAAGTGAATATAATTATGTTGAGTAAAAAACCCTACAGGCTATCAGTACCAGTATTAATTTTAAAAACTGTTTATGCATGTTAATGACAACATCGCTCAAATATTGTAAGTTATTCTGATTTTACTGGCAGAGAAGCAGAGGTTAAGTAAGTTTTTTAAGGCCACACAGCAAGTAAGTCCTTGGATTTATAACTCCCAAATCTGCCTTCTGCTCGGTCCAGCAGGTCATGCTGATTAACTGTGGAATGCATATTTCCAACAAACTCTTAAGGGACAAGAGGAATCAGAAGGAACAAAAGGTACAAAAAAAAGTAAGCATTAATTCTAAAAAAAAAAAAAAAAAAGTTTTCCACCGTTTAAAAAACACAAGTCAACTTCTGTTCAAGGTGTCATACCTCATCAGTGCGTTAGCCAGGAACAGAAGCACTAGAAGAACATGAGGGAAATTGTCCTGACAGCGTTTTTAACAAAACTAAAATAAACACAACAGCTTTATGTCACGAGATTTCCAGTACAAAGGAAATCTAATATGTGTCTGAGATTTCAAATGAAGTTTATGGAGGTTTATCCCAATGTAGCTGAAAAGTTCAGAGAAGCCAGAACTGTTCCCTTCCATGTGGATATTGGCAGCCAGGAGACCGTAAGAAACAAGCAGTGATACTGTTATTTCAGCTTCTTGAAGACTATTTCTATGCTACTGCTCTATATTATATAAGTCTGCTCCTCAGAGTTGGACCTATCTGTCCGTACTGGAATACGTATAAAAACCCAAACCTGTTTTAAGCAAATTAAGAATTTAAATATTAATTTAGTTGTTTTAAAGATGA
Organism: Corvus kubaryi; assembly: GCF_017639235.1. Lineage (NCBI taxonomy): Eukaryota > Metazoa > Chordata > Aves > Passeriformes > Corvidae > Corvus > Corvus kubaryi. The sequence goes on from NW_024581127.1 coordinate 15,553,365, forward strand.
ACCATTTTCAGAAAACCAAGAAAATTAAATGGAACTGACCCTGAAATTTCAAAGACCTTTTGTCAGACATTAACCAAGACAAGTGTGAAAGGAAGTGCTGATTACGTGACAATACTACAACCAGACCATCTGGAATCTGGAGCAGGAATAAAGAATTCATTTCCATTCCATCCAGAGTCTCCATCCATAAAAAGTTAATTTCCTTTTATAGGTAAACAAAGGGAGTTGCTCAACCTGACACAGCTACCTGAATAATCAGACAGGACTTGCAGAGGCCTTAATGCACACAGTGGTTTAAGCTGCAAACTGCCTTCTCCCTTTTCTGACTGCACCTCATTTACATTTACACACTTTATGACATGGGACAAATCCCAACCTATTGCTGGCAGATTAAAATTAAGTACCTGCAACAATCTTTCTCAAGTACTGAAAGAGAGGTTGGTACTGAGAGTCAAGTGACAAAGTATCAACAAAAACCCCCTTAGAGATTAAAGAACAATGGCCTTGTTTGAACTTGACTTTGGTTAAAGTCAAGCAGCTGGAAAAGCTCCTGATCCCATACTCACATGTAAAAAATAGATGGAGAAATCACATATTCTGATACTTAATTTAGAACCTGACATTCTAAACTTACTCTGTGGGTAGTTAAGTCAGAGCCAGACACTATTCCTACTATGCATTACTGTTTCAGAAACTGGCTTCTGAGACCCGGTATATAGAAACATCTTAAATAATGTTGCAAATAAAAGTCACATTAAGAATCTTACTAGTTTCAGCCAAGAGAAAGAACTCAAATTTTGCTAATATTTCTTGTTATAAAACTAGGAATATTTTGCTCACTTTGAGAGCTCTGGTAAAATTACACTTAGGTATCTGTAACTGGAAGAAGGAAAAGACTTCCCCCCAAACTCTTCTTTTTGCCAGGAGCATTGCAGCATGTCTGTGTCTGCCCAGTTTTCCTCAGAAACATCTGTAGTTTCTAAGGAAGTTACTAATCTCTCTGTGAATCTTTCTCCTTACTCTTTTTGATCCATTACTTTGAGCATTCTTTCTTCATGCGCCAAAAAGTCACACTGAAACTCAGATCATAACCTACCCAAACATAACCTACCCAAACCAGGGGAAGTTACTTAAATGAAATATTTTTATGAAGAAAATATGATCTGTGCTGTGCATGAGTGGCTCTCACACATGGTGTGTGGCCTCCAAGCTGGCCATGCAGAGAGCGCAGACTACACGGCACTGGCTCCACTTCCTCTCCTCCCCACGGTGGCACTGGGTGCAAATCCTTGTCTCTTCTGTGAAGTGACAGGGCACAGCCACAAATGCCATGGTATGTTCACAAAGCTGGGTAGCCATGCAGCTGGTTCTGCCAGCTCACAGACTCTGGGTGGTGACTGGGAACCACAGTGGTCTCAACTCTTGACATCTGGTTTGGCCTTGACAGGCTATGTCCTACACCACTTCCAGCAGAAGGGGAGCATCTGCAGTGCTGTGTGTCCACTCCAGAGGCTATTTCAGCATCCTCCATTTGTCTATTATGAAGCCATAGCCAAAAGAATGGTGGTAAACCTAGGCCATCCCTGTATGTTGATCTGTGCTGCTGCTGTGCACTACGAATGTCCAGAGACTACAACAAACACCCTGTTCCATGAAGCAGAGAGTGGTCTCCTTCCAGTCCCACTATCCAGTCTCACAAGTAGTGCACAGACTCCTTACATCCACTCTGACCTAAACCAAGTTCAGCTTGTTCACAGGTCACATTTTGGACATTTTCTGTTGACAAGTGAAGTAATCCACACACTCAGTTTGATTTAATAAAAGTAACAGAAGAATTAACTACAGCATTAAAGAAGGGAAGTAAAACTGAAAACAAGGCTCACACAACAAGGTTAGCTTCTTGTATCTTTATTACAGGAAAGTCTAAATTAAAAAGATGATTACTACTGACAGCAGTGAACTACTGAACTGGAGCCAACTGTTAACCCTCTCTTCAAGTATGGTCTCTTCTATCCCATAAAGGGCTGTCACTCTAGACAAAGCTAGGCAAATAAAGATACCTTGGAAATGACAATGGCTCAAGTAAGATGGGGGATAGTGTGCTATAAGCAATAAAGATGAAAAAATTGAAAGAACTTACAGGGAAGAAGTGTGTTTTATGAGCAGAATCCTCAGTGCATATGAAATGGGGTAAATCTCAAGCCAAAGTGAAGCATAACAGAGGCATGGAGTGGAGGACAGAAGATGAAATTACAAGAAGCGGCAGAATTAGGAAGAATGCAGTGGGAGTGAGAGTAAATTTCTGTTAGGGCTACCTCACACAGCTTCCCAGTATAAGCCCATGGGGTCAGAGGTATGCAAGCACTAGTGCCAGGGCATGGCAAGGAAGCACATTGAGATTGAAGTAGCAAGTGCCTGGGTGCTGGCAGGAGGTGAAGTCCGTGGCCTTGTACCCTTACATTAATTAAGATTTAAAAACTGACTTGCAGTTAAGATTACTTTCTTGGCTTAAAAATGCATATAAAGTATTCCTAATTGTTCTACTGGAGCACAGTTTGTTTCTTGGAAGAAGACACAAGTTTTCAAAATACACCTTTGAATTTCAGAACATACATAATGGCCTAAAGTTTCTGCAAAATTATTGTCCTTTGGGTAGAATGATTCAGAATGGCCAATACAAAATCCCCAGGGTCCTGGAAAGCCTGAAAATGCTGTGAATAGACACCTTTCCAGCTTTATTGCCACACCGTCTTTTAATTCTCCCAAGTGTTTGTTCCACTTCCACCTCCTTGGTTGTTCTAGAGGACAAAGTTAAGCCAAGGCCAATAGTTCCTCTAACCAGTGTTGAATTTCACGTGAAAAATGGGACAAAAACCCAAGTGTTTAACTAAACAAACTGTACTACACTAGCAAATGAGCTTCTCACTTTGCAAAACAGACAGCATAATTCTAAAAACCAAAGAGAGCTGACATTTTTAAACTGACAAATTGACTTACTATCAAAGTAATGGTGCTCCGTGGGGGAAGCACACCTCTGAGAGGTAGATGATGTTATCTACCCTTCTTCTATCACCAGGACCAAGAAAATATGTCACTAAGTCAGCACAACAAATAAAAACAGAACTGGTGGTATATTAAATACCAATCTGATGACAAATTACAAACACCAGAATTCCTTAAATCAGACTTATTTCAAACTGATCTCACTGGAGGTCTTTTTTGCTATTCCTAAATACCCTTTTGGCATAGGAGTGCACAGAGTAAGGACACCTACATGCTCATTATCTGTGTACATTTGCAGGCTGTAGTTCTAGTAAACATTAGATTAAAAAAAAAAAAAGTTCCTTGAACTTTGAAATAAAGAATAAAGCTTTGACTTCCATTATAATTAAAAACTTTGAGAACGGCCTTCAGTTCAAGCCCTATGTTCACCACTGGTGTTCACTGACTGACACAAGGGTTCAAATCAGTACCATAAATGAGAAAACCACCAGTTCTGTAAGGAAAACATCTGGCAGGATTGTGCAGTCCACATACAAGCTCTCATGACTCTCAATAGGATACTTCATTACCCTTCATGTCGTCTACAGAAACTGGTCTTGCCAGCTGAAACCTATTGATATCCACACACTTTATTTTTGTCTGAAAATATCTGTAGCCAAACAAACCAAGCCAGATGTTCAGCCTGCAATGAGACAACAATATGAGGATGAACATATGGCATTTCAATTCTTACATCCCAGCAAAAATTCACTCTATTACCTAGTTTTCAGTATGCACACTTCATTAAACCAGACAGCCTTTAAACATTACTACCTTTGCACCCCTGCAAGGCTATGTCAGCTTTTCTTTTAGAAAACTTACCTGCCAGAGTATTTCTTTGAAAAACCCCTCATACTAAGGAATTTGGCTTATTAAGGAATTCATATTCTACAGATCAAAACAAACTTACTGTGATTTTCTTCTTGCTTTGCATTAAGAGAATGTTATTTGTTCTTTTTTCTTTGGCAAAGGAAAATGAGATATTATTGCGTATACTTGATCCTTCATCTGGATTCCTGCCTTCTGATATTTAGATAAACATAATTTAATACACCAGAAATACTTAATGTTTTACAAAGAGCTTCTGTTCACATTTGGTAAAACTTCTTTTGCTAACCTATGTGCAGAGGGATCCTTGTACAAGAGGAACCAGTTTGGCTTCCACATGAGCAGCTGTTAATGTAGGCACACATTCAAACATGCAGTTGTCTGAAATAGCAGCGCTCTAGACGTTGAAATTCAAGAAGGGCCAGCTCAGGTTGCAGGGCTGCACGGCCACCCCTGTGAGATGGTGTAATCACAAGCCAGTGAAATCCTTCTCCTGCTAGGAAGCTATTACTGGTCACTCCTCGCACTGCTTGCAAGCGTTGGGACTGGCCTTTAAGCAGTGATTCATGAAGGTATCACACTGCTCTGCCTGCCGTGCTGCTGTCTTGGCTCACTGCAGTCACTTCCCTCCTAGTTTCTGTGAACCATACATAGCACACAACAAATTCTGTTCCAAATGTCTCTCTCCCTATTTTTTCCTTATCCAGAAGGTAGTTTAAAATCACAAATGGAAAGGATGTGTCACTTGAAGCCATGGTTGTGACTTGTTCACTTCGTAAGATATTCCAATTTGTTGCTTTTTAGTTATGGGAATTTCCAGTAGATTCCCCGTTCCCTTGGCATTAATGAAGAACAACAGTTTTGTCTCATCATAGTCATTAGGAAATACTAGTTGCTCAATGCTTAGTTACAGGAGTGAATTACAAACTGTAAATGCCTACAGCAGAGACACATTTTTCAGGGTTCTGCACACGCAGACTGCTCAGCTGCAACATCAGAGCACCCATCCTGCTTTGCGTAAGAGCACAGACACACCACATCACTGTCAGTCGGGGACTTCTACTGTTCATCTCAGATTTCTCTGGCAGCATGACTCTGGGAACACTTCACTTCCCAGCAATAAATAGCAAAGAACTACCAATTAGTTGCATTTGTTTCCTAATACTGAGTGTTTTAAAAGTGTTCTCCCCTTGAAGCATTTGTCAGAGCAGTACAAAAAATGCCAGGCGACACAAAATTCAGCTGAAGTACTTAAATATGATTAAGATAACAGGCACATCATAATACTCTGTGAGTGCATGTCCAGAATTATCTCTGTTGTCACCATAAATGAATTTAATAATATTAATACAGATTCAGGATTCATGATTCAACAGTATTTCAGCAGTTAGAGAGTTCACAGAGAACTGCAGGTTATGAAACTGCAATGACATTTGAATTCTCCTAGAAAGCTCCAACACCACAGATGAAAAGTGCAGGAACAACTGGCAACGTTTTCTGTAACACTTTGAATCACTGAGGAAATTTTACAAAGTGTATCACAAGTAATCAGTCTACGATGATTAACATCAAAATGTAAAAAAAAAAAAAAACAACAAATGAAGGAAAAGCATTCTGACCTAATTCTCACATCACTGAAGACTTATTTTAACGACCAATTCCAATATGAATTTAATAAAGAGCTGACTTCAGAAACAGGAACAACTTCAGAAACCAGTTAATTTGTGTCAGCTGAGGAAACTATCTGTTCTGTTAAATGTCAACTTTAGGTAACATTTAAATATATGCTAGACATTTTTATAAATCCTGAATATGACACCAGACAGTATCACCCTTTTTTTTGAGTTTTCAGGGAAGTCATCACTTGCAATTTGTACTTCTGAATAAATTACTTAATTTGCATTTCCCTAAGTAATTATGACCAAATATATTTTGACTAGAAAAAGAGCTACTTAGCTAACTAGCCAGAGCTCATAATTTTTACTTATTTTAACTATTAAAAACAGCCTTAGATATTCATTGACTGATAGTAAAATCCAACTCCCCATTACCTGCAGACCCAGAAACTACCTAGATCTTATGTTTCAATATTTCAAAGTGAAACCATGTTCTTTCTCTCATAGGAGCTTTTCATTATGAAAAGCCTCTCAGTGCCAGATCATGTCCAGTAATTAAATACCTGTTGTGCAGTGGCAGCCAGAAACAGTATCTACTCATGACAGTCACTCAACAGAACATCCCCTTCTACAATGCTAATTACCAATATGAGTGAAAACAGAGATCTTGAAGATAAAGAAATATGGTACATTAATAAGTTACTATGAGGTAAGATAGGTGTGATCTTGCCATGGGATAAATGTGAGCACCAGGACAGCCCACTGCAGAGGAGCCTGTGTCTATCCTTTTTACACTCCAGTTTACCCTGCGCTATCTAGTCCACCAAGTTGTTTCATGTCACTGGAAAAAGAAATCACTTCATACCTCCATGTTTGTTTCCCCTCTCAATTCCTTATTCCATTTCAGCTCATTAGTCTAAGAACAGCTTGAGACAACAATCTGTCTTGAATTTAAAGAGTGACTAATCTTGAATCTGTACTAACATTATGAAATTAATTTCTGGTGGCAGCAGGGATAATTCTGTACCTGCACTTGCAGGATAATATGATGCACCTGTTATCTTAATCATATTTAAGCACTTCAGCTGAATTTTGTGTTGCCTGGCACAAAAGTAAGTACCTGGATCAAGGTACCAAGACACCACTGCAATAATAAATAAAAGATATCTTATTTACAGACAACCCAAGATCTAAAAAACTACTGAAATAGTAAAGTAAAACCCCCTAAGACAAGTAAGCTAAAGTTACAGGAGGCAATTCATTCTTTAGAAGTCCTTGAAAAGGAAGACATTAGTGTTTGTAGAGATACTGAAAGGCACAGCAGACCTTTTTCAATAACAGAGGTATATACAGAACAAACTCCACTTTTATCAGACATTTATCATGTCCTTATTTCAATGAGCAACATTCATTACACAGTGAAGTTCAAACAGTGCTTTGGATTTCTTTCTGGTTTAAAACATGAAATATCTTAATTTGAAATAAAATTTTTCAAACCTTTTTGATGTGTAGTTCCTGTATGTGTGCTTATGCACGCAGCAAAATAGGAAAGGCTACAGCTTGGTTTTCTTGGTTATGTTTCATACCCCCTCACAGGTAATCTTAAATTTTGAGAGGCCTCTAGACCACATGTTCAACAACTGAATCTAAGAGAAGAGAGACAGACAGAAGCAATTTTAATTCAGCAACAATACTGAAAATAAAACAGGCAAATCTAAAGAAACTGTGCTCTAAAACCTCATTTACAGCAACTCCATGGTTGCCATTTCTTGTGTAGGGAACCTCCCCACTTCTGAAATACTCATTATCAATGCACATCAAACTCAGTAAAATGAGTTACTGCTGCACTAATGTAATAATAAACCAAAACATATTGACTATATGTATTTATTTGTGGCATTCACCCATACTGAGAATACAATTACAAATTATGCAGATAATACATACTGAAAGACAATGTCATTAATCAAGATGCATGGTATTATTAACAGAAATGTACTTATTTAGAAAAGTAAATGTAATTTAGGTATATGATGAGTTTATATTTATCTGTTCATGAACAACGGTACCATAACTGAAATACTCAGAAGAGGAATATGCTCTCATTTGGGTTTTTTTTAAGATGCTTTCTTTTCTGCAGCGTTGTGCTGCTAAAAATGTATTGTGTCATTAAGCTCTAACTTAAGAATTGAGATCAAGATTTATTCAGATGCAATTTAGAATGGGGTCCAGCTCCAGCAAAACCCATGTAACACATCAAAACAAAGACAACAACCCCCTTCATTCAAATCAATAAACAAGAAAGAAAAATACACATGGTACCAGAACAGAATAATGTAGGTTACATTTAAATGTACAATAAATGTTTCATGTTATTTAGCAACAACTGAGGAGTGGCTAATTAAAAAAATAAAAATTGATTCCTTATGCTCGCAGAATTCATTTTGTTTGGGATTTTCAAGGCAATGGCAACAAAGAGAATTAGATGTCTAATGGGCATGGGGTGAGAGAATCCACTTTCTTTGAAAACCTCCAACTTACTATTCAATACCTTTCTAGCTTTCATAAAGGAATATCTAAGGGATTTTTATCGCTAGATTATTTACAACAAAGGGTTTCAAAGTACAGAATGGATCAAGATTTAATTTCATACAATGCTCCTAAATATTAGTATTTTAAACACTTGTATTCTGCATACTCAGAAAATAATTCACAAGCGTGTAGGTTCTGTCTGAAAGCAACTGAAATGGAAAACAATTCTAAAAAGGAATTCTATTCAATCGAGTTCTCTCCACAAACATGAAAACACAGTTATATGGTTCAGTCCGATCCTTATGGGATGAAGAAAAAGTTACCCTTCGTGACATTTTTCACAATGACCTTACAGAACTATTACATACATGACAGAACACCTAAATCACTCTTTAATTACCCTTACAAAGAAAGGTTTGCTTAGCAACATTTCAACAAAAATGCAAAATTTTTAGCCCAAGGCTTCTTCCAAAGCACGACAGTTTTATTATACAATATTTACTTCAAGCAGGTATTAACAACATTAAATTCATCTGGGAAGACACACTATATCTAATAACCTAATAAATAAAGGAGTGATCTATACATCAGAGACATAGTAAAACTTGAACTATTTCTCATTCTTTTTATAAACTAGCAGATAAGAAACTGTAGAGAGGCATTAAAATAACTATGGAATCGCAGCTTATCACTGTCTATATATCAGAACGTGTTATTACATTATTTAGATTTCTTGAGAAGGACTTTTAAGAGTATTTTTCTTTCAACTGAAGCACATACAAAAAAATCCAACAATATATTTACCTCTCTTCATAGGAAAAATAAACCAAATTTGGTTCTGTACTAGAATATATTTTTCATATGCAGGAATTTAGTATTCATAATGAAAGGCCTTTTCTAATCACAATATTTTATCAGAGAGGACTATCTTCACATCTTGCTTGCAAGTCAACATAAGACAGAGGTAGGTAGGAATGCTTTAGAATTTAGTGTTTTACTTGAAATTAATTAATCCCTCTTTCATAGGAGTTAATAGCAAGTACAAAAGGCAAACAGTATATACAGCTGCCACTGTCTGCACCAAGAGAATAATTCCAAGAAGCTCAAAATAAGATTAGATTAGAACAGGGAAAAGGACACTGTACTTCTTTGCATTTGCTTCAGTGCACCAGTTCAGGCTGGTTTTCTACAAAAGGAAGCACCCCACTAACATAATATGCTATTCCAAGGGACAGAAGAGCGATGACAATGATGAGGAGCAGCACCCTCCAGAAGCCCAGGTCTTCCACAAACTCTTGCCATGTTGTGCGGAAACTGGAAAGAACTCCTTCACCTTGCTGTAGGTTTGGATTAAGAAGGGAATGGCTTTCCATTGCACTACAAAGGATTAAAGTTAAAAATACATCAGAGGAAAAGAATGCACCTGTAAGTGTGACAGTGATCCTACTAAGGGCAACTGAAACATTCTAAATTAAAAATTAAACCCCCCAAATGATTTATAGCATTGCTTCTGGTAAATCAAGACAAATCAAATCAGGAAAAAACTCCTAAACTTATATTAGCTGAAAGGACATTTTATTAACCTGTGCAGAGAGAATGATATTTGTTTATGTACAACTGCACTGAGTTTTCAGGCCTGCTACCCAGAAGCCTTCAAAGGTCAGTCCCCATAATTCCTACTAAATATGGCTTAGTAAAATATAATGAAGCATAAGTTAAGACCTCAAGAGGCACACATTATTTGTTGTTAAAACAAAGCATGACTAAAAATAAACTCTGATGAATAAAATGCAAACTTTAACTAATATTAATTTAGATGCTGAATTCTGCAGTAACCATTACTACTCTCCTGGATGTCTTTGTTACATGCCACTTCTCTAGCATAAAAAAAATCACAGAAAACAATAAATTTGGATAACAAGAAGTTCAGAAACTTTCTGAAATAGTTGGCATTGCTGTGTTTTCTGCCATATGGCAGTGACTGCTTTGATGTTTTAGCATTCCACTACCAATCCATCAGGCCCCCTTAAATTGTCAGACTATAAATTAGGGACTGGATCTCACTTTTAAATGAAAAGCAAATATGAAATCTGAGTGAGGCAGTATTCTTGACAATGGATGACCTTTAGAAAAGATGTACATTGTCTCAAAATATTGCATGGCTTCTTCTGTAATTCTCCCAATTTTGCTGGTTGGACAATTATAACATGAAACTATCTGTTGCTTACGAAAAATCTCATGAAGACTAGGGAAGCTTCCTCATAGCTTGATTTCACTTAAATTTTGGCCATCTGCAGCCTTATTACTTCTCTCTTGAGTGAAATTACATGCATGGGTGTTTTCAGGATCAGGCCCTGAAAACCACAGAAAGGAAATGGTGGAATCAACCACATACGCAATGATGTCAAAAGCAGAATGTAAGTAGAGGAAAAAAACCCATATCTTTTCTCCTCCCTTTTAACTGCTTTCAGTTACCATATTCCTAGATATTTCTTATAGGACTAATAATAAAAATTAAAAAAAAAAAACTGGGAAAAGTAATTTCCAAGTCAAAACTAATTGTAGAAATGCTGCTGTTCTTCATGACAGAAATCAATTGAAAAATGATGGTTATCAGAAAAAAGTCTCATTCATGAATCTCTCTTCTAAGATTACACCATGGGAAAACTTCACACTATTCATATAGTATTTTTTCTCAGGAAGTACAACCAGTGAAGAACAATTAGCCTGAACTACCACAGCTTGCTCAAGTATTGCAGCATCCCATGCACAAGATTTCAGGAATTTCCTACTAAAAGCCTGCATTTTTATTTTTTAAATATTTACCACACTGTAAAGGTATTTTAACTTGCCCATAGCTGCAGGATTTAGTCATCTTCCTTGCTTATTACGATTTCCCAAGCAAAACAAAGGGTTTAATAAAAGACAGCCCTTTGTGTAGAACTGAACTTCTTAGTAAGTACTAACTAGTTAATACGTAACCACAGAGAGGTTAAATAAAGGTGCAATACAATTTAAGTGAAAAGATCACATGCCTGCTCATTAAAAAGGGCACAAAGAAAATATTTTTGCTATTTTATATTATGAGCCAATTAAAATCAATGTTATTCAAAATATTTTTTCTTATTACAAATTACAGCTGCATAAGAACTGGTAATGCAGCAACATGTCCTCAGAAGAGTTTGTGCCACACAGCACAGAGGTTCTCCTGTGTCCAACAGCAGGTGGGAGTTCACAACTGGACACACTTGTGGCACAGCCACAGGTCCTGCTGGGCTGTGCAGAAAGACACATGTCTGTGTGAGAAAGGGACAGAGGGAGCTCTGCCTCCTGGCAGCACGGCTGCTCCTCACCCGCAGGAGGGCAAAGCAAGCAAAACCAAATTTGACTTGGGAACAGAACTCTGGCCTCTGCTTCCAGAGCACCAGCAACTGCATGTAACAAGGAGCAAAAAACTGAAGTCAGAGGCTGTTTTTAGAAAGAGCGTTATTTCTCTATAGGTTCATACATAATGTAAGAGATCAGAGGGCAGAGGACAGAAGACATTAATCCAAGTGTCTCTAAAATGTGAAAATAATACGAAGAGGGAGAAGTGAAACTGTGGAGGTCTGAAAAGCCAACTGGTAAAAAGACGTTATTTATTTACAAAGCAAACAGCACACAAGCTCATTTGCTTTGGCTCCTGTAGGCATCTGCTATTTGTTACTTTAAAAATAATGTATTTCAGACATTTTAAACACGCTCCCAACAAGCTGGGTACTGCACTGTTTATGTCTCTATGCCTGTCCCCAAGGAGAGTTGCTGACTTCCTGGCCAAAGCAAACAATGTAACATTTATGAAGGTCAAATAACAGAAAGGAAGCTATGTTCGGTAAAGGGACACCATCAAATCAAAATTTAACTGGGGCTGAGCTGCTGGTTCATATGTTTAAACAAAACCAGCCTAAGTGCGCTTCTGTGTGTCAAGAAATTTTCAATAAAAGTTAGTGAAGTCAGAAAGGTAATATGCACTAATTCTTATAATGTATAACCATGTAATTTTGAAAACAAAATTCATTTTCTGTTTCAGGGCTTAAAACAGTCTCTCTGACAGGTGGGGTATAAGATACCGATGTATAAGAACTTCATGTCTGCTCACTGGGAGTATTGGGCATTATTTCTGCAGTTTTGTTAGTTTCACCTTTTCTGTTTACTCAGCTTAGATCTAACTCCATCTATACAGCCTCTTTCCTGTTTACAGTACAGCTTGTCTACATTTTCACTTAAACCAAGCAACAGTTATACGACAAAACTCCCTGTCTTTTGTGATATATTGTTCCAGTAGTCATAGTTCATGGCCATCATTAGACAATATAAAGAAAGCCACAACCCTTCTGAATGCAGGTAAAAAGCATAACAAGACGTACTACAGAGCAGAAGTCACCATTGCTTTATACAACAGGACTGAGAGTTTTCTTTATGTAGTGAAATACATGTTTTGTGCTTTGTAGGACTTCATTGCATTTTTCAGGGTAGCATTAACTCCTGCAACTGACTAATGCACCAAGCCTGTTCTCCTATATGTTTGTTTTCCACTGAGAAACTTTGATTTTATGGCACACAGCTTTCAGTAACTAAGAGCTGCATTTTGTGCTACAAAATTACAATTTATTCCTACTGGTTTCCTCTTCCTTGTAACCCCAGGTTTTTGTCCACGCCATCCCAATTTTCCTCAAGGTTGCCTGTATCTCACTTCTTGGTATCATTAACATGCTTCTACTTCTCATGCTTTTGCTTTTTTCATTTAAGAAAATTCTAAGCAAGCACAGTCCCAAAACCAGACCCTTAGGAATTCATTAGTAACTTCCCTCTAACCCAATACTTTGCCTGAAAATGGTCAGCAATTTTCTCAAAACCTTCAGTTCTGCATTAACTGTCTCTTTAGCCACCATGAAATTCTTATTCTCCATCTTTTCCAGGACTACTAACGATAGAAATTTTATATACAGCACCATATAAATCTTTTATTCAAGTTCAGATGGATGAAAAGTCTGCTACCCCTTCTTTGCATAGACAATCATCAAAAGGATGTCAGGTTAGCCTGTGATAATGGCATTTTGCATTTCACACTATTTCCCGCTTGGCTTTTTGGCAGGTGGTAGAATATTTGTGTTTGGGACTCTATAATGGAAAATGAATAATTATTTCTTTAAATTTCTACCATAGAATTAAAATCTCAATAGAAGCTCTTTTTTTCCTTACATTTGGTCTGATTAAAGAGATTTTTCCAAAATTTAACACTCAATTTAGATTTTGTCTGATAGTATCAGGCCAAATTTGATATTATCTGTTTTGAGGAATAAACAATCAAGTCAAAATCTAAAAGCCATAAACATTATTTCTCCTAGTAATTCTTTTTGTTTGGTAAATACCTTTCGCTTTCAGCTGTTTGCATTGTCTCCAGCTTTGAGTGAGCTCCTCTGTTAAATCCTTTCACCTCTTGCTCCTCTAAAGATTCCAGCAGTCTAATCACATCTTTATTCACACCCCTTCGTTTGGCAAGAACAAGTGGTGTTGCACCTTGGTGGTTGCTAAAACAAGCCCATAAAAAGACATAAGAAAATTTTAATATAGAATTTTTGTAATAGGTCAACTCAGCATATTACAATTTAGTAAGTCCTCAGAACTATTTTCTGTTTTATCAGGCAGTAATAAATTCCAATCTATTCAAGTTACAGCACAATTGGCTATAGAAGAAAATCAGTATATTTAGGTTTGAAATTGCACAACTCTTTTCCCCCCTGTAATAAAATCAGAATTCCTAGGACTCTAATACAATTGGAATCTCTGGGTGTTATAGAAAAAAAAACACAAAAAAACCCCCAGTGGATTTATGGTAATGTTCAAGTTTAACCTTAACTTCAAGAATTGTGCAATCTGGCTCCTAATAGTTCCTTTTCCATGAGGGTATTAGGACATGAGGCAAAAATGAAATAAAATACAGATGGTCCCTCTGCTGCTATTAAAATAATAGTGAATAGGTCCAGAGCTGCCTTTAGACCAGGAATTTCCACCAGAGCTGTTTGAAATGAGGGGGAAAAATCCCACCCCACAACCCATAAATAATCCGGTTTACCAATAACTAGTTTTGCTGAGTTGAAAACATTAATGAGAGACAGGTGAAAAAGGCACAGATTTAAAAACTCAAAGGTTTTGACTTCACTCCTGGTTTTTGCACACGTTGTGAATATGCAGAAAGTTCCACAAACAAAGTGATTCAGTACAGGAATGACACAGCCAGCTATTTTGCAGCTTGAGAGCTTCCATCTGAACACTGGCATCTGACAGCTGCTGGAAGCCAGAAGGAAAGAATATACAATATTCTGAGTCATAGACTTTGAGGGAGGGCAAAAACACTGAAAGGAAGCATTGTTACCAGAGGAGTACGGGAATGAACTTACACACACATATACTGTATTTTTTTTGTCTTATATAGTACAACAATAGAAACTGGGGTGGAGGAAATTCTTTTAAAGTAGTCAATGTGATTTTTTCTTTGGTGCCAACCACCCACACCTGGCTGTCTGGCCAAACCAGGGCAGCGATGTCATCAATGAGGCAGAATCAGATTCAGCAGCCCACACCAGCTATTCTCATTTGCTTTGCTTGCTGCACAGACTAGCAGAAGTGGCCTCTTACTGTTTTCCTGCCTTTTTATTTTGTTTTTTTTATTAAGTGGTATCTTTATAAAGTAGAATTGCACCAAATACAGCATTTCAGCAACAGCAGATTTACATGCGAGGCTCTGGTGAGAGAAGATTAATATATTATAAAATATGTACTGTAAAAAGTGACTTACCAAATATCAATTTTAAGTCCATTAGAAACTAGGAACTGGATGGTATCGACATGCCCACACAGGTGAAGGGCTGTGTTACCCTGGTAATCAGTGGCTAGTAGGTCAGCACCAAATTTATGCAAGAGTTGACAGATGTCTACATTTCCTCTGGCTGCAGCCAGGTGAAGGCCAGTTCGGCCTCGGCTGTCACGAATATTTGGGTCAAAGCCACTCTCTAACAGTCGTTTGGAATAGTTAAAATCTCCATCAATACAAGCCTGCAGCAGCGGCACATTTGTCTGGGAGGAGTCATTCACAAAAACGTAGGACATTGCTCTGATTCTTTTAGGAGGAGCTGACTAACCTGCAAGGAAGAGTGAAGAAATGATGGTGAAACCAGGCAAATAAACACAATGCTAATATTCAGTAGACTGCTCAGGTTCCCAAACAAGAATGCAAACTAGCTTACAGGCCAACTCTGAAATCTTCCTTTTAATACACATTAACTTTATGTGCTGCATTCCCTTCTGGTGATATGGAAAGAGCTCACACCTCTGGAAAGAGCAGCAAAGCTGTGTTATGAGAGAAAACTGCTAAGATCTCTGCCACAAATGCAAGATGGGTGATTCGTTTTCAACCTAGTAAGAAATCACACGTAGTAGTATTGGTATTAAAGGGCAAAACACCACAGATTGGGACAGAAAGGAAGAACCTTTCATAAATGGGAAAACTCTATAAACAATTCAATCCACTGGTACAGTGACACTAACTGCAATTTTTACCAGCTATAAGCAAAGCTGTTCTAATGGGATTTTCACCCTCTGAATTTGAACTTCAATGCACAAACTACAGTACAGCTAAAAATGCTTGATTAATAAAAATACTAATTTCTCCATTCTGCAAGAAATATATTTTTCAGTAGCCTTTCCAGAACATTATTTTTACAGTGCCAGAGATACACAAACTACTGAACAAACAAAAACAGCAATACAGAACACAGAATACTGAATGTATTGGGTGAAACTGCCCACTGAAAACTGGAAGTGGGTACAAGGAAGACAATGGTAAAATCAAGTACAGAGCTACTGTGGGTTTGACTAGAATCTCATGAAGAAACACACATGTAGTTTCCTTGGCTTAATATTAAATAAAGGATTAAGTCCTTTTCTGTAACAGGACATGAAAGAGGAAGATAAATGTTTCACCATGGATTACTTGGTATAGAATATTTGATGGACTATGATTTCAGTTTTGCAGAGGAGTATTTTAAGGATAAGTCAAATAATGAGGGTATGATGAGACTGTGTGCTTATGGGACACAGAAAAGATGACTTGAAAACAATAAGGAAAAAGAGAATGATTTAGCAAGAGAACGGTAAAATGTTCATGAGGCAATTTTAAGAAGCAATGAAAACACCTAGAAGACTGCACAACAGTCCTCTTTTTGCATTGCCTCAGAGAGGAGGTAAAAAAGAAAAAAAATCATATAAACAAGTAAAAATCCTCTAGAAGAAATCGCAATATAGACAAGACAAAGTTCAAGTGACAGGAGGGAAAAGTGATTTTAGTAGAAAAGCTTTGAATAGAGAGTGAACTGAAACATCACTTGAAACAGTATTTTTCACTTGACCAAGGTTTCTATTCTGGGCTCATGGTGTAGCAGTGCTCTAATTAACTATCCGAACCTCTTATTAAAACTGCTATACACAGATTTAAATTTTCTCATCTATATAAGGTATCCTTCCACACCAGTGCACTCATTCAGCCTGGAGAATGGAAACATGGCCAGTAGCCAAAGAATTCAATTTAAAACCTCTCCTTTTTTGAGAGTTCATGTCTGTATTTTATAGCTCTTCCCCTATGTTTTAGATCAAATTCAATATCAAAGTACCTACAGAAGTAATTTCAAAATGTTCACACACTGGTCTGAATAACAGCTCTAGCACTGGGGGGCTGTTGAGATTAATAGATCATATTTAAACTTCACTAGGCTGTGTTTCCTATCTGGACAAATTCTGCTACATATATCAACACTGTCTAGTTTTCCAGTGCAGAAATGCAGAACCTTTTTTTCTTTATTGGATGCTGGAGAGAAAGAGACAGAAATAAATTCTATGTCTTGGTATCTGTATAAGGAATGATTTTAAGCAGAGTACATTCCTCTAGGCTGCAAGTATGTTTTTAAGCACGGGACAGCACATCACTGGCTCAAGAACCCTTTTCCACAACCATCTCCAAGAGCAAGTGGCCAGTTCACTGATACACTGTAGAACTTCGCACGAGACTGGCGTCATGTAGGGCACTTCCTTATAACCCTATACAGCAAGAAAGGACAATGTAATTACTTGCATTTTCAATGAATATGTTACAACCCCCTGGATGCTACAAAGCTAAAAATTCCCAGATGACAGCAATTCAATTTTCTTGCCCATTTTCCACCCAAATCACGAACGATACGAGAATTCTTCCACTCTGCTCGCCCAGTCTTCGCTGAGAAAAAAAAAGGGCCCAGTTTCTCTGTGATGTGATTGTGACCTTTATATTCTGCACTAAATCTTCCCTAAAGCAAGATCATAAATAATTTTAAAACCTCCAATTATCAGCCATAGTAGCAGCATATCAATAGCACAAACCTCTACTCACACTTGACAAAAAGATTGTGATTCACTTGTAAGATAATCCTCAAGTGTTTAAACCTGCTTAATAAAACAAGGCCTAACATAAATCAACATGAGAATATTATATGGAAAAGACTTATGCTATTTGAGAAACAGCATGGCATGCTCTGTTAAAGGTAAGCTAATGTTTGTATTTTCATATCAGATATGTATGTCTGGTAAAGCCTTACAGAATTCCCCAACTTTGATGAAATATTAGCTAATAATACCAAGACAAAAAGTCACCTCCTTATCTTCTCAGAAAAGGATGTGCAAAGACTAGCAGTTAACAGAAAGTGTAACCGGAAGTAATTCTGATTCAGAATTTATTATCACTAGAATCTTCTAGAACTGATCACTGATGTGTAGAAGACTAAAGTAAAACCTTAGTATTTTACAATAAGAAAGACAAAGATGAAGCAAATCCTTCTTCCCAATACTTGAAGATTGTGGTCTAAGCAAATACATTCACAAAAAAAAAAAAAAATCTGGACCATCTGGTTCAATTTATCTTTGTGATTAAAAAGATTTTTTCTACTATTTCACATATGGCTAGCTAACCTATGCCAAATACAAGCTGCATACAAAGCTGAACTATGCACCATCTTTAAAATGTCAGTCCCCAAACGACATGTTCTTGCCTCAAAATTAACCCGACTTAGCAAAATTTCCTGTGTAACAAAACTCATAAAAAAATTTCAAGTCAACTTAATTAGGTATTTTTGATTAAACCAATGGTGCTTACATTTCGGCCCACAGTATCAAAAAGCTTATTGCTTCAATGACTATCTAACACAACAGATTTAGGAGCAAAACTTAGAAACAAAATGGCATTAGCCATTCCCTTTAAATTGCTTCTGAAAGGTAAATCAGGTAACAACTCTGAACCTGTCCATAAGCTGGTACACTACCAGTAAGGACTGATTTCCCAGGCACCAATTAGGACAAATGGACTTGCATTAGTAATAAGACACAAAATATTGCAAAATGACCATCCTGAACATCCCTAAAAATTACTACTACCAGTTAAATAAATCTAATTTTTAAAGACTGAATTAAATGACTGCTTGTAAAAATGCATCACTATCTACTGAAAATGTATCTGTTAAATAGTATTTTTGTTAAAAAAAAAGGTTTGCTTTTAATAACTTGGTACTTAGACAGAAAATTAGTTTTTTGAAAAAAAGTGTATTCAAATACATCCTCCCAAGCTAGCGGGATTCCCATTAGAAAGGCATAAGAACACATTTTTCCCTAGATTTATACATTTATATAGCCTCAATACATTGTACTTCTTAATTAATAATTTTAGAAATTATGCTGTAAGCCTCTTCAATGACATACGTGGATTAGTACACGATAAGAAAGTTTAATCAAAGGAATGCTTATATTAATTCATTCTGTAAAACCAATTTATTTAATACGAGTCAGTTGTCTCTCACTATACTGGGTACAATGGTAACTCAGTGTCACACACTGATCTATTGCAGGACATGTTCTCGCCTGCAGAAGGCAGCAGTGATCTTGAAAAATTCAAACCACAGAGCTAAATGCAAGTTCTGTCACCTCTTAAAGTAGTCCTAAAATTTGTGTTAACTCTGCAGAGTTTTATTTCACAGTAAATATATGCTGTTGTCTCTACTTTCTCATTAGGTTCAACAGCTACCAAACAGCCCCAGGAACAGGAGAGAACGGCTCCACATGAGAGACAGAATCACCCATGGGACCCATCCCTCCTCTACAAAAGTATTAACGAACCTGCCAAATTGGGATTAATCACCCAGTCACTGCTCCATAGGACATACCAGTTCTGCAGAACTACAGTATTTCCCAGCACATTCAGGAAAACGGAACTAATTGTCCCTACTGTAAAACAACCTATCAGTACAACAGAACAATACCAGATTGCTCTATCCTTGAGATGTCTCAGTATTAACACACACTTTTGACATTTAGAACCTAGGCATCAGTACGATTACTAATAGAGAAACTGCCACTACCAAGAAATGGAAACTAAAACAAAACCAAGAAATAGTAACCTCCTATGCCAGCAAACACACAATATGCATTACTTGACAAATTTGCATTTGTCAACTCCCTTGTGGTTAAACAGCATCCTCTTTCTGTAATGCACTTTGAGAGCACTTCAGTGGCAGTGGCTTGCAGAGCTCTTCCTCTTCATTATTTAAGTGAATGAAAAACATTCCAGTACTTTGCTTAAAATGCTGAGGGAGAAATTCCTTGCTAAGTTTTCATGCACACGTATTTTTGTGAGGTTTATGTGTAAGTTACTGAGAAGTCATTTAACTGAATAAATATTATATTTAGTAAAAAAATAATGTGATCAACTCATTTCCATTTAGGAAAGAACCCCAGCATGTACATCAAAATCCACTTAGGTTCTGTATTTTCTATGAGAAACCTTTATCTTTTCAGTACAACTGGAACAGTTTTATGGCTCCACTAATATGGAACTGCTGCTAAAAGCAGCACCTCAGATTAAGTACAGCATGATGCCTATTTTACACACCGCTGTATTTTGCAGCGTTTTCCCTTTCTAACTTTAGCTATTTTTTCAACAGTTCCTGGATTTGAGGTATCACAGCAGGTTTGTAACACATTCATCCCCTCTCATGCCCGTAGTCAGCCACATCAGTAGGTGATAATAGAATAACATTATTTATGCCATTTGTTTTCAATCATTCTCATTCCCTTATGCAGACATGAGACATACAGGTAATGCTCTCTTTATGTCAGGACCATCCTGTGAGTAGAAACTCTGGTGCATTGCATATACAAAGTATGCACTACTTTACAAGTACAGGCTACAAAGTGCTTTATGAAAAAGTTTTAACAGCTATTACTGCTCTTAGGTATCAGCAGACGATGGCATTGGGAAACGGGGAGCTTTGCTCATTATTGCCCAGTATATCAACACTACAAGATAAAAAATATACAAGACCTCAAATGCCAATCCAGGGTTGCAGAATGCTTCCCCAGATAAAACAGTACAAGCTTTGTGTATTTATGTACACAAAACAAGGGAACAATAAGAAAGAGATCATTCTCTTAAAACACCTTTATCAACAAGCAGATTCACAAACATTTTATCCTTGCTAAACTTAACTGTTAATTCAGTTGCATTACGTGTTCCAGCACATTTAACTTCTATTAAATATATACTTAAGTATTTTTGAACACTGCTTATCTTTCATCTTCTGCACAGGAACTATTTAGGAAAAAAGGCAATTTACAGATTTCTTCAAATACTCTGTAACTTTAATTCCCCACAAATGGCTCAATTAAACCAGTATATAACTGCAGTACTTCTCTGATCTTTGTGGCCAATTTGAATACATGTGTTTTTATATAAAGTTATTGAATCATATCAGTCATAATTATCAACCTCTTCACAAACCTCTACTCTAATTCCTTTTCTGTTGCTGCTGGGAACATGTAGGGTGTATGCTGGTCAAGAAAATATTTAAAGGTTGCTACATATGGTTTTGTTGCTGGTTTATTTGTCTGGTTTTTAACAGAGTAGAGAGAATTTTTCCAGTCTTAATTAAGTGTTTGTGTTTAAATTTGCCGCAGACTAGGAGCAGTCTTCTGGAAAAGAAGACAACACTGACAGAGAAACAAAGGATAGCTCCAGCTGGCTGCAGGCTGCCCAGGCAGGAACAGCACCGGAGTCTGGATGGACACTGCCACCACGTGGACTGATGAATTCCTGTGCCTGACGGGAGGGACGCACAGAATCATAGAATGGTTTGAGTTGGGAGGGGCCTTAAAAGGTCATCTGGTCCAACCCCCTTGCCATGGACAGGGACACCTTAGACACCACCAAACCAGGCTGCTCAAAGCCCCATCCAGCCCGGCCTTGAACACTTCCAGAGATGGGGCATCCATGGCTTCTCTGGGCAATTTATTCCAGTTTTTCTTCACCCTCACAGGAAAGAATTTCATCCTTACATCCAATCTAAACCTGCCCTCTGTCAGTTTAAAGCCATTCCCACTTGTCCTATCATTTCATGCCCTTGCAAAAAGCCCCTCTCCAGCTTTCCTGTAGTTTTGTTCCCTTTAGGTACTGGTGTGGTGTGTAAGCCTGGACTCACACAGACCACTTTTTCTACATTTGTGGTGTTTTCTGTTTTCCTGGGAAGGAAATTATGAACAGCCTGAAAATAAGGTTTTATGAAACTTTATTAAAGGATCCTGAAATCCAAACTGCTACTTCTTTGCAGTATAAACAGCATTCACATTTAAGCTTTGATCCTCTGTTAGTGAAATGAGGACTTTGGTATGTTGCTTGAGTTCTGAAACCAAAGGCATTTAATTTTAAAAAGTATGTATTTATGCCTGTTTCTTAAAAAAAACCCCAAACTGATCCAAAACACCCCCCCGCCCTCCCAAAAAAGCCCAGTCCTTACCTAGACAAACAGTAAGTCTGAGATGACACATTTACTAAAATGGGGAAAAATGTTCTGTGGCCACCAGGAATCATCAGAAATCAGAACTCAGTAAGAGCAATAAACCAAACTAAGAACCTGTCACAAATGACTTATTATTATATTGTTCATATTTTCTTCCTTTTTTTCCTTATAATATATATAATAGCTTCTATGCCCTTAGTCATACATAACCTTGATGACATGGCCTTAGTGTGCAACATCAAATCTGGTTTAGTGGCTAGTGAACAGAAGCAGGTCACTTCTGAAAGCAGATGTCTCCTAAATCTGTAAGTCATTTATATATAACTGTAAGCTTGACTTTACCTTTGAAAAAATATATTGCTCTGCTTGTTCATTGAAGTTCATTATTTTATACCAATGATGTATTTATATCAATATACCGATGGTAAGACAACTAACACTGTCAAATATGCGACTCTTACTATAATTGCTGGATATACATATTTCTGCTCAGAATTTTTCTATTCACACAGTAAATCATTAAACCAGTTTATCAAAGACAAATAGTAAACTGATATATTTACTCTTTCAAGTATTCTAAATATCTATCAACACAGCATGACTAAAAACTTAATTGTATCATGGTGGATCATGTTATGTGACATAGTAAGATGAAATTGTAATACTATTAAGGTTGTATTTCTAATTAATATATACATAGTGATACTACTTTGGCATAAATAGTTACTTCACCATGCTTAAGCTCAAAAAAATCCTCCATGTAGGCAAATATGTAGTGCTAGTGTCTACCCAACACTGTCTTAAAGGACTGAAAGGAGTAAACCAGCAGCCTAAGCGTTCCCAGGACAACAGGCAAGTCTGAGGAGAATCAGGGAGGCCAGCCTCAAGCTCCTGATCTGCACAGGGGCTGGAATTGAGCAAAAATGCAATGAAAGATGATTGAAAAGAACCTGAGAGTGAAGTAGCTCAACCAATGTTTATCAATTGCATGAATTTATCCTGCTGAGCCTGGAAACAAAAGACATCACATATACAGGGGAAACTTCTGCCTTTAGATAACTTAGTAAATACCAGTAACTTGTCTGTAAAAGACTCAAAATTCAACATGAAACCTGGTGTCTAGTCAATGAACAGGAAATACCCATGTTTCTTTAAACAGGTTTGACAAGTTCTATTTGAGAAAGGATGAAGAGAAACTGTAAAAATAAGTCCATGTCAGTTATTACTTTTCTGAATAAGAACCCAACACAAAACTAGCCACAGCAGATCACAACAAAGATCCATTTAGGCCTAGTATAATTTTTCAAATGGTGGCCAAAAGCATACATAATACTGCTTCTTCTATTCAAAATGGATGGGGTTTCTATATATTTGGCACTGCCTCCACATCTGCTCTTTCTCCTCTTCAACACAAACACTTCTAATACCCACAACATACTCTGGTAAGTTCTCCAACTCAGCTACCTGTGAAGAACAACATCTTTTGATCTTGCTGAATCAGGGGCTTGGTAGATTCCCTTGTGAACCCTCACCTCTGCTGTGGGGAGAACAGACAGAGCACCTCTGCCCATTCTTTTCCTGCCTCTCATCATTCTACAGGCCTTCATCAGGCTCCTCAGACATCCCTTTCCAGGATGAATTTTGAAGTCCAGCTTTCTTGGTCATTCCTCATTTGGAAGTGGGTCTGTGTCTGTGACCAGTTTTGTTTTACTTCTCTGAATCTCACTCATTTTAACTCTGTTTTCTGAGCTGGGAGACAGAGCAGGAGTGACTCAATCAGGATGTTCAGGGTGAACCATGGAATAACACAGTGGTATGACAGTATTCTTTGTTCTTTACTTGTTTCTCAGTAATATTTACTGTTCATTTTATCTTTTTCACTGCTGCTTAACACTGTTGTTATATTTTCATTGAACCGCTAATCTTAAATACAAAATGCTCATTACAGAGAGCCCAGTATTTCATATGGGAATTTAGGATTCTCTTTATGCTATCTGAATCCCTCTACCTACACTGAACTCATGTGCCAGTACGTTGCGTTATCCAGTTACTCAGTTTTACAGGGGTCCTTCAGCAGCTTTTCATAGCTGACCCTAGCTTTACTACCCATGTCCAGGCAAACACTATCACCTTGTTGTTCACTGCCTTTTCTAGGCTTGACATGCATATTCTAACAGTTCAGAAGCCAAAACTACAATTATTCCAGTCTTGATCGTAAGTTCACTAAAACTGGTGTCCTGGATCAAACTGATCCCACTCACCCAGTGCTCTGCCTTCAACAGTGGCCATCAGAGATCCCCCTTTGGGAGAGCACATGAGCCTCTCTGCTTCCTGCAGTCCATTCTCCACACACACCCCAGTAGCCACTACAGTACATTGGGGACCTCCCTGAGCAGCTCTTTTAGCAGCCCCTCAACAGACTTCTTGTCCGCTTTCTAATGCCTTCCTATACCTGCTCACACTGCCATCACAGTGGCCCTGTCATCCTTCCCTGTATCCATCTGAAACCCAACAGCCCCAGCAAGCAACTCCCATTTCAACGCCTCAAGACTGGATGAATAACTCTCACTTTATTCACTGCCTTCATTGTGTAAGTCTTGGTCATGCCCTAGCAATCTCCTCTGTGAACAATCCTGACTTTCCAGTCTTTCCTCTTAAGGAAGCTGATCCCCTTGTCCCTTTCGGTTGCCCTTCCCTATCCCACTGTATCCTTCTTCCAATGCAGACACTGGAACCATACACACTACCCCAGATACAGGTGCACCAGCTGCAGCAAAAAATGGTACCCTCTCTCTTCTTCTCTCTAAGGACAGTCACCATTTTCCTGGCTCTCTGGCTGCCACAGCACACTGAGCTTAGGTTTTCAGGGAACATTCAATGGTAACTCCAAGCACTTTCTCTTGATTGGTGGCTGCCAGTTTTGAGTTCACAACCATGTGAGCATGGTTTAGATTATTCTACCCAAGACGTCATCTTACTTTATGCACACTGAAGCTCATGTGCCATCTTTCTGCCTCCTTCCTTTTTTTGGCAATTTCTTTTTGCCTTCTTCATAATTTTTCAACTCAACCACTTCTGCATGTAAGAAATTTCTTTGATGCTGTAAGCATCCAGTCTCCTCAAAAGCCTCTGGTAAGGTACTTAGTTTTAATGCTTCCTGAAGATCCACATCACCTGTACCTACAACCCTACTCAGTAACCCGAGTAAAAGCTGATGAGCCTTGGATGTAGCAAGCTCTTTGAAAATGTACCTGATCTCAGCCCCTAACATGTAACACGGATAGGCATATTCTTCTGTGGATAAAAACCACCAAGGTGAAGAAGACAGACAAGCATTTTACACCATCCATGGGAAGCCCATACACCAGAAGCCTTTCCTGAAATGTGCTGCTGCCCTTCTGTCACCATCCACTATTGCTGGTCAGACGCTCTTAAGAGGTCTTGAGCATGCTGAAAGAATATCCTCAGTGAGCATTACAGGATTTATGCCTTTGAGTTTATATTATAAAATTCAGCTGATGTAGCTGCATTACTTGGATGTCAGAAATTTGCTGACTGACAAAACTGGTGTTTAAGCAGCTCTGTTCCACTCAGCCAACTGAAATTTTATTGATAAAGTAAAAGAACAAATGCCACTCGGAAAAGTGGTGTTGATACATGAATGAAAGCCAGAATCTAAGTCCTGGAAGTACAGACATGGCTGCAGTGAGGGACTGCACAAGATAAAACCTTTTTTTCCACATATTTAGTATCACCTTTAAATAGCAAAGCAAACCACAACAAAACCGACCATTTCAGTATTTGTGCTCTTGACTTAGAAACACAATAGAACACTCACAATGGAAATTTGGTGGAACAAGCCCATGCATTCAAGACAGGCCTGTCACCTACTCTAACAGCATTCTATGGACGGTCTCTCCAGAAAGCTCAATGCTTCAGGGATCGTGTATTTCACATAACATGTATAAACCAATGCCTTATAAAATATCTTACGTGCTTATTAACTGATCTATCTGGAAGTGGAATATCCACAGCTTGAGATCATGTGGGAAGATATTAACTGACAGACTAATCAAAAGAAAAGAGTGGCAGCCCTCAAAATTCCAGCATACCCAAATCCCTAGAAGAGCCTCTAGTAGTAGCTCACTCCTTGGACAACAGAGTATCTCAGGTCCTGAGCTGCAGATGAGGACTTCAAGGCCACATGTGCTCAAACATTAAGTTCAAAAGAATGTGAGGTGAGATAATACAGTCAACTTAAAGCATTGCTTCACATCCCTAGCTCTTGCTGATGAGACAACTTTACCTAAATGTCATGGGTTAGCCAAAACCTGCTGAGAGGAAACGTGTTGCTGATTACAGATCAGAACCGAATTTTAGAGTACCCTCTTGCAAATTCACACTGCTCTGCTAAGAAGACAGCAGATGCACATACTACACTTCAACCTTCAACTCATCTCGGCTTACTCTTCACGCCTTTTCTTCAACACAAAAAAGACAGCAATTAGCCATTGTCATTTCCTGATTGTCACCAACCCTACTATTCAGACTGCAAACATTATATAAATATTTTTCTTCTAAAAAACAATTTAAGTTCTTGCCAATAATCTATTTCACAAACGAACAAAAAAGAAAAACTGATCCATAGTATACAGGTAACACTAAGCTCAGGACTCTGCTGCAGCAAACAAAAACATTATTTTTACAAACCAGTCACGTTCCATCTAATAAGTGTTTGGTTTTTGCTCTTCCTTGACCTTTTGGAAGGCTGGTCCTGAATATCAGTGCTCTCTGATGCTTAGAAATTTTCATATATTATTAATCCTAAAATTTATGTTAAATTATTCATGTATTAACATCATCCTTCAGCTCAATTTATTCACTTCATGGTGTTTATCTTGACACTTAAATAAAAAGCAAAATTTAAATTATTCTGCAAAATTTTAAAAAGCCAAATGCCTCTTCCAACACTCTTAATTTCCCTGCTTGACCTTAGCATATCTTCCTGTTTCTCTTCCACTTTTTAACTGAGAATGATTAACATTATACAAAGAATTCTAGAGTTCTGTTCATGGATAATAGTAACTCCTTTAACTGGATCACTGTAGTCAGCATTTACTTTTTCCACAATTCAATATCTTGTAACTACCTAACATTCTTTGGTTTTGCGTTGCTTTCAACCGGTAAGAATTTCTTCCACAAATTTTTTACTTGCAAGGTTACAACTGTAAACCCTCATTCTTTAAATTGTTATTGTACCTACTTCATACTCTAGTTCTCAGGATCACCCAATTCTTTCTGCATAGTACTATAACCCTCTTCTATATTGCCAATACCTCCCAACTCTTCATTACTACCAAATTAAGACAGCGAAGTTTCAAATACTACATCAAGACCTCTATTAAATATTTAATAAGATTGGTCTCAAGACTGATCTTCAAAGAACTAATTTTATACCCTCTGATACTCAGACGTGATGGATTTTCGATTCAATATTACCCACCATAGTTTGCCTCTAGTTACTTCCCTATCCTGTCAACAATTCAGGTGTTATCCCTACCTTTTCACCACAATAACAACGTGCAGCAGCTTTAGTGTGGTCTAGAAAATAAAAAACGGAACTACTCCATTTCCCTTAAAAACAGTAATTGCTTCATCAAGAACAGTTATGAGAGCAGGTTAAAATACGTACTTCAGTTTCACTTATCTTGTTTTCTCCTGGAAAGCACGTTCAAAGCTGCACACTTACCAACGCCTTGTCAGCAGGGCGGCCGTGTTCCCATTCCCGTCCCCGTTTCCCCCCCTCCCGTGAAGGCTGGCACTGCTCCCGCTGTTCTCCCACCAAACGGCACCATAGCGCTCCACCTCTCCGGCTCCCGGGCCGAGCTCTGCCGAGGGCCCGTCCCCGGTCCCTACCAGGGCCCGGCACAGCCCTAGCGGGGGTGACAGCGCCCTGCCCTGCCGCGCCCTCCCCGGCCTCCCGCTGCCGCCGCGGCCCCGCGAGGTCCCGGCCCCGCTCCCGCCGTACCTGCGCGGGGCTCTCGGGGGGCGCGCGGGGCCGGGCGGAGCGAGCGGCCGAGAGGCGGGGCGGGTGCGCGCGCCCCCTCCTGGGCGGAGGCCGCCGCCGCCGCGCGATCCGTGACCATCCGCCGCCTCACGGCGCGCCTTGGCCGGGGCACCGGGACGGGACGGACCCGCGGTGCGGTGCCGGCCCGCCGAGAGGCAGGAAATCAGGAATAACGTGGCCAGCAGGACCAGGGCAGTGATTGTCCCCCCGTACTCGGCTCTGAGGAGGCCACACCTCGAGCACTGGGGTCAGTTCTGGGCCCCTCAATTCAGGAAAGACATTCAGGAGCTGGAGGAAGTCCAGAGAAAGGCAACGGAGCTGGTGAAGGGTCTGAAACACGAGTCTTGTGAGGAGCAGCCTGGAGCAAAGGAGGCTCGGTAGTGATCGTGTTGCTCTCTAGAACTCCGTGAAAGGAGGCTGTAGCCAGGTGGGGGTCGGGCTCTTCTCCCAGGTAACAAGTGACAGGATGAAAAACGCCACCCCAAGCTGTGCCAGGGGTAGTTGGGGTTGGACATTAGGAGAAATTTCTGTACAGAAAGGGCGATTAGACACTGTCCAGGAAGGTGGGAGAGTCCCCAGCCCTGGAGGTGTTTAAGGACTTAAAGACTGGACCATGGTGTGGTTGATAGGGTGGTGTTCCAGCAGAGGTTGGACTCGATCGAGGTCTTTTCCAACCTACCTGATTCTCTAATTCTGCCATTTTGACACTGCAGTGTGTGCTATCCCTACAACACCACAAAAATCAGCAAGCTAACAATTCAGGCAAAAGTACAGTGCCTCTGTTCCTACCTTGCTTTAGCACCAAGGTTCGCTGAGTAAAAGTGAATGGGGGCGGGGGTGAGAGGGGAGAAATGGTGGGGACTGAAGTTATTTGACTTCACCCAAAATATTAGTGTAGCTTTTTTTTTTGGATGGATGATACTTCAGCAGGTCACTAAGTGAACCACAACAGTCTGGTCTGCTTGGAAGGATCAGAGGAAATGCGTGCCCTTCCCAGACAATGCCTAGGTGGCAATAGCCTGCTCAACCATCACACCAATTACAGACACTCACAGAAACATTATAAACTGATACATAAATACTTTTTCCCTGCTAATAGAGTAGCACCTTTTCCTGTCAACCCCGCCCTTTCTCTTTGAACAGTGTCTGGAGAAAAACAAAACAAAACATAAAAGCAGAGCCTCAGCACCCATTCTCATTAGTAACTAGAGTTGTAAAAACTCTAAAGAACAGTGCACAGTCAAGGAATTACACTGAAGGTTTTTGGGGCTTTTTTTGCTTTATAATTCAGGACTTCAACAATGGGTTTATTATTTTCAGACAATTCATTTTGAACGACAGAATCTAAAATAAATTATTAAGGTCCTCTTCTCTTATTTTCTCAAATACACAGTCATCTTCATTTGGCCTAACTAAAAATCTTTTCCTTGAGATAGAACCCAAATTAACTACATGCAGTGGAACAAATAAACAGTTAGAAGGGCATGTGCATTTCAACAAGCATAGGTAGATACAAACATAAGCTAGAAAATGTCACATAATACTGGTCTGGTTGATCTCTGAGGTATTTCAGAGAGAACAGAATTTTTTTTTTTCTGCTGAGATAGAACACAAGAACAGTTGTTTCTGCTCTAAGGCTTATTACAATGTACTGTACGTGTCGATTGAACAGTTCCAAATGCGCCACCATCGATGTTATTTGGCATTAGAGTGACCACAAGGACATATATGCAGGTGCTTTAACTGCCTAATAGGCCTTCTGAGTTAGATTGACTTCTGTTAATCACACATTCTGTAACCATAACAACTGCATAAATGTTACCTTTCAACACTACTTTTCCTAAAGGCTACCGAGTACTGTCTGAAGATTCTGAATACCATATCATCTGGCAGGTATAAGCAGGCAAATTATACTATTCTGTTGCCTGTATCTGCCTTCTTCTGTTGTATTAAGGAAATCTATGGCACTGATTTTTCTTCTTAATATATGTTTGTAAAGTAAATGTCCTGAAAATCTAATAAAAGTGTCTATCATGAAGCTATGGTAACCACGCTGCAATAACTAACATCAAGGCATTAGGAAGCTGGAACCAGGTTTTGCATACATTATCTCTGTAAAAGTTATTTCATGCCTGTTTCAAGATTTCTAAAAGACATAACAGCAGAATTGCCTAGGTGCAGGCACTTCTACATCACAGCCTCACTATCTACACAGTCCATCTATGCTTCTTCGTTCTCCTGCTAAATCTTACTGCTGCACTAGATTGTGTATTCAGACAAGAATTTTCAGGCTGTTATGCTCATCTTGTAGTATCATGTACTCTCTACAGGATAAGAAACAAAATAAACCTTACATTTTTCTTCTCATGAGTCAGCAGGAAATATTTGGTATAAAATTTCCAGAGTCTTTCAACGGCATCAGTTAAACTTTTCTCCAATTCAGAGCAAAGATTTCTAAGACTCTTGGGGATGCTAATGCCAAAATTATAAAGACCCAACTCAACACTTTTTCAAATGAGAATGTACAAAAGATAAACTTTTAAAACATTTTTCAAGCATCTTGCTTGAAAGAAAAATAGAGAAATAGCAGAGAAAATCATTAAGAACCATAACATTGAGATCACAGCATTTAGAAGCTAGCTAAGAATGGTTTAAGATTTTATATTAATTCTTTAAAAACACAGGTTGATGTGTGAAGACCTAAACCACTTCAAATTTGCTGTATAAAATTACATATACTGTTCCATACTACCACTGTTTAACTCAAGAGCATACCTTGACTGGCTTTAACAGCTCTATTCTAATTATCAGCTTTAATTTTCTTAGCTCACTGAGTTTTGTATCAGCAGCCAGACACAGCTGATAAGCTCAGTGGTTTTCTGTTGCCCTGTCCAAGGCTGCTGTTCTCGCAAAAAAAAAAAAATTTAAATATGTTCAGGTCAGAGCAATGGCCTCAAGCCCAGAGTGCCACAGAACTTAGTCCTTGCTAAAACTTCGCCACAGCAAAGCCACTAAACCACATCCTTCAGTCTCCAGCACAGCTGCAATTCTATTCAGAAAATGTTGTCAGTGTTGTTTCTCTTAATATTATTTGCAAGTTATTTGTGAATGCTGAAGGCCACACCAAACCTGGAATCTCATCTCCAGTGGTAACAAGTACAGAGCACTTCAAAGAAAGGGGCAAGTGAACCCACTACACAGTTTAATCGATTTGCTTACTGAAGAGCAGTTAGTGATTGGTTTTATGGTTTCTGAAGGTACAGCAACATCACTTTTTTTAAATTCAGATTGAGTTTTTAGAAATATTTTTTTTTAGAAATGTTTTTCTTCAGCCAATCACACACTGTAACAGAGGTATTTATTTTAATTCACTTTACATTATTCCCCTTCATTCAACAAATTACTTGAAAGAGCAACATCTTTTAGTCATTTAGCTGTTCAGGAACCATCAGCAACGGATACTGATTCCTGCAAATGAACTTGGAATTGCATATTTTAGGTGATGGGAATGTCTGTGTATGGATATGTAATGTTAAATTTTCCAAATGGGTATGATTCTCAACTAGAGAGAAAAACAAATGCATAAACAATCCTAGTGTGGAATCTAAGTACGAGTCTGTAAAATATATCAGCAGGTGCATATGGATATACATACCTGATCTCCAAATATATTCTGTCTTTCTGTAAATTTCAAATGTGTCATTCAGAAACACTTGCAATAAGCAAATAAAATGAAGCAAGGTGTTGAACCCATCAAGCTAAAATAAAATTTTTTATTCAGACATGTTTTTTGCCCTCTTCGTCCTCCCAAAATTCAAGTTTTCCTCCTTTTCCTACCCAAAGAAGTTCTTACTAAATTTTTTAGAAGTTTACCTAACCAGAAAAACAGAGGTTGGGCTAAACATCACAAGCAAGTACACAGTGTTTTTACATCTTGGAGACAATTTCTCACTCACTAACCTGTTTCTGTTGGATGATGGATTTCTTACTATTTTTCATCTATTCAGGCATCTTAATCTCTGGAACAGATTGACAAATGTAAATTTAGAATAAGCTGAAATGTTCTTCCAAGTACTGTAATAAAATATGCTGAGCAATTCAGCATTCAGTTACAACCAGCAGCAACAGTGTAGGAAATGAACTGGGAGAGTGGCCCTTCTCTCATAATTTCTCTGTTTTAGTACAAACACCTATTAACAGCTGATTAGTTACATAATGAATGCCAATCTTAATAATTAAAAGTTTACGTCTATGAGGTCCAATCTTTCCCAAGATTAAAATTGGTCTTTTCTTCTGAATCAGTTATAGTTTAAAACTATGAAATAACATGATGTTCATTGCCTCACTGCTCACTCTAATCAGCATGGGCCTACAAGATCACACATGGTCTTTTATTTTTCCCTCTTCAGACATTTTCAGTTGGCAGACAAAGTCTTTAGATATCACAAGGTTAAACAAAGACACTACTAATGCTGGAAATAATTTTTTTAAATATCAATATCTAAACATACTTCCATCCTGAAAGGCCCACACAAAAGACAGAAGTATTTTAGCTGCAAATCAGATTTTTAGTTTATTAACACTTCTAGTTAAAATCAAAAATTTTCTCAGTGTGAATGTCACAGATCTCAATTTGGTCTAACATTGCAGCAGATGGAGCTAGCAAGTGAAGTGGGGAAAAATTGAAAGCCAGAAATGGATATAACAGGGTAGTGCAGAACATACAAAAAATTATACCATCTATATCCTTACCATACTCAGAAAAAGTCAAAGGCAAGGAGAGAGAATGTAAAACATATTATTAAAGCTGTGATGAAAAACCTTCTAACATTCAGAATATTATTTCAGTAAAAC
Source organism: Corvus kubaryi (assembly GCF_017639235.1). NCBI lineage: Eukaryota > Metazoa > Chordata > Aves > Passeriformes > Corvidae > Corvus > Corvus kubaryi. Next base: position 15,586,211 of record NW_024581127.1, read on the forward strand.
TGAGCAAAGATGTGCTTTTTAATCAATTAATCCTGGACTGAAATCTTGGAATGTGCAAGATACTTTTCCTCAATGGTACTTCTCTCAGCACAGTTGTAAGAGTGATAGAGTAGCAGTCTTATCTCATATTAAATACAAATTCCTATACCAACACACATGCTCACCATTTCTTGGCCTTTGGCTGCCTTCATCATCTGTTCTGATACCATTTTCTTCAAGCAGCTACTGAACAAAAAGGTCTAAAGACCAGAGAACTTTCTGATTTCTTCAAAATGACATACTTGACTCTTCCACTCCTTCTCCAGGAGAAAATTACAGTCCCTAACTACTGAACTATCATTTTCCTGACTCAGTTAATTTGACTCTCTTCTTAACATCCTTATAGTGCAACAAACGAGCTGCAGTTCCTTGTGCCCCAGCCTCAGCATGACTAACCCTGTAAGATTACATTTTACTCTGATCCTTTCCTAAAAGGATTGAGAAATAACCTGCTTTGTGTACAAAATTATCCAGTTTCATGTGCCTGAGTCATTGTCCTCAAATTGGAGCTCCAGTGTGTCGTCTTTACTATCCTTTGCAGCACCCTGGAAAAACAAACAAACAGAAAAACCAACCAGAAACCCTCTAGCCAATGAACACAGGGAGCAGCTAAAAACAGCATTAATGTGTTCAGCCTTAAATCAGAATCAGTCAATTAGGTTCATTTTATACAGTATACAAATAAAACAGCTGAAATCTCTACCAGAACACTCTCCCTGTGGGAAGGAGCAAGTGGGAGGTAGGAAGGGGGAGTCTTTGTGAGCATAAACCTGGCTAAAGGAGTTATTTTGCTCCCTCACAAAACTCTGACTACTCTACCTCCAAAAGGAGAGGAAAGGGACAGGTAAAGCATGACATGGAATGCTAGGAAAGGAAGAAAATGGCAGAGTAAAGCAAGATATTTCACTGCTGTAAAGGCTGCCAAGGGAGTATGTTTCAGAAGAGGTTTGGAGGGGAACATGGGCAAGTGGAAGAGATTTAAAACACATCATCCCCTTCTCCCCAGACCTTCCAACCTTATTTTTCATGAAGAGGAAGTGAATGTAGATACAAAGTCAGTGAAGTACTTATAAGAAGAGTAACCTGCCAAATTCTTAACCTGTTGATTTTAAAGCTGACCTCTTTGATTTGGTTAGTAGGTGGTGTTATACAGCAGCTGATCTCATCATTACCAACATGGATGTCAGCTGAACAGCTTTCTTCTGGATAGTCACAAATAAAAGGATCAAACATTAAGCTGAACATACCACAGAACTGCATTTCTCAAATCTGCATTGGGAACTGCACCAAAAAGACAGAACTAATGCAATTTGCTGTAAAGGCAAGTAGGTCTAGTGATTTGGAGAGAAAAAAAAAAGGAAAAAAGAAAAGAAAAAGTGCTATAAGAAAAATGTTTAAAATTCCTAATACTCTTTCTTCTGGAAGGACACAGATTCACCACAATAGGTTCAGTGCTTGATTCAGAGAATAGTGCTCACAGTCCAGAGTTAGAAACTTGATTTTTTTTTAAACGGGATATGATGAAATGGGTCTTTTGGATGATTATCAGATATGATGACAGTAAGAGATAAAAATAACAAGTAAGAAATACTGTGAACAACAGACCCAGCAGTCTGAATTTTCATCTGGTTGCCTAAGCTGAATGACAAACTTTTGGACCTGAGTTTTGCAGAGAAGAATAGCATTCAGTCGAAAACTTCTTCCCAGTCCTTGGGATCCAGCTCATTCTGTTGGGATTTTTTAAAAATATCAACAGAAATAGGAATCTCCTTTTCTATTTGGTCATTCAGTATCTTACCAGGAGATGGGAGACCTGGGTCTCTAGTTCAAATGACTCCACAAAACCATGCTCTGTTTTTGAAGTCACAGCCCCTAGTACCATTTCTTAAAAAAACCCACTCCTTTGTTCTGTTTAAATTGATTTTTTAAATACCATTTTACCTTTGCTTTGTTTATATTTTTTGTAGAAATTCAAGTTCCTACATCTGCTCGTCTGTTGATTTAACCCAATTCCTCTTAACTTCCTGGATTGCCTTAAAAGAATTTTTAAAAATAGCAGCAAAAGTCAGCAAAAACATATTTCCTTTTACATAAACATTTAGAAATACATAGAAATAGAAAGCTTGTGGTTTATTTTGGTTTTTAAACAAGCTTTTTAAACAAAGCCTTTGATTTTAGGACAAATTCACTCTACACTGTTCTTTCCTCATGAATTAATAGTTTCCTAAGTTGAGTGTAGGTGTACAATTCAACACACCTACAGCTCACTTACATGCTCTCATATCGTGGCAGAGTGCCTACATCTTAGGAACATTAGGATACATATATCACCTTGAAAATACAGTGGATAGATACCTAAATGTGTCCTTTTTGTGTAATATTTTTCCCATGCATAAGACATAGGCGAGTTAGAATCTCTAACACAAGGGTTTGAAGGAGAAAAAACCGAAAACACCAGCAAGCCCACTATCAACAACAGCTATATCCAACACTTAGAAAAGTGCCACAAAGCAATGCCAACAGGAACCATTTCTAAATATGTCAAGCATTTGAATAATTTAACGTGGAAAAGGTAACCTTAAAGTTTACAAAGTCCTTTCAGTTTTACCTGCATATGTAGCAAGTTCAGTGAAGTTCTGCAATCCATCAGCAGTGTATCGAGAGAAGGATCCCAAGCCAAGGGGAAAAAAGTAATAAAACATGAAGAAATGCTTCTGTTGAATGGTGGTTTGATTTTTTTCAGCTAAATAAAATGGGAACACAATCCAGAAAGATGTCATTACTTACCAGATTAAAAACCACCTAGCCAAACAACAGATGTGATCTTGAAGTGTGTACTGTACTCATTCTTTATACATTGTAGCAGAATGGAAATAAACTAGAGTCAGGTTATCCAATCTCTCCACTTTGATTTTGGTAGTACCAAGCACAGAAGTTACATAGAGCTAACATTTTTCCCTCCTTTTCTCAAACAGCTCTGGGTTTCTCTACACAGTAGTTGGTAAGGCTCCTAGAGCAGCCACTGCCATGCTGCAGTGCTGGCATACAAGACCTAGCCTGAAGCCAGCTAGCTGCACCACCAACCACTGTGGAGCTGCAGCAGGCTGAGGTCAGTGCAGCAGCAGAGCAAACTGAACACTCAGTGATCCACGTGCTGGGGGCACAGCTGGCCTGAGCCCTTTGATCTAAAGCAGCCTGGGTAAATCTCCACAACCGTACAATTGGAGCAGCACAGGCTCCACAGCCAATACAGATGTATCACTTGCACTACTCCGGGTCCTGCAGCCCAGACAGCCCCATTTCCTACCTTTGGGCTTGGAGCAGTGCTAGATGGAGAAGTATCTACTCAGACAGTTTGCCATAGCTGAGAAGCATGCAGTTATTTCACTGGACTGCTAGCTCTGCAGTTCATAAAGGCATGTATAGGGAAACAGAGAAGGATTAATAGAGGCCAAGCTCTACTGCAGTAGATTTAAACCAGACGAGTTACCACCATCAAACAACAGGTTCTTGAGTACCTTCAAGCCAAGCAACTTTCCTTGTTGCCACCAAAAGACATGGTCTGTTCTTCCTCTTCTGCTCCTTTCATTCGTCTGCTGCAGTCAATACAACTCACTAAGCAAGCAAAAGTAGATTTCTTTTTTTTTCTTTTTCATTGTAGGGAGAAGTAGACCAGAGCACAACTGCAGCAAGGAGCCATTAGACTGGCCCTGCTATACTGCCTAACTGCCCCCTCGGGGCACTCTGACAAATGGGACCTTGGCACCAGGCTCCCTGTCCCCAGGGTTTATCCTCACCCACAAGTCAGCATTACCATTTGCTGCAAGCAAACAGAACCAGGGGACTGACTCAGGCCAAAAATAGGCCATCAAAACCAAATAAAAAATAAAGAGCCAGTATTTTTAGACCAGGTTAGCTCACCAGTCCAGTTCACCACTGTCTGCCCACACAATTCCACCAGCATAACTGAGGGGTAGCCCAAGGAACAAGCAAATGAAAGGGGAGGAGTGCTCTGCTGTTTAAGCCAGGCCACTTACCAAAAGAAATGCTCAAGCTATGGTCTCAGGTATTATGTATATTAGTGTATAGAAATGAGCACTTCAGATGAAAAAAAGTAATCCATCTCTGCCCAGAGGGGCAGCTTACAACTCAGAACTTGAAGTTCTCTTCTATATTGTTTACGGGTATATTTTTATTTGTGGCCACTGCATTGTGCAAGTATAAATATTAAGAGGCAAGGAGCCACAAAACACCTCTCTATTATTCTGAAAGAAAGAGGGAATAAATAGCTAGCTACAGTAAAGGACCCTTCAGGAGTACTACAGTGCTAAAATTTAAAACATGCAGCACCACAGAAACCAGTTGATTCCAATTAAAAATTGGCCTCGAAAAAAAAAAATCCAACAGTCAAGCTGTTGAAACTTGAAGGCTTCATAACTAAGTTATTCAAGGGATTTCCTTCTCTGCTTGTAGTAGTTGTCATGCATCTTAGTAGTTTCACTTAAGCTTCTTGCTCACCACTTTCTGATCCCAAGCTTACAGTGCAACTCCTTCATGCTCTGAAGACTCACATAAGGAAGTTCAAGTTCTGCCACTTTTTCGCCACTGGGAAAAGAAGAAAAATCACAGAGACATTTGGTGAAATCTAGTGAAATAGCTCAACTACTTTCATGTATTGTACTAGTTTGAAAACAAACCAGTGGGAGGCACTAAGTCAGAATAACAATTTAATGGAAATTAAAGAAAAAGGGGAAAAAAAAGGTAGAAGAAAACACTGTCAAACTGACAGAGTCAAGGTACAACCTGACACCCTGTTAGGCAGGGTGGTGGTAGCAGTCTGGTGGAATGGTGGCTGCAGTCCTCTGAAGCAGTGATCCTGTAGTAAAACAGTCTGCTCTTCCTCAGGAAGTCCAGTGGTGGCTGTGTAGCTCCTGTCCTCTGGAAATCCAGTGGGAAGCCCGTCTCTCTGGTGTTCAGCCTCAGATTATATCCACGATGGGATGCTTGGTTCCTCCCTCTGGGCGGAGCATCTCACAATGTGAGATGACACGAGTCATGAGGCCAAGTGTTGATTAGGCTCATTAACAGGAGATAGTCCGGAGGGAGTTATCTCTGAGTCAGGCGGCAGGACAATGGTGGGCAATTAACAGAAAGATAGTCTGGGGGGAGGAGGCAAGGAAACACTGCCCCACCTGGTTTCAACGGCTCCTGAGGATGGTAATAGAATACACTGCAACCCAGGACATGTATCAATTATTGCTGGCTAGCAATGTGCTTTTAGAGAAGAAAAACAATACAAATTCTGGAGTAAAGTAAGGAGACAAGCTAATTACAGGACACATGGGTGCAAACTTCCAGGACTGGTGCTTTTCTGGAACAGATCACCAGATGAGATGCATAAAATGTCAATGTACAGCAAGAAAAGCATGTCACTCTTCAGAGATCACTACTTTTCTGCTTATTTTTTCAAAAAATGTGAGTCTAATAGGCCCAAACCTGTAACCATTTAATTTTAAGCCGATAGCATGATTCAGCAGAACACTTAAACATACCTTTTCGAGCCTGTGAGCATCTAAACATTTTTTGGCAGTGGAATGTGGATTACATTTGGACTTGATGTATTTGTGAGGATTATCAAAGATGCATAGAAATGTAATCAACTGAAAAACTTTTCTATTCTCTTGTGTATCTGATCATATCACAAAACAAGGCAAAAATAATTTCATCTGGAACTGCAGTGGAAGATACATTTGAGACATAGTTACTGCCAACTGTGTACTCAGAGATATCTTTCACAGCTGAATGAAATGGGCAAGTGAATAATAAATAATATAGACACAGACTGTAAAGTTCTTACCTCACTAAGTAAGCCTGAGTTCCTTAGTAAGTCTAGTAGTAACTGGATCTTCATTTTAAAAATCATTCAGAAGAGCACTAACATCTCTATGCCAACGAAAAGACTGAAAAAAGCTAAATGACTTGTGAAAAACGGGATTCACTCTCCTGTGAGAATTTAAAGGGTTAAATATAAAGACAATAAGAGACACACAAAATAAAGCAAAGGGATAACGGCCGGGTGCCTTGGCGCTCTGCCAAGAACACACCTGATGCTCGAGGATAGTCCTTTTTATGCCATTTTTACTGTCTGTTCTTTATGCATATTCAAACTTTTCCAGGAGCTGTTCTGCATGGCCATTCCTTGGTTCCGCCTTTTTAGAGCATGCGTATTCTTCTGCCTTGCGGTTTTATTTCTTTTGATTCTTGGGGTTGGGCTCGCTAGGTAAGAGTCGATGGTAGGGTGGATCTCTTAATTCCCCAGACAGTCAGGGCTGATTGCACCTTTGGCCTCTTTGCCCCCCGGGCGGAGCGGTGGCCCCCCCATTCTCCGGGCAGAGCAGCCTTTGGGCCCCTTTGTTCTCTGGACAAAGTGTTGATCAGCAGCTTCTCGGGCCTCATCCTCTGTTCGCTTGGAGGTTATCTTGTTCACACTTGCTAATATTCTTGCTAAAAAGAAAGAAAACTACATCCACACAGCAAAAGCATTTCTAACGTTATATAATACCTACCTTAATACTTGCGAGAAGCCAATATTACAATATAAGTTTATAACAGACTGCAATGCCTAACTTAACTCCAGTCAACAGCTAAGAGTGTTCACCATCCTCATGTGGCCTGAACCTATCCCAGTCACACAGGCCTGGATCCTGCCTTATCCACATACCCACCCGCATGGGAAACAGGACATCAGGAGACCAATGAAGACACAAAAGCCTCTTCACACACTCACAACCCTGATTTACAGCTTGCTTAATAACACTGTGGTCAAACTTCAGTTATTGGCAGTTAAGAAAAGAAACATGTAATGATATAAAGGAAAGTAAGCTAGAGACATTGTTTATAAATATAACAAGAGAGCTTCCTGTCCTATTGTTAAACTCAGCATGTGATCTGTAAATTAAGAACTGTTTTATGTAGGTATGGCCATCTGATTAAATGCCTACCTAGAATACACACCCAATAGTTCCCATGTGATGAAGTTGCTACGTGACTTACAAACTCAAAGGGATGACATTCATATGTGAAAGTCTTACCCCTACACCGCACTCTCTCTTGCCATACTTTGTTCCCCACTACCAGACTTTCCAAGATGTAGGGAGAGAGAGCTTGAGGGAATTTATCACACCAGATGGGTCTTTTAACCTGAGCAGGATCATGCAAGCCTTGTTCAGATTTCAGGTTCGGTCACTGCAGCCAACAACAACAATAGCAAAAAAAAAATCCAAGGGAGGGCTAAGTTAAGCACCTTGTAAAACTTAACAGAGAGCTTTATCCTCACAATTTTGAAAAAAAAAATAGGCTAAAATATTTTATAATTCTCTCAACAGACCCACCTCACACAATGTAACCTTCAAAAACAAAGAAGGTCAGAAGCTTCACTATACACTAGCATGAATAAAGAAGTGTTCAATACCTATTAATGTAACTGTTTTTAAATTTTCCCTTATGTCCCATTTAACTGCTCATTTAAAAGAAAATATAACCACTCCCATATTCCAGCATGTGAATTTGTGATGAGTTTCATAACTTTCAAAGCAATGTAAAAATGTAATAAAATAGACTGTGTTTAGTACTGTCATGAATTTATTCTCTAATGCAAGGCATCTGCCATGTGTTTCCAGATCTTCACTACTAAATCCTCAAATCCTGTTTTACAGTGAGCACTATGTGCTCTGAGTTAACAACATTACTTATGAGCATCACAAATACGTATTTTTACAGGATTTGTGTCTTTTCCAGGCTGATAAAGTTCTCTTGTTTTTCTAGGAAATATCTACATGTCCTGCCCCTTTAGTGAAAACACCAGTCTCGTAGCATTCTCTGTCAAGGCTTCTGGCAAGAGCAGAATTGAGCTCTGTTGAGCTTTCATTATCAATAGTGCATAAGGAGGAGAAACACTATCTGGCTTGACATTTGGGTTGCTTTTAATTTGCTGTGGCCTCTCTACATCTTCTCTGAAAAAAGGGCAGAAGTAGCACCAACAGAAAATGCAGACAATATTTGAGAACCAGCTGCACAATGGGATAGTGGGGACAGAAAAATCAGGCAGAGGTGAGCCCACTAACCACTGAATCTGATTGGGACAGTTGTCTTATTATGGTTTAGGTTCTGAAAAATCAAAGCCTAAGTTTAAACAGCCATAACCTAAAAGAATTCAGTACCATTGAAGCATTCCTAAATTCCACAGTGACCATAACCCCCTGAGTTTGCTCAGGAAAAGTAGTGTGGCAATTATAAGAAATCTCTTCAGTCCTGAGAATACTACTGTCATAGCTATTGTGGCAGATCATGCAACCTAATGCTTTGGTCAGAGAGGATGGACTTTGAGCATAAAGTGGAAGTGTCAGGTTTCTCTTCTTCCAATACACTTCAAACTCTGTGCCACAGTGACGGCATTGTAAATTCATCTTCACAGTTCAGAAGGGTTTTCTCCAGCTGTATCAGCTGTTTTAAAAAGCAGACGGTTTTGTGCATAGAAAAAAATAGATACCAAGCTAAAGGTAAGAACTGTTCGCAGTTAAAATTAAAAAACACATTAGTGAGGTTTCCCTTATCCCTCTTAATATCAGGGCTGTTACCAGAGAGGGCAGCAGACCATTAAAATCACTTGTCTCACAGTCAATTCAGACACCAGATATGATGGGAAGAAAGTTTCAGAAGTCCAAACACAAAAGACAAAAAAGTGACTATCACCTTTTATTCTTCTGCCACTGTGCTGTTGTCACAAATTAATTCAAGAAACTAGCCACAGACTAATGTGTTATCCTTTAGTAGTATAATACTAAGCATACCAGATGGCATTTCCAAGGAATGGCAAACACAGATCTCAGATTTAATATGATTTTGGCTGGTTTTATTTCTTGGTTCAAAGCACAAACTGGTTTATGCTGCCTGAATACCAGAATAGTAGGGAGTGATGGTTGTTAAACCGACCTCCACCACAAAATAACAGTGAATGTAGTAGCAATTTACAGTGACAAAAGTTAAATAATTCCCAAAAGTCCTATTTCATCTTTAAGACCACAAGAGAAGAAATGGTATCTGCAGTATTTTAAATGTTGTTGTTTCTTTACAGTAGCACATAAACGTTAAATATATATAAAAGCAACATACAAAGCAATATACAACACCACTGACTGGCTTGGAAATTACCGTGACCCACTGCAAACTGACAAGTTTATCAAGCAAAAATTATTAACGTTTTAAGTATATTAAAAAATCCTTTCCTTACTCAAGGCTCCTATACACATTTCTTGTCTAAAAATGTCTCCTTACTTCTTCCATCCTCTTAGCACCTACTTCTCTCTCCCCAAATCAGAATTCCTATCTCCCTACCACCCTCAAGGCTTTTTGCCTTTGGCATCTCCCACCTCATGAGTCTCCTGTTGCAGGGTCTAAGGCCGACTCTGACACTTACGTTTCCCTGGAAGAACCCGTCCCAGCATTGCCTCAGGTGGTGCAAACCCCAGGGCAGAACAAAGCCAGCAAGGGGTCACCTTTTGTTACCCAGTTTATGGTTCCTGTGCACAGATAGTGTAAGTTCTGAGGCTGGACTAACACCCATCAGCTAGACAGAGCACAGCAAATACGTGTTCAGCTCCTTTATACCTGTGGCCAGTTGAGAACTGCCTTCACAAACTCAGATTGCAAAGGCACAGCAGAAACACGGTGCACACTTTTCTGTACGGTGAGAGGAAATGTCAGAATCCCATGACAAAGAGCAGCACCTATCTGACAGATGTGTGCTTTGTTATTGCTGTTAGGATTAGGAAATGAGGGCAACCAAAGAAGCCTTGCTCATGCACACACGTGCAAATACACAAAATAGGCAGAGCCATTGCTGCTCCTCCTCTTCTGGCATAAGGAGGGAACTTCAGCTAAAGTTTCAAACACAAACCAACCAATTGTGTAAACAATATTTGGTTGCTACTGGTTTCAAATTGTAACTAGCAATTGTTTACTGTGTGTATTCCAACAGCTGTTACAGACATCCCAGAGCCAGTGCTAGAACTGCACCAACACTGCAAACACACAGTTCCGCAGAAAGCACCAAGGGACACAAAACAAGTAAAGAGAAGCACGCAGAAAAAAAGATGCATCAGTTGTGCACTCAGTTTTAACAGCAGCTGCCAGCCAAGACATAAGTGAAGACCAGATAATTTCTGACTTCAGTATTCAAGAACTTTCACCCACACTATGCCAAACCAAAGGCAACTTAATAATGAATGTGTCTCTATATATTTTTTTGATTGTATCATATGTGAAGGAAACCTGAACTTGACAGCTAAATGCCATAGAAGCAGAAGACATGTAACATTGAGAAGTTAATTCTGGATTATTCTAAGAACCCAAAAATCTCATCTGCAAAACCAGCAATGCTCCCCAGCCCTCTGGAACAATAAACTCCTCAAAGCCCACAGAAAATACTCTTGTATATCTTCAAATAGAGAGGTTTATCCTTTCCTAATTGAAATTATATTAATTTTTGTCCACTTCTCACAAATGGGAACTTTCAACACAATTCTAGAAAGCCATTACCTATAATATTCTTTCTGCAGTCCCTGATGTCTGGATATAAAGTCTAATATTGCTGCCATCAGGGAGGTGAACGTCCAAAAAGGCTCTCTGGGTTTGGATCTTAAATGTATCCTGTTGGGTGGAAATGCAACATTGTTTTATAGCTTTCCATATTGCTGAAATACTTCTGAAGATGCTGATGTTCCATTCCCTATTTACCCAAGTAAAATAAACAATTGATATTACCACTTAGTACACATAAAGTTATTAAAATTACTATTAAAGCTTGCAGATGACAAAAAATAAATATGCAGAACAGCAAATGGGAAGATACCGAAGAATTAGAGGGTCTTTTTGGTGTTAAGAGACACAGGCTACCTGGTGTCTCAGTGTCTGTAGGCATGATGCAGTGGCTTCCTAGGAAGTAGAGACTCCAAAAAGAGGAGGTGGATACACAAATGCAGGTGAATATTTAAAGCCACAGTCTTGCCAAAAGGAAAAAGTGCATCCCTGTAACTACACCTAGGAAAGCGTCTGGTGAGAATAATGAGCCTATAGTATCTGAATAGACCGAGCCACTGCTACAGGAATACTGTGCAGTGCCAGTGCCCAAGGTCCAAACCCCTGCACAGTGAGAGGGGTATAAAGAAGAAACTGGAAAGCATTTAGGTCATAAGAAAACAGGTCTCAAATAAGTGACCTCAGAGAACTGTCCTTTGTGTAGACATAATAAAGGGGTGATTTGCAATCTGGAAAACTAAAGCACAGAAGCTAGATCCATTGGCTGTCAGCTGATGATACACAGAGTCAGACTAGAGGCAAAGCTGACATTTCTAACAGTGAGGTAGTGCACAGAAATGGGTTATTCTCTACTGGTTTTATATCAAGACTTTATATGTCCCTAAAAGACTTTCCTGAGCTCATGTTTAGAAAGTGCCATGCCTTGCTCTGCATGAGAAGTCTGTTACTCATTTCAGGAAGATGGGGACTAGTTTGAGAACACCTTCAGGATTCCATCTGGATTAGGTGGCAGAAACTCATCACTGCATCTCCTCCTCCTGTTGACTGCCCTGTATCAGAAGACAGCAGTGGTCCTTCTGGCATTTTTGTTAATTGAGAAGAGATACTTCCCTTGACAATCATAGCAGAGGAAAATGCTGGAATTGTACATAACTGCATGAAACATTAAATTTTAGTTCCTTGTATCCACCTTTGCTAGCTTGGCAGAAACTATGGAAGGGCTCCTGGGAACCCTTAAGTTTCAAGTACTTGTAGAGGGTTGAGTTCGAAACCGGGCGGAAACACCAATTAAGTGTAGTGGTTTTGGTTCAAAATATTCATTACTTACTTATTTTCCTTCTGTGAGATAAGAATTAGGAGAAAAGCAAAGCAGGCACAAACCTTAAACAGTTGCAGTACAATGAAAAGAGTTTTATTACTAATAGAATTAAAAGTAAAGAAAAATAACAAAAAAAAATTAAAGCAAATCCCCCCCCCCTTTCCAGCACTTCTCTCCTTTTACCCAGCTCGCACAAGGATAACAGAACATGGGATGTTAGTCAGTGTTCCAGTTCTTGAAAAGTCTCTCTCTTATGCTTAAGGAAAAAAGGGTTTTCCTTCAGTTGCACGTGGTTCCCAAACTGCCACCAACAGCAGACCCGCTCGGAAACAAACAATCTGCTGTGTGTAAAACATCTCTCCCATGAAAAATCTCACAGTTCCTTCACACTGCAAAACATGGGCCATCACATGGGGTTATTAATCTTTTTAAGGATAAGTTATTTTGGCCTGCACACAAAGGCTTTTCTTTGCCACAAGTCTCTAACAGCCTCTTACTACTTCTATATAGCCTGGCATAGGCACTCTTCACGATCTTCACAGGCCACACGAGGATTCTCCATCCCCCCATGTTCTTCAAATGGATTAAAGAGACAAACAGTTTGTGGTATTACAGTTTCTTACCACGGCATGCAAGAAGGTTTTTTAAGCTGTGCGCCAGAATCGCGGCACCGCCCTCTTTTCTCCCGTCGCCATGCTCAGCTCCGTCTCACGGGACTCACTTCTCTTTCTCTCTGACTCCGAAGCCGCCATGTTGAAGGGTGTTCTTGTTCAGGCTTTACGGTGGAGAAAGCCTCGCTCCCTTTGTGCTGCTGGCTGCATGGTGTCCTCTTCAGTTCAGCACGAAGTGTGCTGGCTGCAGACAGGAGGCTCTGCCGGCTCCCGTTGACTCCGCCGGCTCCGCATGGAGAGGAGAGGGACCCGCCTGTCCCCAGAAGCCGCGCTGGATGGGTTTAGCTGTGGCAGTCCATGGCTGGTTTTAGCTGCCTGCGGCTCTGGGACAGTCCCCCCCCAGCGACCCAGGGTCCATACCGCAGCGTTGGGGAAGGGGCAGTGGCCCCGGCCCGGCCCGGTGGGGCCTGGAGGCTCGGAGCCCCCCCCCCCCCACCTTCCAGCAGACGAGCTCGGACAAAAGGGGGAAGTCCCGTCTTTCCATGCGGTTTAAATATGTAAATTGTGAGAAGCGTCATTGGTCTCAAAGACTGTCCATCAACTCAGGGTCAACCCAATACAGTACTCTTGGCACCTTTCTGCAGAGTCTTCATGGTGTCTGTATATAGGAGAATCTCCCAACTCCTGCAAGGTTAGCAAGAGCAGGGTGGCAGAGTTGACATTTATGCTGTGTGCTCTATTACCCCTCTTTGGGTACCTTAGAGAACATCCTAGGATGCATGACTCCAATTAACTGACTCAGTTCACATTGGTAACTTTTTTTTTCAGTCAGAAAGACTATATTTCCCGTAAATTGTTGGGGTCCCTCCCCTGCCATGTAGCCCTGGGAGAGGGGCCCTGAGGGCACAGACACGGGGTTTCCCTGCCCCTGCTCAGCCTCGTTCCCATTGGTTGGTTTGTGTTCCCTGCTCGGGCAGAAGGACCCTTGGTCCCGTGACTGGAACAGTTCCTCGGCAGAGCTCCAGCCATGCGGCTGGAGAAATAAACATCTCTCTGAAACAGCTATCAAGAATCCGTCTGCCCATATATATTTCCTTTCCACGGGACTCCTGGTTTGGTATATGTATGTTGCAGGATCCCCACTGCAACATAATGGTGGAGATTCGTGAGCAGAACGATCCCCGATCCCTAAGCGACTGATTTGTGTGAGTAAACCCTGGAAACTTTGGATTCCTCTTCTTGGTTTTGCTTTGCTATTCCATATCTAAACTATGGAGGAACCGTGGGAAGACTCTTGGCTCTCAGAGCCGCATATGGACATTTATCTTAAACTTAAAATGATTCTTGAACAACGATTTGTGAATTTTAGCTTGATTCAAGCTCAAAAAGAACTGAAACACTTCCTGGCATGGTTGTTTAAGAACTTTTTCTATGTTTCTTGGGATTTAATTATTACCAAGGGCTTTTGGAAAACCGTTTGGACACAGTTAATACTGGAGTAAAAATATATGCCGATGGAAGAATATTTTCGTGAATATTATTTAGTTACCGAGACTGTTGAGCAATGTCAGCTGTGTCTTGGCGAAGGGAAGCCTGGCGCAGGGACCGTGCGGCCCAGGCCACGTGCACTGAGCGCTCTGCGAGCAGCAGCGAGGCAGTTCCCGCGCGCGGGCGGAGCCAAGCGAGCCGCAGTGTCGGCGGCGGAGCGAAGCGCGGCGGGACCGGCGGGACCCGGCGGTGCCCGCCCGGCCCCGTGCAGCGCGTGGTGGAGCGAGCCCCATGAACGCCCGACTGAGGGGGCGGCGTGCGGGCGGTGGCTGGCGGCAGCGGCGGTAGAACGGAGCCGCGCCCGGCCGAAACATGCGCTGGAGCAGGGCGCAGGGGGGTCATCACTCGGGGGCCCGGCCGAGACGTGGGTGCAGCGCCTGGCAGCAGCAGCGAAGCTGCGACCAGAGGAGGCGATGCACGGAGAACTGAGCGGCGCGGCCCGGCCCGGCCCGCGCAGCCCCGAACGCGACCCCGGGAAGAGCGCGCAGGCACGAGCAGCCCCGACAATTCCAACACGGGAGCGACCGAAAGAGAGAGCAAAGACGCAGCGAGACAGAAAACAGCAGCCACTTGGAAAAAGGAAAAGATCATAGTAACTAAGACCTTAGGGATAGTAAAATGGTATAATGTTAAGCAAAATTATGGTTTTATAACAAGGTGTGACAACCAGCAAGACATATTCGTGCATAGAACTGCTATTAAAAAGAATAACCCTGAAAAATGCATCCCAAGCTTGGGAGATGGAGAGGTAGTGGAATTCAAAATTATACGAGGTAGAAAAGGGTTACAAGCATCGCAGGTCACTGGGCCTGATGGTGTTTCTGTGAAAGGCAGTATATATGCTAAAAATCGTAGTCATGTTAGACAATATCTCCCTTGTAAACCCCCCCTACAGTCTCCCTTTCCTAATCCCACCTTTCCCTTTTACCCTATGTCCTATTACCCCCAGTGTATTCCCAATCCGTTTTTTTATCCATGGTTTCCCTCACAAAACCATGCTTTTGCCAATTGTTTCCCCAAAAATCCCTTTCCAATGCCGAGTGGGGGATGAAAAGGGGGAGGGAAGAAGTTAAACCCTCTCCTGCCTCAGTTTCCCCACAAAGCATGCTCAGAGAGTTCTGTCTCCCTTCTGTCAGCCCTAAGATGTTCCACAGAATCTGATTGGACATTTAAAGACTCAGGAGGGTGGTTTGTTTTGTCTTGAAACTGTTCTTGTTATGTTTATCCAGTTGTTTTCATTCTCCTTTTATTAAAATAAAACGGGTGAGGTGCTGGGGTCCCTCCCCTGCCATGGAGCCCTGGGAGAGGGGCCCTGAGGGCACAGACACGGGGTTTCCCTGCCCCTGCTCAGCCTCGTTCCCACTAGTTGGTTTGTGTTCCCCTGAGCAGGCAGAAGGACCCTTGGTCCGGTGACTGGAACAGTTCCTCGGCAGAGCTCCAGCCATGCGGCTGGAGAAATAAACATCTCTCTGAAACAGCTATCAAGAATCCGTCTGCCCATATATATTTCCTTTCCACGGGACTCCTGGTTTGGTATATGTATGTTGCAGGATCCCCACTGCAACAGTAAATCTGACTCAATTAAGAATTGTTTCAAGGTAAGATCAAGTACAAACAACAAGTGTTGGTTTGGGGGTTTTCCCAACAAGAACTGAAAATTAAGAACCTGTTATAAAAGTTTGTAGAATATGTGGGGAAAAGCTGAGGAAAGCCAAACCAAAACAATCTTTCTTATTTAAACAGACTTCTCACGGATTTTCCTGACACCCAGTATTTCACCTATCTGCATACCCACACACCTGTTTACATGTATTAAGGAATAAAAGAACCTCTTCTCAAGGCATTGAGTCCTTCTAGGGATTTAATCTTTATCCCCAAATCTATTTCTTTCTTATCTGGGAGATAGCTCTAGTTGTTCCTCTTATTAAAATAAGCACTATGCTTCTGTGAAGTTACAAAAGCCCCTCTGTCTCTTACACAGAGGATCATCTGCCATGCTTTCTTGACTACTGTATTCCTGACACGGGAAGGAGCAGACACTTCCTCACAAATACCTTTGGCGCACATATTTTGGTATTAAATACTTCACATGTGATAAAAATGTATGTGAAGTGTGGAACAAACATATGCAAATATCAGAATGAGATAAAGACCCACCCCTCATCATTGACTCTCAACGAGGAGCAAGCAGGTTATTACAGAGCCAGTTTACTTGCCGGGGCTCAGCAGTGCTGGGGGCTAAAGTGTGCTCAAAGGCTCAAGTACCGCAGTAAGTGCTCCTGGGTGTGTGCTGTTTATGATGAAGCCTCCACAGGGAAAGGACATGGAGGATTTCATACATCTACTTCTCCCAGATCCTCACTGCCACCCCTACAGCTTTTACAACCTGGATACAGGGCACCTCATCCACTGCGGCTGCCCAGGGCTGGGAACACAGGGATCACGTTACCCTTCTGCCACTCCAAGGGAGTCCCATCTCACAGCACACTAGCCTATTTGCCACCTCTCTACTCTGCAATCATGAGGGGAAAAAAGACAAGCATGATTCAAAGGTTCAAGCTACTTCCAAGCAGTTTCAGTTCTCCAAGAACACTGTGCAACATACTAATAGGCAGATTAATTTGAGGATCTTCAAGAAAGGATGTGTTAGAGGAAATGAAATCTGTCTCATGTAGAACAGTCACATTAAGTATCACTGTTTAATACTTAAACCAGCAGTTTCCACATCTGTCTTTTTTAAATGGCATTATTTTATTTGATTCTACTGAACTACAAGCACAGCTTCACATCATGGCATTGGGGACAAATTCACTACTTATCTCCAACTTTTGATTACTGTTCTTTTTAAAGGGACATGTGGTAATAGAACAAGGGAGAATGGATTTAAACTGAGGGTGGGTTTAGATTAGATATTAGGCCGAAAATCTTTACTGTGAGGGTGTTGAGACACTGGAACAGATTGCCCAGAGAAGCTGTGGATGCCCCATTCCTGGAAGTGTTTAAGAACAGGGTGGGCAGGGCTCTCAGCAATCTGGTCTAGTGGAAGGTGTCCCCGCCCATGGCAGGGGGATTGCAACTAGATGATCTTTAAGGGTCCTTCCAACCCAAACCAATCCATAATTCTGTGATTCCCTTAGTAAGGTTATGATACAGCAAACCAAAAATAAGAATCATCCTAAACTGTTGCGTTTGGGGATTTCCCTTCCCCCTTCCTTTTATCACCTGCTTTCAACCCAGCAGGCAGAACTGTCCATGCCAGAAACTCCACACATTGTTCAGTGTTACAAATATTTGTGTTTAGCCTCTTATCAGTGAAGTATTGTTGAGACCAAAGAAAATTACTTACATAAAAGGAGGAAACAGTGCAGTCTGTAAGGCAGGAGAAGACAGTGTTAAGTGAAGGAATACAAATACAGACATGTCCCAAAAATAACATGATAGAATCAAGCATAACTTTAATACAAATACAACAGAAAAAACAATTACCACTGTGAGCAATGATCCATTCAGTAAGTGCATGTGGCAATCCTAATCACTTCCAAAATTGATGGAAATTTCTTTTTAAATGAATTTGCAGCAAAAGCTCAGATTTTGTCCCAAGCAACTATTTCAGTTTTGGAAAGAGCACTAGAGTCTTATCTACTCAAAACAGGCACCAACATAAAGAAACCTTGTGTTTTGGCAACAGTAGATGTTCAGTAGAATTATTCATGTTTCCTACACTTTTTCTCCTGAAATTCAGGAAACATGCCATGTAACTTGAATTGGACACTTTTTTGTATCCCTTAATATTGTTTGAATATCCCCTTAACAGTGTTACTATTACCTGTAGTAAAATCTCCTGAAACATCTAGAACTGCTGTCTACTACCCACTAGTCTATCCCAGTAGCTTAAAGCACAGCTCAATCATTAACATAGGAGTACAGAATAGTACAGAGCTGATAAGGCATTTTCTTTGGGTTTTGGTTTTGATGAAAAAAAGAAAAATTTTCATAAAGAAAGAAAAACAGAAACAAACAATAAGCCAACAAAAATGGAAACAAACAGAAAGACCTCAAAAAATATGTATTTAATATAGCAAGAAAGATATCTATATATCTTTTTATTCCTCCCATTTTTCCTTTAGAGAACTTAAAGTTAAGTGATTTTGTTTTAACAGGAGTCAAACCTGAATCCTCAGCAAGCTCTCAGTGGGTCTGTTGCTCAGCTAAGAAGCATGGACCATAAAAGGAGAAAGGATGAGAATGAGGTCCTTATTACAACAGATTTGAAAAGAACAGCAGGTCAGGAGACTGAACTGTATCTTAACATTGAAACAAAAATAAAACAGACATCTTTGAATTAAAATTCTTCAAAGCTTTCTATGCCAGAAGCCTTCCCCCTTGGCTAGCACACAATACAAGTCTGAAAGTATAGGAACTTCCCATATGAAATTCAGATGAAATTCAGTTCTGTGTCCAGCTGCACTTTTGAAATAGAAGTTAAATAAATAAGAAACACAACCTAGTTTGATATGAACAAGTAACATTTTTAGGGCAGTGCTGAAATCTTAGGTACTCAGTCTTCTGTTTGTGTACATACACATCCAACGCATTTGTGAGTTACTGAGTGAGAAGAGAGGAATGTTCCAAACATGCATTCCTCCATTGCTTGCACAAATGGTGTGTTACAAGGTCAGGGAAGCAGAGATTGCATGGTCAGAGACAGGGGCTCTAGCCAAGAAAACACAGCCTGTGATCAGACCAGCTTTGATTCATGGTAACACCTTCAGATTTCTGGGTCACATTTTACCTACATTTCCAATACCATACACACCACAACTCTCTTACGGTATTCAATCCTTGGCCTCATGCTTGCTTTTCGGAAAGAGGGAACCACCTTATATCAGAGTCCTTTGCTGACGAACCACATAAGAACGCTACTTTTTGCCTGTTATCGGGCTCTGCTCTGTTATATTTGCTCAAGTACTCAAATTTTTCATCTGTCCTTTCATCAGCACCTGAATCCTTTTTCTCATGTTAGAGGCTGGTGTTCAACACAGACTGGAAAAGGTCAGCCTCCTAGATTGCCAACTCCAAACTTCTGCTACTTCAAGGAAACATGTCTTAATTCTATTCATAAGTGCATAATTACTGGCTGTCCTCACAGCTGCATCCTGAATACACCACATTATTCCATGGGTGCCCAACACAGACCATAATCTCAGGTTACATTCCAGGATATCGATGAGTTGCATGGAAATGATAGGGATTATATGTACCTGCTCATACTGTCTTTCTCCTGATGAAAAAGGAGAAGACACAACATAGTCACAAGGTCTCCTCTTGTTAGTGGCTTCTTGCAAGAACCACAGCATTTGTCTTTAGGAGCTGGAGGTAGTAAGGGATATATGGAATCAGTCTTTCCAGATTGGTCAAGTTTGGTCAAGAGTGGAAGGGCAGGGCTGTTAGGTCATTCAACTCTGTGTTCAACTCTACTACATGATAGTGTTGGTAAATATTTCAGCAATGCTTGTTTTGAGCAAAACATCCATTCTGTCAAGCTGTCTCCCGTTGTGTTGGGTGTTCTGCTGTCCCTTGACAACTCCTCCCATGAGATAAGTTACTGGGCCAACAGCCAGAGTATGCCTGCTGTGACCTCTGCAGCAGGAAAAGGTGGTGCCAGGCAAAACCAGGCGCCTGGAAAGCAGGGTTAGCCTGCATGGGCTTGTTCCAAACTTGGAAATTTGGCCCTGTTAGATAAGGTTGGGGGAAACAGCTGGTTGGTGTGATGCTGAGTGCAGACACAGATGAGTTATGTTCAATACTGTCAAGTAGCTGCAGTAAAGCCATGGTCCTTGCACAGCACTCCCACTCCAGCACACACTTCACAACCCCATTCAGAAGAAAGACAGAACAAGGACCAAAAAAGTCTTAAATTCAGTTTGATTTTCCCCTTTGCATATTATATTTTAGTCAGTGACACATACAAATCCCTTCAGGTAGAAGCTTAAATACTGCTGTTTAAGGCAAATCAAGAAAATGAAGTAAGTACTAACGGATTTTTTGAGCAAATAGCCCTATTCTCTCTCATAGTAAAAGATAGAAGTGAAGGTTAAAAAAGGTCAGCAATAGAACTTTTAGGGAAAAATACCCTAGCAAGCTCATTCACCTTTAGTTTCCCATCTTTTCATTCTATTAAAAATGAAGATTTCTATTGTAAAAGCTATACTGGTTTGACCTGCAGACATATCTGTGCTCAATAAATTGCTATGGTGGCAGAAAAGTGACTGCTTCCCATTCATCACCACCTGCAGTGCAACCCCTCTGCCACTTCTCCCACATCAGCTGCCAGGTTGCTTGCACAGATGTGCGCTAACTTGTTTCAGGCTGCCAAGACGGACTACTCAAGGGCAGTCCATGCCATTGCCAGTAAAGGAACATACTTTTTCATATTTTTAATGATATTTTTATTCATTAATCATCCCTCTTGCAATATGACATGAGCAAGTTTGGGGTAATGACTGGTTTTAACACTAAGTTTCAATAACACAGAAACATTCACTATGTTTTCCCTCCTGAGAAACACGTAGGACACTAAGTGCTGCCTACACATCTTCAACAATGGGGAAGAAAAGAACAGCACAGAGGTGCTTTAAGAATGAACTTCACTCTGTATCTTTCAATGCTGTTAGAGAAATTTTGTCACTCTGACATAAAACATCTCTCGAGTCACAGTATGCTAATAAATACTAGAACATGCAGCACAAGGCCAGTTTGTTGGGTGAGATTCTTTAATAGCCAAAATGAATACTTATTCAACTCTCAGTCACACCAATAAAAAGCACTGTGCGCAGGTGATGACAATGAATGCACTCTTGTCTTTCACAGAGTTATTTGATCTCTATTTGGAGATTGTTCTTTGTCATAATAAAAGAACAGAAAAAGCACTACTGCTATTTGTATTATGAAGCAGCATTTATGAAAGCACAGCCATTTTAAGTTTTAATTGTAAGCAAATAAAGCTGTAGAACTACAGTCTTTGCCAACCAGGGAGCCTAAACATAGCTTATTAAAATCCACTGTATTGTGGAACAGAAATTTGGGTTCATTTTATGTCTTGAGAATGTACTGACTTTGTACCATTTAAGGAATAATTCTGTGCTTATCTTGACCTCTACTAAATAACTGTCTGCTTTTGGTAGCACAGTCATCACCTGCCTTTATAAGCATACACACGTGTACATAACCTGTAAAATTAGTACTGCACATGTACTTACCAAATCACCCCTCCTCACCAAAAGGGCCTGGTGTAGAGAAAAAAATAATATACATTATTTCTGCTGGTGCCTTAAGAGAAATCCACAATGTTGTCATGTCAAAAGACATCTTTAAACCCTGGAGACTGATATTTTGAAGAATTATTTCCTGCCAGAACTTTGTAGAAGAAAAGTCAGTTGGCAGTGTTTGACGACATATTGCAGGCATTCCTGATGGATTTAACTTTCTTTAGCAGCCCTGTTATCAGTCTCATCAAGACTAATTAAGACTCATCAGTAATTACTGGGAGTCATCTGTAGGAGTCATAGCAGGCATTGGATCAGAACTAAAGAGACTGCTTCTCACAACAGAAATCAGAAATCATTCACCATCTTTAGCACTCCAGTAGGTCTGAATTTAAGAGACTGTAAATAAACAGTATCTTTTTATTTACAAAGTAGGTAGGAAAAACCTTTCTAGAATTTGTTAGAAACACTTATTCGCACCATTTTCTATAGCCCTCCTGAACTCCCGTTACATACCTTAGTCACACATAGCAAAGTGAAGCATTATGGAGACACAAACCTCTTATTTGGTCCTTCAACACTCGCCCACTTCCCAGAACAGTTCACTTTAAGCAAGGTTATCACAGCACACCAAGCACTTCCCAGAAAATGAAAACAGCATCCCCTCCCTAAAAATGCTGTGGAATCATACTGCACCCCCCTGCTCCAAAACACTACTATTGTCATTAGAACCACAGCAACAGGAAAGGAGGAATGGAAAAGGGACATATGGCAACTTCCAATAGTCAGACACAAGCAAAAGTTATGAAAGCTCCAAGCCTGCCAAAGAAAGATCAGACATGCCATGGGCCACATTAAAATGGATTTGAAAAGTCATCTAGGCTACAACAACCTAAATATATGCCAGATTCTGCCCATCAATACAACTGCAAGATAAGAGAACACGACATTTTCCCAGCAGTCATCAATACACTCATCAGTGCAAACCACTGACACTATCAAAAAGCATTTACAATTGCAAAATCCAAGAATGTGTGTAATCCTTCTATTGAGCTCTCACAAAGACTTTCCTGTGAACTGTTTAGAGGCAAAAGATTCATCAGATATGCCACAGAATATAAAAACAAAGGAAGCAGTTCTTTCCATGTGAGAAACAAGTTTGTACATGGAGAAAAAAACAATAGCAATACTATTATTATTGCCACCCAGGCTTCACAGAGAGCACTCTGTCATTGGAACTCACTGTTTTACAAGGCAGAGTGATACGCTAAGAACACAAGGAAAGGAAGATAGCAAAGGAATTCTTGAACTTGGGAGGTAGGATAATATTTCAACTCTTTCATATAGCAAACTATTTGGCTGAAAAATTCAAAACTTACCTGTTGTAGCTTTCAAAAAGAATCTATGAAGACATCACTATTTGTAATATTTGAATCCAAAGTAACTGAAACACAAAAGGAAGATGGGGAGAGAGGAAACCAAATGTAGCCAACAGATGAAAACATGGCCACTGTCTCAAAACATGACTGTTGACTAAACAGTCAGTGTTACTTTACTCATCCTTTGGTTTCTGCCCAACTGCCTTTATCAGTCTGTTAAATCACTGAAGCTATGAGCAGGGAAAAAATACATGGAATGCTGCTGCTCTCCCAAAGCAAGACCTCAGTAATGTTCTTGGCCATGTAACTCTGTGGTCACTCATGGACAGTAACTTTAAAAGAAATGAATACTCAAGTGGAAAAAGAGAATAATCACTAAGTAAAACTTTAAAGACTAACCCTGAGTTTCTCTTATGTAAGTCTTGGCACAAAATATCTGAGGCCAGAGGCTACAAAACCTCTTGAAGCTTGTTCCCCTGCAACTTTGGGTAGTTGAAATGGATTTTTCTTTTTTCTTGGCTTACATGAAATTCACAAGACCCATTCTAGGGATCCTGCAGATCCCTATGACACAGCACATTGCACTGAGATTTAATTTTTCTACAAACTCTTCCTATAATTCTCATAAAGTCTTCTTGCAAACCATTGAAGGGAGGAGGTCTGTGTTACACTTCTGCTTGTCCAAGTGCCTGTCTTTTTTGCCTCTGCCTTTTACACACTGGGTCCCACATCAGCTCTGGCAGTTATGGAGCAGCAGAGGTGGGTGGCTCCACTCACTGATCCAGAGGGACAGCGAATGGACAGACTAGAGACTGTTCAGTGTGAAACACTCTTACATTTTGGGAAACCTGCTGAAAGGCAGCTGCTTCAGAAATAAGAGAAATATGATACCCTGATGTTCTAAACCCAGTGAACCAACAGCCAGGACAGGGCGGCAACATTTAGCCCCAGCCTTTTAGATAACACCCTAACTCAGCTCAGTATAGAAGGTAGAGCGCCCTGCAGTCACAGTTGTAGACACATCCTTGAAGGTTTAAGCCAACATATGAAAGCTGATCAGGTTGTTATAGCCAAGCTTACCATTCTGAAGATACTGCTCCAGCTGCGACTGCCTCTCTCTCATCTGCCATTGGTTTGGCCATTGTCCGGTAAAACTTTGGATGGGAAAGCAGGCACAGTGCTCCCAAAAAGCTGCCTCAGCTGCAAAACAGACAAAGGAAAGCTAAACAAAAATGAGGAAGTATCCATAGTTTCCAAGGAGCTTTCAGTGCTCTCTTGTTTTGACAGCAAGACATGATGTCCTGCAAAAGGCACAGGGCACCCACGCAGAACCTCCCTGATGGACCTCAGGGCCCACAGCAAGGGCACTGCCTTTATCAGGGCAGCCACCAGAAGACAGCCCAAGTGAGCAACCTCTTTTTGTGTGAGGTCCCCATTTTTAGAATCTTACCACTTCTGAGCTCCTGCTCCAAGCCACAAAAGTTAGTATTATACTAACTTTAGCAGCTAGGTCTTACACCCAAGTAAGGTCTGGTTACAGATGTCTTCTCTTTCCAGTATGTCCATACGGGATTTCTTTGTTCTGTACCCACATAACTATTTTTTATGAGCTGGTAACTTTTATCCTTGTGCTACTTCAGAGGCTTTTACTCTTTTGTCTGTGAGAGGTGATAAAAGTTATCCGATCATCTAATATTGACAAGGGAAAAAAAGACACAAAAACCAACCAACCAACAACAACAACAAAAAAAACCAAACAACAAACCCAAAAAAATCCTAAATCAAAAAAACCCTAAACCAAAAAAACCCCCAAAAATCTTCAATGAACAAAATTATCAGAAAGTTTGATTCTTCCTCCAGTTGTTACAGCTGGCTAAGATGGGCATAACATCTCTGTACCAACCCTACATCATCTATAAACAGACCTGGAAGTACTAGAAAACCACAATTACACTACTTTACAATTGATATAAGATGGCTCCAATAGGTTTGGACATTTGACAGTATTTGGTCACTTGAAAGTATAAAAATTGTCTACTGTAGGCAAACACTCTCAAGAGAAGGATAAGCTATGTTTACTTTCTCAAAATGCACATTACTAAACACAGCAAAATACAGCAAGTTTGCCTGGAAACATTCTTTAACCTAAATCAAAACAATGTGTCATCTGATCAGTAAAATGAGACTCCCTACAGAATGCTGAGACATTACTACTAATTAAATTTATGCACCAGTATTCTACTCAGCAATTAGTGTCATTAAATCATGTGAAAGATGACATTTTCCCCTCTGGCCCTTGCTGCCTAAGTCTTTCACATGACTCCAGCAACTGAAGTATGAAGGAAAAAAGTTTATTACTGCAAGAATTAGCAATGCCTTTTCTTTTTCTTGGCTAAAACCAGGAGTGAAGCATATTCTCACAATTCCACTTTCCCTACACTGACAACACACTAGCATTTCCCAGGTCTTGATTTTTAGATATGATGTTTGAATCACTCAGAGATACAGTACATGCTTTGGTTTAATGTAAAGCTAACTGCAATAGTGAGCGTAGAGTGGTTTTTATTTTCAAAGCTCTTCACATACATGATTTTCCTCCAGGGAAAACTTATCTCTGCTCTACAGGCAGGCAAACTGAGGAAATAGAGCAAGAAAATTTTCCAGGAGTCTGACAACCAGGTGGTCCTCTCCCTTCCCTCTGTGTTCAGACCATGCCTCACCTACACAAAGTGGTGCCGTCTGTTATCATCACTTCACACAAACTGAGACTCTGGCCTACTTAAAAAAATAATTAATTCATGTCGGTGCCTGCTGCTGAGGATGCAATCGTGAGTCCTCAGGATCTGGGCGACAGAGAAGAGAAACTTCTTGCAACTGATTACATTTTTTCACGTCCCAAAGAATTAAAGGAAAATGCCCATAAACTTTAAGTGTGTATTTGTGTACAGTGCTGAAAACTCAGATAGGGCATTCCAACCTGGTGGAAGAGGTACTTAGTCTTCATCCAAGACTTCCACCTAAAATAGATAGAGTAGCTTCCCTAACTATGACAATTTTAAGCTCTAAGAGCTATTATCTTCAAAAAGAGGAGTAAAGACACAGGCCATAGTTGCTGCTGGCTTTTTTTCACCTTTCTGCAATGAATATTCCTCTCCTCAGCAGGAGACATCACCAGTTTCAAAGTGTAGTTGACCAAAATTAATTATCTCCTACTTAGTCTAGTGTTCCGGTGTCCCCTTTTTCCCGTACATGGTTTGTCCCAAATTAAAATGTTGTCAATCAGTTTGTTGCTTCCCCTCCCCTTTTAGCATTGTATATGCTAATAATGCTCGGTTTGGCAATCCTCCGTGTATACCACCCCTTTCCCCTCCCCTGTTCTAGAAAGTTCTTCTCCCCTCAATGTCCCATTGGTCCCTTTGAATTTCTCCCCTCCCCAAGCTCACTCTCATTGGGTAGCTGTGAACAGCCCTGCCTGTGACCCCTCCCCTTCACTTCTTCTATTGGCCCTGAAGTTGTTCCTGCCCCTCGCCCCACCTCCCTTTAAAATCCTGTGTAACTGGCTGTTCTGGGCTTTTCAGTCCCTGGTTCCCTTGAGGGCGATGTACTGCTTCCGATACTCTACCTGAGCCTCCTCTTCCTTCTTGCCTCTGCCTTCACACACAGACCAGCTAGTGGATCAAGAGCCCTGCCCAGTGCAGCAAGACCTTTACCATTTGGGTCTGGGGAAGCTGATGCTGTGAGCTACCGGGCTGGTCCCTTTGGTGTTAGTCCTGCCTCTGCTGTCTAGATCAGCTGTTTCACCCAGGGCCATGCTGGAAATGTGCAGATCTCGAAGTCAGACAGAATAACAGAGACAAAAATGCTAAACAGAAAAAATAGAGCAGCATTAAAACTATACAGCTATTATGTATGGATTATATACAGAAGGAACAGACCTATAGCCCTCTCCTTCTCAGTCATTTGATTAAATATTAAAAAAAGGAGGAGACACCATTCTAAGATAAAAATGCCTGAACATGTTTCATGGGAAAATAAAAATTTATGTGTGCAGAAACTGTCAAACAATCAAAGGTATGAAGCCATTCTGGTACATGACTGACTAAATGAAACTTAAAAAGATATTTTCTATATTTAATTACTTTTTACCAATTGCTGTACCATGACTAACAGATTTTTTTCGAACTATTTCCCCAACAGTCATTTATAGGTATCACAGATGCTAAGTGACTCAGTCAAGGGTGGCATCATGACCAGAATCCACCAATGTTGCATTTCGCTCTTAACCCTACAGAAGACACTTCCTATTTACTCCCTGCCTTGAAGTAACCCAGTGAATACTCCAACAACTGGAAGAAATTATTTGTTCTTTTCAGTCCTGCAATAGAAGTAGCTTAATTATTATAATTCTTTAGTCGGTTAATGATTGTGGTATTTCTTTAGAGAGGGACCTGTTAAGCAGCTGCCAAACTGAAAAGCCAAATGCAACCGTCACAAAAAAATCATGAAGGCAGAAACCAGGAAGGGCCTGGAAATCCAGCGACATTTTTAAAGCACAAACCATTGTCCAGATGATCTCGATCCCACTCTAGAAGCTTTTGTAACTTAGTCTTGCAAGAGAGCCTTACCTCTCCATAAGTAGAATAAATCCCCAGAGCTCTATTAGGGGTGCTCTGGTCAGTGTGCAATCCCCAGAGACCTCTCAGGAGAGAGCATGAGTACATCACAGAGCACTGCCTGGCTGTCCTCAGGTAAATCTAAGTCAAAGCTTAGATCCTTCAAATGCACGTCCATCTGCCATGTCCATTGACACTTCAGCTGAAGGTGTTCCCAGTCATTTGCAGAGAATGGCTGCACAAATCTCAGTTCAGCAAGTGAAAACAGCCCAATACACATGGAATTCATCCCAAGCAAAGGGAGACTCGTCCTTCAGCTCTCCTTCCTACTGCTAATACTAAATAAAATACCAAGACAAAAGAGGAAATGAAAACTGGATTGCTAGAGCAATCAAATGCTCTAGCTCCTAAAAGAAGAAGCAAAAGGGGAGAACATAGAGCCACCTCTGGACTCTCTTAGAGCCAATACAAAGCCCCATCTCCCAGAGGAAGGTTGAGCCTGTAGATCCTCATACCAAGACAGGCACCTTCTGTCAATTTGCAGCCAAGTGCCTATGCAAGAGGACAAGGGCTAAAGTTGCACCAGTCTCCTCAGCATTTCTGACAGCTCTACCTAAGCAACTCATTTTAAGCAAGATCTCTTTTAATATATCATTATTGGTTGATCACATTTCCCACTTTATGATTTCCCATGGGTCCTCAGCTTAAGGCCGAGAAACCCTTCAGGAGATGAGGCACCAAGGGGTAAGTTGCTCACAGTCAGTATATCTGCACCTCCCCATTCAACAATGCGTCCAAAACATCATATGCTCCATCACCACACAGTGCCTCTGAACAGCTGTTCCCTTCATACTGTCCTTTTTGAGAGAACAACTGCTCTGGGAGACAGTGAAGAAACAGACTTTGGGAGCGTCCAACAACAGAAGCACTCTCAGACTAAAAAGTGATGGGAAGCAGGAAGATGCACAGAAAAAGAAAAGGGGCAGATAAGGCACAGCCTCACAAACAAGAATTATGTGTCCTTTGCATCACAAGTTAGGAGAGGAACTTGTAGAGGTGGAATAGGAGAGCTTTTAAAATTGCTACCCTGAAAGGGGCACAATTAGTTCAGCAGCTTATCCAACAGAGGCCAGAGACAGACCCTCCAGAGTAGTATTCAAGAAATACCCTCAAGTATAGCAATGCCGAAATCTATCCATGACAAAGTTTATTTGAAATCTACATCCTTTACATCACAGAATTGTTTCATCTGTGGGACACTGTGGTCATGACATGTGATCTGGTCACTTGTCGTGAAAATTACTTTATCCTGGAGTTTAAGGCTTCTCATACATGTGCATTTTTTCTACATTAACAGAGTATTTCAAGTAGAAGAAGCAGAACAGTGTATAATAATTATAGACAAGCAACCTCTCAGAAGAATACGGAAGGCAGTTAAGAGACAACAGTGTAGTTGTAAACTTCAAGACTAAGTGTGGGAGCTACCAACAGCAGGAATGAAAGAACTGAGAATAAAAATCAGCTAACAAGTTCTAAAGCCCAGCATGAGGCAAACTCTCAGTTACCAGGGATGCAGAGAAGGGAATGATTTTGCTGAGAGGACTAATGATGTTAAAACCTGTTGAGCAACAAACAGTAGGACTTTTAAAAATGGAAGCAAATGCATAAGCTGATTTATTAGTTCAGATAGGTTATCCAAAATGTTCCATTTACCAAAGCAAAACACTACTGTGAGATGTCCAACAGGGAACAGAATTGCAGAGCTGCTACTCCAAGGGTGTACCTCAGCAAACATTGCTTCTCATGGCAGCCCTGCTGTGACTCAACTGCCTTTTAGCTGTGCTACTCCTACTGTTGGTGCAGTCATACAGAGTTGGGAGAAATAGATTGATACCCATCCAGATTTACCGGCTTTAAAACTGCTTCAGAGTGGTCCCATCACTGCAACTGAGAGCACAGCAAGGAAGTTGCCAAGAGAAGCACCTACCTAACCCACCAGCATAAGTGTTCATCAAAAAGAGCCCTGAAATAGGGCTGTTGAGGCAAAACTATGCTGCTCAGAAAGGATAACAGTGTGTACCCTGACTTGTGGAAAAGCTTGAAGAGATTTTGCTTGGAGCCAAGGACTGGAAAAGGCCAGAGAGCAAAGAGAAGGCTAGCAAAGAGAAGGCTGACAGCCACTCTGCTTTCACAGAAAAGCTCAGCATCACATGCTGCCCTTTACTTTCCTAAGAAATCCAGAGGAAGGATAGAGGGGGACATGACAGAGGCAACTCAACAAGGAACAAAGCAAAAGTAGAAATAAACTGGCAGATTTACCTTGAAATCATCCACTTCTGTTGCCTGGGGCCGTACATTATTCTCTGAAGCTCACTATTTCTTGGAATACTTCAAACCTGTGTTCCAGCTGTTTTGTAACTGTCTCTGTGGAAAGGGTCACTCCGGAGGTATCGATTTAGGCAATTCAAGATCCAACACTTGGTTAACCCCCAGCTTGTCAAAAAAAAAAATCCTGCAATCAAGTGTGCAATTTGCCTGGACTGACCACCATACACTTTCTAGAGTTGTTCATGGGATTAATGACCCAAATTAAGCAGCTGCACCTCTCTGCCAGAGGCCAAGGAAAAGAGGCGCTTGGAGCCAACAGCTGCTGCTGTTTGGCCAGAGTTTCCCATTAAACAGGCTTACCATACCCTTCTGTCACAACTCTTGGCTTTCTTTTGGATTTGCCTCTCAGGCGCTGCTGGATTTCACCCTGCAAATGTGTGTGCTCCGCAAGCAGCGCTCTGCCCTCCGACACGGCAGCATCAGGAGAACCAGGAGGGTGTGAGGGCCAGGTGGGAGGGCAGGGCTCAGGGTGGCACCAGGTGCACCCTCACCGGCTCAGAGCTGTGGCTGTGTCGCACCCTGCGGAGCAGGAGCCCCTCCACACACACCGGGCCTGGCAGGACCCAGCAGCAGCACTGGGCCCAGCAGCAGCACCATGCCCTCACACTGTGCCTGGCCCTGCCGTGCCCTCACACCGCGCCCTCACACCACGCCCTCACCCTGTGCCTGGCCCTGATGCGCCCTCACGCCGCGCCCTCACGCCGTGCCCTTACACCACACCTGGCCCCGCTGTGCCTTAGGGGGGACCCAGGCACTGAAGCACAGGGGCTGGGCAGAGAAGAAGTTCAGAATAGCTTGGGGAAGGAGCCTACGAAGTGGTAATTCATTATGAAGTGATGGTAATTCACTGTTTCTCAAGGAAGATGAACTAGCGACCATCTGGTGAAAGGGGTACGCAGCAGGTTTGTAAGAAAACTAAATCCTTTCTTCACAAAGTGCCTCACTGGAGGTCAAGTGTAGTTAAAATGGCACATCCATCTCTGGCTTGGGACTTCTGTTTATCGCTAATTCCCAGACAATAAGGGTGATTTATTCTTGCTGTTTTTCACAGCTTCCTTTCCCATGTTTCTGGTACCCTTGAGGGAAAGGCACTGCAGGGCTGGGTCTTCTCATGTGAAAGTCCTTGTAGACTTACACAAGCAGCACTGCTGGAGGTGTGGAATGAGTTCATTAACATGGAAATGATGCCACTGCAGCAGAGGGCCTGATGCAAGTATGCTATGCTAGCCTCACCAACAGGCCCTTTTGCAGAAGGAAGAAAATTGCTTTGTGAAGGCTGTGATTGACTGGATGACCTGGGGAAAACCCCTTCCCAGTAAAACAAGGCTTATACATATTTTTCAAGAAACAGGATTAACTGTGAGTATTGTGGATGAAATGGAGAAGACTAAGTAAAATAAAATTGTATAATGTGTTCAATAACTTGATTTGTTTTTATTTTTCGTCTGTGCAGCCAAATGTAACTAGTCTGGTGACTTCAGGAGCACCCCCACAACCAACTCTTAGCCAACTTTACAGCCTTGGTGTCACAGTTGCTCTGGTGTACCTGGGAGATGAAGCTCCCCACACCCTAAGGAGCTCTGGAAGAGCTTTTCTTCTACTCCTGAGCAAGGCTGCTATGTGCATCCTTGTTTGTATCCCAAGCCACTTTGCAAATCCATATCTCCACTTCTGTAACCTGGGAGGTTAAGCACCTACAGAATGAGTTTAATGGAAAAATGTGAGGTATAGAAGACAGAGGAGAGAGCTACGCTCCAGGTCACAGGAATTTTCTACTGTTGTTTTTCTAGGTTGTTGGTCTCCTCTGATCTGCCTAAATCTGGTTCCTGGAGGAACCCTCCTGCAGGAGGGGAAACTGAGCTTATTTTGGTGGTGTCCCGGTTGCAGGTCGTGGTGTGGCGTGGCTCTGTTGCTGTTCTATACCACCCACATGTCACTGTTGGGGACATGGTTTTGGAGGGAAGCAAAGGTGAGTGTGTCACCGAAACTGCAGGAAAAACAGAAACTCTCCAACATCATCTTTTCAGTGTTAGAGAATTAGCATTACATTATTCTGGCCATGATGTTATTTTGGCCTGGATGTGCAATAGAAATAATTTCATCCACACATACCTGGGTTGTGCAGTGAAAATCATTCCATCACACATAGTACTATACCAAACTTTTCACATATTTATGCATAAAAACCCCAAAGACATTCTCATTCGTTGGTCCTAAATTACACAATTCTTAGCATTCAATCTCCTATTGGTTATTGATCCCTTTGCCTTTGATGCTAATTTGGTCCTCATTCTATGGTTCTCTTATCAATCTTTTCCCAGACCAGGTGTCTCTGACTGCACCAGGGGGTGATGTTTGTTAATATTTGGTTATCTCCTGTGTATCTTGTGGCTACTCCAAATCTGTAGATGTTAAGCTCATCAGGCCTCACCCAGCATTGGTGAACAGAATCTTTTGAAGAGAAACTTAATTCCGCTCCCCCTGGGGCAAAGGTGAGCAGCCTCCTGACTAAAGTTACCTCAAAAAATTTAAAAGCTGTATCATTTCCAACAAGTGCACCCCAAACTGCACTATTTTCACCTCCCTCTCCCCAGTGGGAAGGCTGTCAGCATCAGCCCTGCGGACCCTGTCCTGTGCCATTGCCATCCATCCCCTCCTGTTTTCTCCGAGACACAGCTACAGGACGTGGTGCTGAAGAAAAAGCATCGAAACACAGAATCCATGTGGTGCTGAAGGATGGCGCCGGGGAACGGAGGAAGTGGGGGCAAGCCCCAATCCAGCCAAGCCAGGGGAAGCTGAGCCAAGCCCAGCCAAGCTGAGCTGAAAGGAGCTGAGCAGAGTTGGGTGGAGTCGGGCAGAGCAATCAAAATTGGTGGTGCTGGTAGCAACCGTGCAGAATTGAGTCCAGCATCCAAAGCAGCAGTGTGGAGTCAAATCTGCAGCGCTCCCCAAGCCCCAGCACAACACGGACAATCTTGCTTTTGGGAGTTTGTCCATTGTTGTTTTCTGTTGTCGCAGGCCCAGGGACAGGAGGGAGCTGCCAGCGTGGTAACAGCCACCATCTTGGCTTTGTTCCGGGACCACGTGGAACTAAGTCGAGGTGGTGAACACCTTTTTGTGGGTAAAGCACCTTCTCTTTTTGCATACTCTTGTAACTAATACTGCTGCTGTTACTGTGCATTTCTTACTCCATTGCTTGTTGCTTTCAGTAAATTGTTATCCCAACCCATAGTCTCTGCCTTTGTCCCACTCTTACTTGAAGGGGCAGGGGGGAAGTAGGTGGCTTACTTAGTTAAATCTTTGGTGTTAAGGATTTGCCACAGGTGGCAAATCTCTAGCAGTGGTAAGAGACAGGATTAAGTAAGCTTCTGCTTATAGATATGACAACATAATATGCCTGGGGCCCACTTTTTGAAGTGTAACCTCTGTTTTATGTCATCTAGTGACTTCAGGTTTAACCTAGAACTCATGTAACCCAAGGTCCCAGTAACCGAAATGTGACACAGCCTGCCCAGGGCATCATTTTTAGTTTTTGAATGCTCAGATACCATGTGGTATACTTTAAAACATGCTTAGAGCTACAAAAAAGTACAGATGTCTTGCCAGCTATAGCCAGTTGGAACACTACATAATGAGGGATGTTTCCTTAGCAGGTGACATGGGAGATAGGAGTCAATTTGGCAGATATTCTGCTCTTAGTACTTCATGTACAAAAGGGCCACTATGTTGGCCTAGCTTGTTAATTCTTTCTTTCTTAATGATTACGTTCATCCCAATACAAGTGAGAAATCTAAGTTTCAAATTATTTTTTTGAAAATACTCTTTTTTTTTTTCTTTTTACCCAAGTTGCATCTATGTGCGCACCTTGTGGTCTTAGTGTGTAGCTTAAAACATTTGTTTCAAATTTGTATTCACTTCAAATGCAACATCCTAAGGATTTGTAACCTTGCCAGCTGCATTTTCATTTCCACACAGCCACTCCTTCTCATTGACCACGTCCTGTAGAAGAAAAGCGAGACTAAAAGTTTTCCTTCAGCGAGGTAGTCACACCACATGGACTCACACATAACAACAAAAGTCTAGTGAGAATTGCAGCCCCAAGGAGTGTGGCTCTCCCTAGCGCATTAGTTTGGACCACAACTCCTAGACCTATTGAAAATGATTACAAATCCTTGTTGTTTGGGGGAGGTTTTGGATTTTTTTTTTTCAGTTATCCCAAGCAGAAATATGTCTACTAGATGTAGATTTCAGGAAATCTTTTTTCCAAGACTCCTAACTCAAAATGTTCAGTGGCTACCTTTGAACATCCAGTTATCTGTCCATAGCACTCATTAAGAATGTTACAAAGAAGGAAACTCAAGATGCAAGGACTGAAGACACCATTTATTCAAGGGTAGACACCTAATTAGTACAAAAGGGCAATAAGACATTGCCAGACTCTAGAACATCGTAATTTCCACCACCTTGCCCCCTCGTCCCGTGGACCCAGTGAACTCTGAATTCCCTAGACTTCAGCAGAGCAGCAAAGAGAATGTGCACAATCCAGATTACCTCTGCACCAAACCTTTGATTTAGTTGCTCATATAGCCACATTTTGCTTGGAAAAGCAGATGGCAAATATAATACTGCACATTCATTCAAACCGCTACTCATTTCAGGAGCAGGCTTTTGGCTGCTGCTAAACTCTAAAGTGTTTGCTGTGGTTAGGATGGAAGACACGAAAGGACTGAAGGAATGAAATGCCAGAGGATCCAGCAAAATCAGCTTAGCACTGGCTGGCTGCAGGGTGCAGAGGATCAGCATAAGCCTCTGACACATACTAGAGGGAACGTGTGGCAGTAGGAAGTGCTTACTAGTCAGGCTGCCTCTTAATCCAAGGGAACAGTTCTCTACTGCCATTGAAAAAATTGGTTTTTCTGCATGCTGCATTGTTTTACAGTAGTATTGCAAAGACACATTGGTAAAGACACTAAAAAATGACTTGTTTGCTATCTTTAATATTTAGAAATAAAATAGAAGACATTTATTAAATAGGCATCTGCAGCAGGGAATTACCTCGTAATCAAGACTGTGATGAAGAAATAAACCCAATCAACCCACAGCTTTGTTTTCTTAAGCCGTTATGATCACCTTGGCAGAATTGCCTCACTGTTTCCTTCCATCACAGAAGTTACTACCAGTATTTCATGCTGGTACAGATGCTAGTGCATGACACACCTACAGCAATCTTGTACAAACCAAAAGACTTCCTGTTCTCCTTTTTCAGTTTCCCCATAGGCAAGATGTTAAATAATTTGCTGATTCTTACAAAACAAAAATTAGTTTGGTTAACTCCAGCAGACTCACAGAACACCCAACTTACCTAGGAAAACAAGCACAAGTGAGGTGGCCTCTTACTTTCCTGCTAGTGCCCTGAGAATCCTGAAGATTTTTGTATTATCCTTTAGACCTTCCATTAAACCTTTAATACCATCAGATTCTTCAGCATTCCCATTATGGTGCTAAATATTTTTAGGTCATTAAAACTGTCTCTGAAGTTTAAATGTTTTTATAGTTGACATTACATAAAATCAAAGTTATAAATTCAGCCTCTTAACATGTACATATCTTCCTTGAACTCTCTCTTTTGTAGGATTTACCATCCAATTTCAAAAATTCTTAATTCTAGACATACATCTCAGCAAGACTGCAACTGAAAGGCTATCCCAGTCTGTCACCATCAGGACAGGACAGGACTGAGTGTAAGAATTACACAAGTTTAACCTAATGCTTTTACAGCAAAGGATTTTAATTAGAATCCATTTACACCAGACCAATTTCACCTCATTATGTTAAGCTTATTTCTCAAATTCCGTAACAGAAAACATGAAGATCTTTGCAAGACAGGAAAAATAAGGGGGCTCTTGAACTGTCTTTTAGGGGACTTCAGAAAGCATACTAAAGGGTTTTGACTGCAACAACAGATCAGAGAACACTGCTATTCCCGCCACACAACATGGATTTCAGAGACTTCCAGAACAAACTACTCCCTTCTTGTGAATTCCATAAAGCCTTTACTCTTTACATACAGCAACTGAAACCCAACAGATTCCAGTGGCTAAAGGTCATGCCTTCCTCCCTAACAGATCTTAGTGCCTTTTTCCCAACCCCATCCCAGCATGCCAAGTTTTACCCTCTTCTCTGTAAAAGCAGGACATGCCATTTTTCACTGCTTCATTTCTCCCTTTGCATTATCAATTTTGACAAAGCAACTTTTAAAGCCAATTATGGGCTAAACTGGGCAGAAAATATCCCTTCCCATTCCACAGGTCTGCAGAAAGTACTCCCTCTCTAAAAGGGGGTGGGGGGGGGGGAAGCAGCTACAGGGCAGCAACTGTAGGATAATCCATCTGTGGATGGACAAACTTCAGTGTATCTGCTAACTCACACAGGAAAGTTTGTTTTACAACAAAAGCCCTTTTACTCTCTCAGTTATACATTTAAAAATTAGCTTGATTACGCATTTAAGCGTTAATCCCACAAAACTCCCAACTTCAGTATGGTTCTGTAGCAAATGAAACAGCTCACGTGGCAGTGCTGCCTCTTCCCACTTTAGTGCCATTAGCCATTTCACTGCAAACTCCTTCTAGTGACACAAACTGACCTGAAGATCCCATCATCCCTGGGTGAAGACAGAATTACTTCTATGCTATTGTACACTAGACCAGATTCAGATAAAGCAGCAATTTATTAAAAAAACCCCAAACATTTCTCCCCCTCCCTTCACTTCTACTGTTTAGAAGCCAGTCTACAGGTGTAGGCTAATCTTCTCTACAATCCACTAAAGCATACTATAGAGTGGGATTCTAACTTGGCATTCTGGATGACAAGTTTATGAAAATTACACTGTACAAAAGAAACCATCACAACTAAGTCAGTGTTTAAGGAATTTTTATTAAACCAAGAATTTTATAATCCAAATTATGTTTCTTTGCTCAGCTATCAATTCTCACTGTCAACTAAAACAGTGGTGATATTCTGAGCTTTTCCACAGTAAAGAATTACAAAATTAAAGAAAGGAATGCTTTAAATTTTTGTACTGTGCTGAAAATGCTTTTCCCCTGGGTTTATAAAACATTAATTTGTATTTTTTATTTTACTATTTTTTTTTAAATTTTAAATCAATAAGTAATCTAGGACCAGCATTTGTTTTGCTAGCCCCGGCGTTGCTCTGTACGTAAGCTTCAAAGTTTCCTTTCCTTTTTTTATTTATTTTATATTTTGCAATGTTTTTCTCAATATTTAATAGTTTTTCCATGTTTAGATTTTTTTTTCTTCGGTGAAGCGAAGTTCTAGATTGTAGTCCCGGATAGTTCTGCAAAGAAAAACAATGCTGTTACGTTTTAAAATGAAAGCAGCACCTTACACATTTTCTGATATGCTTTCTGCTGCTGTATGCCACACAGCACTCTGGGCTTTCACTGTATCAATGACACCAAAATTCTTTAGAAGCAGAGTATCAGAAGTCCCCCCACTTTTTAGGGACACAAAAGTATTCAAAAGTCTGTTGATCCTTGGCAAGACAAAACTGACTCTAGAACTGGGCAGTACCTCAGACAGCACCACTTTAAGCACAATGTTACGGTGATTGACCTCAGGTCACATCTACTCTTGAGGCCAGCACACTGAGGCTCATCAAATAACTACTCTAGTAGTATTTTCAATTATTAAAACATCATGCAGCAGACAGAGTAATGGTCTCAAAGTCTGGGCATCTTAGTTTAGGAGAGACAACCTATTCAGCACTTACCTCCATTGTGAAAGTGTCACTAGCAAAAAAAAAAATGTGTAAAAATCATGACTCAAATTTTGACCCCAAAAGGAAAATTGCAGAAATTAAAATATCAAGAAAAAAAGAAAATTCTGTGTGATCAGATGTTAAAGCAGGCACCTTCAAATGATAGCTACAAATGTGGTAAGCAAGTTCACAGGCAAAACCTAACTAGACAGAAGAGATAACAGATTCCTTTTTATGTTCAACTTCACATTTCTTCCCTATCAAAATTGTTAAGGTACCACCATTTGCCTCTGTCATGCACAATTAAGACACCAACCCCACAGAAGGCAATGAAGAAAAATCATTATTTTAATTGACATTAAATTCACCCAAATGTGAAGTCAAGACAATATATAGTTTAATTTTCTCTTACTGTACAATTTTAGAATTTGGTAAGTATATTCAGATTACAGTGTAAATAAGCTCTTTAATGACTTAAGGTAAAAGGGGGTTGGAATGCCTTTTTAAGCTTATTTCAATTCCATAAGTTGCTCTCAAACAAAAGTATGAATAGTAGCATTTGACAGAACTGCCCGTTTTTGTACACATGCCTAGAACAAATTCCAGCTAAATGTGCTGTTAAAAACAACGACACATCAGTAACTTTTGCTAACCAAGTGAGCACAGAAGGTTTTTACCATAGCTGTTACTTCCTGTGGCTGCAAATGACACAGAGCCTGGACACATGCTGCTTACAAGGCCACGGACCAAAGACTTGCCCCAGTCAACCTATGGAACTACAGTGGTCCGACTTACTTATTAAACACTTGGAACCCCAGTGGGATTATTAACTGCCTTTTGAGCAGCCTCTTTAGCTTGGTGGGCTTGTAGTACGGCTACAGCTTCATCAACCTGTTCAGTAAAAAAGAAAAATTAATTAAGGGAAGCACAGCAATTTGTTTATATTTAATAATACAGTGGAAATCATATATATAAACAACGCCTGCATGGTTAAAAAGAAAAAGGAGAACATTACAATTCCAGTTTATGCAATGTAAGTCACTGTCACCCTTTGAGAGGATACTCTTGCCCTGAGCCACCGCTGCATTGCTGTTACTCCACTGTGCCAGCACAAACACCTGTTAGATCCATGTAAGACTTAACCACCTATGGAACCAGTGCAAGGCCAAAGTCCCCCTACCTTCGAACGAAGAGACTCAGGAGACTCGAGCATGTGGAGGAGTTCAGAGTTGTCAATCTCCAACAACATACCAGTGATCTTACCCGCCAGAGTAGGGTGCATGTTTTGAATAAGGGGGAATAGACGTTCACCTAGAGAGAAAGAAGCTAATCAGGGACAAATCCAGCCTACATTTAAGGGATAAGGGAAACACAACACCTTGTTCTACTGCTAAAACAATTTACTCTGCATTTTAAGATTGATAAAAGTGTACTTTGACTGTCCTTCTGCTACAATGTGTAGAGAAAGGTATCATGTACATACCTAACATCTGCTTTTGTTCTTGTGGAGGGGCAGAAGCCAACATGGAAGCAGTCAAAGGTTCCTGACCTTGCACATGGACAGCAGGCTGCAAATTAATTTAACAACATTTGAAAATGAAATTCTACTTCATAATTAGGTACAGCTTCAAATAGCCAGTAATTCACAACTCAGCATACACAATGCCTACAGTGTCAGAAACATCAAAGAAACTAACAGCTATGTCTATTTAATCAACTACTACTGGTTAGAGCTGAGTGATGATGCTGAAGGTTATTAGAAACTGCCCCACTGAGGAGCAAACACAAGAATTTAGGCTAAGGTATGAGGGAACTGAAAAGTATGAAGCAACACAGGATCACATCCTATCCCAGGTGAACTTGAAATATACTCAATTCCCTAGTGCTTTTACTCTACTGCCATGATGCAGAGCCTGAATTGCTCTCCCATCACCCTCACCACCTTCCTGTGCAAAGAGCATCAGTAAAAGCACAGAGCAGCTCCCCAGATCACATACCTGCTGCATAGCAACCTGCGGCTGCGTATTGAGATGCTGCTGAGGATTGCGAACACCCGCAGCGTATTTGTACTGTGGTACTGTGCGCACGGCAGGAGTGGCTGCAGTGGCTGCTGCTGCAGGACGTGGACCCATTGTTTGTGTTGATGTATTAGCTGAAAAAATAGTAACATAATTCCATATCCAAATAATTATTATTATAATTATTTTTTGCCCAACAAACCAACTTGAATCAAATACCTAAATTAGGTATTGTGTTATAGATTCGTCTTAGTAGTGCTGTCAACTGTCACATTACTGGTCACATCCAAAGGTTCAAACCCTGAAATTTACTGGATGCTACTATCCAGTCACTTCACTCATGAATTACCCTTTTTACATGCTACTGAAAAAAGATCTGAGATAAAAAATCCACTTTGTTTGAGTATTAATGTAATTTCATTGTAAGCTAAAGGACATTTGATTTCCTGAGCACATTATGTCAGTCATTCTAAAAAAGATACTTTTAGGAAGTAGATGGCTGTCTAATACATTCTGGGAGAATTATGCCTCCAGAGAGGTTGTGGAATCCCCATCCCTGGAGATGTTCAAGACCAGGCTTGATGGGGCTCTGAGTACCCTGGCCTAGTAGAGAGTTCCCTGCCTCTGGGGGTTGAACTGCATGACCTTTAAGGTTCCTTCCAACCCAGACCATTCTATGATTACAGCCAATTCTGGTTTCATTCAGTGATGTGCAGATTTTGCATTCATGATACTGGCTCACAATAATAAAATATGTATATATGAAATATAAAAAAATTAGTAAGAGCTAAAATTGTATCATCTCTATTTCTACATGCAACCTACTATTACAATTACTGCAACTATGTTTAGAAATTACAGAAGCCATCATACTGTATTACTGAAGCACACACAAGAATAAGTACTTCATCCTAAAGAGATGGGATCACAGCTGGAGTCTTTGCTTGGACAGTATTTAAAGCAATTACTAGAAGGTGATACTAGCTTATTCATTTGGAAGAGCCATAAAAGGAGGATGTGTTACCATGTGTGATAATAAACTTCCAAATGCTTTTGCAAGATCAGGCTGAACCAGCAAAATTGGAACAGAAGTCTAATACCTAAAGTTTGCATAAATCAAACTCACCAACACGCTGCGTTGACATAACTCTTGGAACCTGGGAAGAAGCTGGTCTCATGGTACTGAACGGTGGTCTGGGTGCTGCTGGGCGGATAGCACCAGGCATGTTTTGGAATGCTGTGGTTTGGAAAAAATATACTGTTACATGCTGAAACAGTGAGTGGTGACAACACAACAAAGAGAAGACTGATACTGCAATGCCATGAAAATGTATTTGAAAGTGCAAAGGTAAATGCTACAGAGTTTACAGCAATCACTGGAAAGAGGTAAAGAAGTGACTTACGATGAGGTCTGGCACCCTGAGCAGTCCAGCGAGGACTAGGTCTAGCAAGTTGAGCAAGCTGATTAGTAGGATAGTACGCAGCACGGTTCTGAGTCTGCCAAAAACAACAACATCACGTAACTTTGTTGTCTGTGAAGGGCATGCTGAACAGCCCATCACCATCCTACTATGAAATTGAAATGCTGGAATCATGGACACATGCTAAGTTATATTTACTGTTAAATCTAAGCAGATTTTAAACACAGTACAAAATATACAGTTACTCATCTCTACACATACCTGAGGAATAGCTGCCATGAAGTATCCTGAAGGAGGTGCTGGCTGGTAGGGGTTGATTACAGGATTAGGTACTGCTCTTACACTTGCCATCCTCTGCATGTACTGGTTGGTGAGATGAGCTTGGCGCTCCTCCTTACGCTGGGCTAGAGCTACATATAATGGTTTAGTAGCCACAATTCTACCATTCATTTCCGTGACTGCTTTGGTGGCTTCTTCTGGTGATGAAAAGCATACAAATCCAAATCCTTTGCTGCGGCCACCTTCCATCATCACCTGTCAGTACAAAATTTAATTTTGTAACTAAATGTCCTGTGCCATGCCTACTGAACTTGCATGGGTTTCTTGTTTCAGCTTATTAGAAGTGAAACCACAGTTTGTTTTACTGAATTTTTTATAAAAACGAGTATTATTGTGTAATTAATAGCTAACTGTTACCTGAATAGAGATGAAAATCTCATTGAAATAATAATGAGCACAATATTGCACTGGAAAGATGTAATTTCTCTCACACTAGTCTCACGACTTAGTTTATTTCAAGAAAGGATGATCATATGGTATTTAACCTGACGTGTACAATAATCAAGAAAGCTTATGCTCACATTTATAGTGGATCACATCTGTTACTGAATGAAATAAACTTTTCTTTGGTGACAGATCACTACTAATTTTCAGAGAACAGATAAGCACAATTGATGAACTTTTACCTTTGCACTAGTGATTGTACCAAATGGGGAGAACTCTTTTCGGAGACGCTCATCATCAATCCCATCATCAAGATTTTTCACATAAAGGTTTACACCCTAAGAAAACAGGCAAGTTATTTTTAAAAGCAAGTGTTCTGTGTAAATCTCAAAATACCATGTAATAGAGTTAGTCCTCTTGCTTTAAAACTGAACCTGGTATCTGGTGATCCTGTCCTGCTTCATTTGTTCAAACTTGCGCTTCAGCTCCGTCTGTCTTTCCACCTTTTTCTGAGCCCGGCCAACGTAGATTTGTTTTCCATTGAGCTCCTTCCCATTCATCTCATCTACAGCCTTCATTAAAAAACAAGTTAGCAGTGCTTCGTACTCAAGCATTTTTCAGACATACAAAAAAAATGCAATTTAAATATAAAAAGCTACATAAGGATTATAGAAAAAGAGCTGATCCATCTTAAAATACCACTAATTGAAACAAAATACCCCCAAACTTCCCCACTTATGCTAACATGAAAATTGCTTTCCAAGTATGCTTCTGTCTTGTTGAAGACAAGTCACAAGGGATGCAAACCACTTTTTTTTATATGAAGCTGGATGAAAAATCCCAAGTTGCAAGAACTATTTCTCCAGCCTTATCTTGCTAACGGCAGAGAAAAGTAAGGAAATAAAGTTGAAAAGCTTTAATTCACCTAGTGCTATCTTTAAAAGTAACATCTGAAACCATAGTACCTATCAGATCTTTCTATACTACATGTTAAGCTATGGATAGCATGTATAGCTTATTTTTTTATTTTTCACTTTTAGTCTTTCATTAAGGAAATACTTAGAAGTATGAAAATATGAACTACTTCTGTTACAACTCTTCAGATGTGAAAACTCTGGCACATATGTGCTCAATTAATTTAAAACCAGAAGTCACCAGTTTATTGTATATATTTATGATCAATTTAGACATATCTACAGAGATAATGGAATTTTGTATCATTTAAAATACCCAACATGATTCTGACTACACTAAGAGAAACTACTCACCAATTAATGTATGCTAGACTGAAAAATGTAGATGTTAAGACAGACAGAATTTGTTCTAATCTCTCACTTGTACACTCGCAGTAGTGACAAATCACCAAAATGCCTTTTGAAAAGCAAACTTTTGTTTGTTGCCATGATTTGTTCTGTACTGCATTTTTTTCCTGATGCTATGTCCCTACTGTCACAATCAACTGACATATCAAAACAACCAATTGACAAAGAATTAAGTTATACAGCATACTGGCATGTTATAGACATATACACAAATAAAAAGGACCCTTCTTCCAAAGTTACCCCTCAGAGTAAAAGCAACATCACATGGCTCTATGACTATTTTCTTACAGCTGTGCCAAACATGCTTTATAAAACTAATAGCTTCCCTGCTGACTTTGCAGAGCTACAGTTTGAAAACACAATTCCTTCTGCCTTGCACAAACATTTTGTGCAACCAAATTGGATCCAATGATTCAGAGATGTAGTAATTTACTATGCTGTATATTCCTCAGCATGAGAGAGTCCAAATATCATTGAGACCTTTAAGCCCAACTACAACAGGTTTTTAAATTATTCAAGATTCCCCATATCTGCACTAGTTCCAGCTGTATCACAGTATCTTGACTTAACAGGCTCCTTAGACCAATTGACATTTACTCATAAGAAAGCATTCTAAATTACAGAAACTGTGTTAAGTAATTTAAGGAGTGAGCACTTCTTTTTGTAGTGTCCTTGACCAATTAAAAAAACTTAATCACTCAATGAAACGTATTACTTGGGTCTCAGTTACAGAATTCCTAAAATTAAGTCCAAAAGCTTACTTTTTGGGCATCTTCGTGTCTTTCAAAACTAACGAAGCCAAAGCCTTTAGATTTTCCACTCTCATCAGTCATAACTTTCACACTTAGAGCAGGACCTAAAAGGAGAATGAAATACTTATGCTTCATATACAGTGTATTCTTCTCACCTTTTGAACATCCTCTTTAGAAGATATTTAATTTATTTCACTTGTATTACAAAGGACTCCTGCACCAATAATA
The DNA here is from genome assembly GCF_017639235.1 of Corvus kubaryi. Taxonomy (NCBI): domain Eukaryota; kingdom Metazoa; phylum Chordata; class Aves; order Passeriformes; family Corvidae; genus Corvus; species Corvus kubaryi. Next base: position 15,630,209 of record NW_024581127.1, read on the forward strand.
GTATCACCCATTAATAAGAAATTACTAATTTGCCCCAATGAACTTCATCCATTATGGCTGAAGTCTGCCATGCTGATTTTCTTTTTACTGTATTTTCAAACAAAATTTTACCTCAAAGTGAATGAAATTTATTTTATCATTAAAAATTATGACATTTAAAATAGTATTAGCACTTCCATTCTTTGAAACAGGTACTGAAAAAGCCAGAGGGAGGCCTTGCAATTAGGTATACATTTTACTATTTTTCCTGGTGAAAGGGCATCCTAGTTCAGCAATTCCAGATCTTTAGAAAATTGGAGTTCACAGACTCAATTGAAGTAGCTAATTTAGCTGTAGCAGCTAAATTTGCTACTGTTTCAACCACAGATACTTGAAGAGCAGAAAGGAATTTCCTGTGCTTAAGGAATGATGCTTAAGGCTGCTACAGGGTATTTCTTGTACAAGGGCTTCCCTTGCTTTACATAATATCCACTGGAGAACATCAAAAGCATACAGGGAAGAAAATTTTTAAAAAAAGCTGAGGCTGAAAATAAAAGGTGAAGAACCTGTAACTGCATTAAGGGATTTGCCATTTCCTATTTTGATGGTGACACATCATATACATTACTAGATCATGGTCATATGTCTGCCATAATTTTGCCCTGTGTGTAACTGAGGATCAAGGCAGAATGTCATAGCTTGGCACTGGAATAGTTCCTTATAATTTTGTATTAGGTCAACCACCACAATACAACTGAATAACAGAGGTAAGTCTGCAGGTCAGTGAAAGCAACAGTAAACTCATTTGTCACACATCCTGTAGGTGCATTCATAACATCAGTCTGTACTAAACCAAAGAACACTTCTATTTGCAACTTTCAAAAAATGGCCGAACCCATAGACACACTATTTTCAGATTATTGGAAACAGTTCTGATGACAGGATTATATATGCTATTCTGCCTATTTAAAATTCAGATATTACTGCACTTTTGAGACTGAAATTAAGTACCAACTTTTTAGTAACCTTTATTACATTTTTAAATCAACATCAGACAGCCCTGATTCCTTGTATTTCAGGGCACTGTACAGATAAGATACAAGTAATAAGTTGAAGTTCACTTGTGTTTATATAAACATTAAGACATTACCAAACTTGCCAAAGAGTTCCTTAAGTCTCTCATCATCCATGTCTTCTCCAAAATTTTTGATGTAAACATTGGTGAATTCTTTTGCTCTGGCTCCAAGCTCTGCCTCACGTTCCTTGCGGGATTTAAACCTTCCAACAAATCTAGTTGTAGGAAGAACAGAGTAATACAGATTAAAGCAAGTCTCTCAAGGTTTAAACATTTACTTTAGTCCTCTAGCACTGTATTTTATTCTTGATCAGTCTCGTTCACTATAGGTATGAAATTCTTTAGATAAAATGTTCATGATAAAACTCCATCAGAAAAAATTCCACTATCCTTTGCTACATCAGCATGTTTATCCCAGTTAAGAGGCATGAAAATGCTTTCAAGCCATTGGTGAGACTGTTCACTCTTACAAAACAGCCTTTGACAACAAGAGCTCGACAATGGAAAGAGTACTAAGTAAAGAGGCTAAACAGAAATTCTAGATAACAGCATAATCCCTCTGCCATACTAAAAACTTGGCAGCCTTAAAGCAGTCACTGCTCTCTGATCCAGTTTTTAAGCAAGCAATATTTAACTAACTGCCCCCACTCCCTAACACACCTTTCCAGCCTATATCAAAGACTTTTTTTTTTTTAAAGACATAGTGAAATAAATAGTTAATTTGCTCTTGAGTCAAATACCATTGCAAATTGGCTGGGAGCACCAATGTCAATGACAGCTCATACTGTCAGAAAGTACAGAACCTGAACATAACATTCTGCAGCCCAAGGACCTGCCCTAGCACAGAGTGTACGTGGTTGACAGTGATTTCTGACTGTAGCAGACTCCCCCTTTAAAATTTTATTGTACTAACCTTATAGTTCCAAATCTGGCAAATGCAATACAGTAGCATCCAGTAACTAAGTAATTTTTAAACTTTGAACATTTCACCCAGTTTATAGCAATCAAGTATAGTAAGAATGGAAGTGCAGTGTGTTCAGCAGATTTTGATAGTGAGTGAAGTGTTTTAATTGACTTCTAAAAGACTAGCTTGAATAGAAATTCAAAGCAAAATTAACTCTCATGATATTATTTTACCCACATGCTTTTATGACTGCATGCTGACCATTTTTATTAATTTAAGGTTATATAAACATGGATGCTGAATAAAAGCATCCACAGTATGGCAGTCAAGAACAGAACAAGCAGGAAGACTGGCATTTCATGTATGTCCTCCCTATATGCGACTTGATCTATCCATTTCTAAATATAAAAATAATCCATGATGGTAACCTGATGCTGATTTCTGTTATCTTTTTTCCAAACCCTCCTAAGTATTTAGAAAGCTGTTCTTTTGCAATTATACCAAACACCATAATGATCCCCTAGGCATAGCTGTGAGGCACACTCACTCCCCCAGCCTAAATATTATTAAACAAGTTGCCAAATAACTTTTTTCCTACAATGGTGAACAGTGACAATGTTTAAAACATTACGCTTATCTAAGTTTTATTTTCTACTCCCTAGATATGCCTATTAACAGACATTCATACAAAAATACTAGTCTGATCTGACCACTCTTAAGTGCCAAGTAACTCTAACTCTAAGTATCAGCTGACTCCAAAATATGGATAACACACCTATCTCACAACTCTTACAAAGGAAATATTATTCAGAATACTCAATGGATTGTATTTCATCTCAGACCAGTAAGATCAGAAAACCAGGGAAGATGCCAAATCCTCATTACAGTATTGGCTTGGAAGACAATTAACACAATGATTTTTTCCTCCAGAGTCCATTATTTGCCTTTTTGAACTTAGTCTGCCTTTAGAATAGGCAGATAACACAATTCTTAAAATCCCTAGCACTAAAACTCTACATCATCTCAAAATAAGAAATTTTTAGAACATTCCTTTCCTAAGTAAGCTTTTAAACCTTTGCTGTAAAATGAATTTCAGTTTGCTGATAGCCAAACACGTATTTATGTACTTACACTTTGCGGTCATTAAGCAGCATACCATTCATTTTTTCAATTGCTCTTTCTGCAGCTTCTTGTGTCTCAAAATGTACAAATCCATAACCCTTGGATCCATTTTCATCACACACCACCTATTAATGAAAAACCTTGTTGTAATACCCATGGAATGTTTCCAGCATAAATTGAGAAGTCTTTGTGTCAATATGTTTTATTTTCCACTAACCTTACAAGACAGGATGTTCCCAAAAGCAGAAAATGTGTCATACAAAGCTTTGTTATCAATTGATTTGTCCAAGTTTTTGATGAAGATGTTTCCTACGCCGCTTTTGCGTAGAGATGGATCGCGCTGAGACCACATGATGCGCACTGGTTTGCCTTTAATGACATCAAAGTTCATCGTGTCCAAAGCTCGTTCAGCTGGAAAAACATTATGGAATTAGTAGAAAATGCTAGTTATCTTAATAAGCACACAAATACCAGCTGAATTACAATGCTTAATAATATTTTTACTATTTCAAGTCCAGCACCATCACCAAGATGCAAACCTAAGCCTCCAATGTAGTCTGTTGTATGCAAGGAAGAACTGGCAAAAACTCATCAGTGAAAGATGCACTTAGGAAGTAGCACAAGTCAGCTGAGCAGGCTGTAGAAATCTCATGAGCTTATAGAACTAGGTCTATGAAAAGATGGTACGGTGACAGGAAAAAAGGCAGCAAGTGGTGGCCATTACAAAGTTTTTACATTTGTGAAAACCAGCTGGCTTATCCCAGATCACATAGGTGTATACTGTGCCAATAAAAATGCTTGTAGGGGTACTGCTTGTGCCTATATGAGGCCTTTTGCAAACGTCAACCCAAGAACACCTACAGTACCAATACCTCTAAACCAACAAAATTTCCTTTCTAGGTGGATGTTCAAACCTCGCTCAGGCAGCTGTTCCACACAACTTCGTCAGTGACCAAAAAGATCTGTGATGAAATTCTGGGCAAGACAGTTCAAAGAGATTCAACACTAGCACTTATTAAGTTTTGAGAATCTGAAATTATACATATATTTTAAAAGCTCACAATGAAATACGTAAGAGCTCAATGAAGGAGCAAGAATTAAAACAGCAAACCAGGGTAATGTAAACCAGGTTTTGTTACTCCAATGGAGTAGTTTTTCCAGTAGAACTCCGTAACTAACTTTTTAAATCCTGCATGTAAAATCAGGGGATTTTATTTGTGTATTTAGATGGGGAAGTATCAAGACCTGTTCAGTTTTCACATGTCTCTTCAAAGCCACAAGACATGTCTGTAATGTTCTAAGTCAACAACGTATTTAAGCACAAAAGAGCAATAGTTCTCAAATACAGCAGTTCCTTTTCATCCCTGCTCCTGTAAGTCTGGAAGAACACTGAAAAAAGTCCCAGTAAATACCTGAAGTCAGAGCCATTGGCATTAACTCACTTCACTGTAATTTGCAAATATCAGAACAACACCATGTTAACACAACTGAAATCAGCTTAGTGTTAGTTAAAAACAGCAACCATGTCAGTTAATTTTTTTTGGGGAGGACCAAAGGCCAATCCCATTATGAAAACCCTTATTTAAGGTTTTTGTTCTTTAAGTCCTGCTTTTATCTTGAGCTATGTTGTTGCATGTCACAGCCAAAGACAATTTGCAATGAGCCTGGAATTCAGCTGATACACCATGTTTAATTATCCTTTCTTGTGACATTGTCAGATTAGAAATAAATTTGAAGATTATATTCTCTGAAAGACATCTATGGGCATTAAAGAGATGGATATCTAACATTTTCATGGGGAAAAATATTATTGATACTATTACCATATTCACATGACAGTAGCAACTCAGCAACTGATTTAAACTGAAGCCACAAAAACTACATGCCAGTCTTCTAAGTAAGTTAATAAAGCTTTCAAAAACTTTAATATAAATTAAGCAGGAGAGAAAAGGCAACCTAATACTGTTAATGAGAAATAAAAGTAATTGGAAGGCTTTATACTACAAATGTGGGGGGGTGTGGGGAAATGAAAAAGAAAAAAGAAAAAAAAATTAAAAACAAAAAAAAACCTGTGGATATCAGACTGACCACAGTAGAAACTTGTAAGACTTCACTACTGCCCTGGATGTCATTAGAATTATTACTACCAGCACCAATAGATGTGCCAGCAACAAACAGTTCATTATTTCTAGAAGTTGTAACAGGGCTTCCTTTACTAGAAAAGAGGCTTTTCTAATTCATGCTAATTGCTTCTAGAATAATCCTGACACTCCTCAAAAATGTGTGTTCCTAGACACATTTCCCAATCATCTGACTCAAAGTTGGGTCCACGGGTCCTTCGCAAGCATTACCACTCTTAACAAATAGTGAGCCCATGTCTTAGACCAGAGCAATTTCTCCACAAGGACAGCATGGAAACTCCAACAGCTCTCCTCATCTCTCCTATGGAGCAGCAGTACAAGAAACTTAAATACTTCTGCTTAATCAACACCACATTGTCATTCCACGGTAGATTTTTAAAACATGAGTAGACTCCATCTACAACCACGTACAAGCTACTGTCATTAAAATTACCAACGAGTTAAACTGGCTCACTTTCATTACATTTCAGTCATAAAAGGCTGTGCCGGTTGCAGGAGGCAGCTCCATTCAGCAGCGAACTTGTTACCAATGGACACACCTACCCAGGCTGTACTTCTGCTGATTCTGCTTGGAGCTCTCGTTCAATGACTCACCAGCTCCCATTTTAGTCGACTGGACAGTCCACTTTAACAATTTCAAAATCACACAGAATACACACTTAATGCTAACCTGTGCTAAAGGTAAACAGCAATAGCTATGAAATAAAAAAGCTCGGGGAATATAACCATTCTAAAAATCCAAAGGATTCTGGTGCAGTTTCAGATTACTCAAGAATATTTCTAGTTTAGTGATTAAGTAAGATTGCCCGAGTTTTACTCCAGACTATGACTCAAATTCAGAAAAGTCACAACTCTGAAATGTGTGCATACCTCACAAATGTGTCATCAGGCCTAATTAGTTTTTGGAAGAGCTTTGAGATCCCTCGTTTACAGACAGCTGGTAATGTCAAGCACACCTTCAAAGCTGTTTTTCAAAACCCAAGGTAGTTGTTATTAGCTATTTAATAGGCATCGCCTGAGATGTAGCTAAAAATTTGGCTAAACCAATAAAAGGAATCTAGTTTGGAAGCAAAATAAAACCAGTATTATTGTAAGAATAACCATTCATCCTCAAAACTCCTATTTCAAGGTTGCAATAAATTAACATAATGATCTACAAAGAGCCCCCAGCAAATGCTTTCTAGGTATTTGCCAAGAATATAAAATTCTGAAAATCTTGAAAAAGTATAATCGTGCAATACCATTGAACTGTATTTTAAACAACTGCTTCCAGATATGTGCCAGATGCAGTTTGATACAGATGAAAAATTCTTTTAGCTGAACTAGACTAGTTGTAGCCTAAAATATGTGTGTCTCCCAAAGTCTGAAAAATACATGTAACATTTGGAGTAACAGCACCTTTCTAAGAGACATATTCAAAAACTCTGAATTAAGCACTGCTCAGGTGAAAAAGCTGTATTTGTTTCCACATTTGAAAAATTACAAACCAAGTCATAAAATATACTGCTTGCTCAAGATAAAGTCAGCCCTTATGGAACTCTCTCAATACTAAGGAGAAGAAGCATTTTAATCACCTTCAGCTTATACCCTGACATTATTGTATCACAGTACTGACCTGTGCTAACCCCCCTTGTTTTTCTTTCTGAGAAACTGTACCATATACACTTTTATTGAATAAAAGCAAAGTATGTCAAAACAAGCATTCAACTCGTCTCATCCTAAAGAATGGCTGAATAAATCAAAAGCTCTCTGAATTGTGAGAGCTGTTAACAGGTGAAGTATCTGCCTATTAAGAATATGAGGCAGTAACTTTTACTACTTACATACAGATACCATCGGTACACCAAAGTCTGATCTGATAATGGTTGTATGCTAAAGCTAATTTTGAAAGCCAGTTAAATTTAATTGCTTGAAAAGTTTGTAATTTCAGTATCTCACTTTCAAACGTTTGAAAATAAAACCATTATAATAGAAAACTCTTTACTTAAATGTACTTGAAATCACGTATTTTCTAGTTGGTCAGTTACTACTTTTTTTAAATTGGACTCCATAAAACTTAAAACCGTCACATTCGGCTCTTTTAGTCAAACACCCTCCAAATGGATCACACTGTTCCCAGTGTTACAGAGGAAGTTTCTTTACCGATATAACTTCAGAGAAGCAACAACACTTCGTAAAAAAACAAGTTTCATAAAAACACGAGTTGGGAAACAATGTCAGAGTTTCGTGCGAAGTCACACGGATGAGAGCACAGCTCGGGCTCCAGCTACATGAGGAAGAAGCACATGGAGGCCCGAGTAGTTTCATGCCCTCCCTGCACGTGACAGACCTGCCATGGTGTTTTAACAAACGCTTCGGCCTGGACGCCTGTGAAACTACCCAGCCACGCCGGTGCGCCCTACTTCCTTCTCCCGGCCTCTTAATCACGCACTCATACACACACAGCTCCTGCGCGGTTATTAAAAGGTGCTAATGACTGCGATGTTTTCCTCAAGCTACCCTTCATCTCGGACGGACGTGAAGAGCCGCTCGCACACTCATCCACAACCCCCTCCCCTGGACCGGGGCAGCCCCGCCGGGCCCCGGGGCCTCCCCGGGCGCTCCCCCGCCCACCACCGGGGCCCCGCGGCCGCTCTCGATCCGCGGAAGCGCCTCCCCCCCGCTTCTCCGGCCGCCACGAGGCGCGGGCGGCCCGGGCCGCGTGTGAGCGGCAGCCCCGCCGCCAACTTCCCCCCGCGCCCCGCCGGGTCCGCCCCGTCCCGGGCGGCAAAATGGATGCGGGGCGGCGGCCGGGGCGGGGGGCAGGGGACAAACATGGCTCCGCCGCCGCCCGCGGCCCGGCACTCACCGTCGGCGGGCTGCTGGAAGTTGACATAGGCGTATCCGAGCGAGCGACGGGTGATCATGTCCCTGCAGACGCGGATGGAGAGGATGGGCCCGGCGGGGCTGAACTTCTCGTAGAGCATGGCCTCGGTCACGTCGGGGTGCAGGTCCCCCACGTAGAGCGAGGCCATGGGGTAGCTTGGGGCGCTGGGGTTCATCCTGCCGCCGTCTCCCGGCGCGGGGGGGGGCGCTGACGAGGCAGAGGCCGCGGCGGTCGGTGCGAGCGGGGCCGGCGGAGGCGGCGAGGGGCCGCTCGGACTCAACGGCTGCAGCGGGTGCGGCGGATGGGCGGGCGGGGGTCGGGTCGCTCCGTGCGGGCCGGGTGGAGCAGGCGGCGGCGGGTGCTGCGCTCGGCGGAGTCGGGCTCGCTGTATGTCTCCTCTCGGCTGCGCCGGGTCCGGGGACTTCGCTTCACCGGGTTATTTTATATCAAACCGGCCGTTTGCAGAAAGGTTGTCGGGAAGGTTGGATGAGGAAAGAGGATTATTTTTTTAAAAGGTTTTTTTAAGATTTTTGGATTTTTTTTGGCTTTTTTAAATATTTTTTTAGTAATAAATGGTGCTGCGGGGCCGGGCCGGCGTGTCCGGGTGGTCCGGAGCACACGCACTGCGCACACAGCTCCGACGGCGGCCGGGGGACAAGGGGGCGGCCGCCGCCCCGGCCGTGCTCTATATATGCCCGGCCCGCCCCCCCCCGCCCCCCCCGCGCCGCGCGCCACGCAGAGCGCCGCGCGCACCGCGCACGCGCACCTGCGAGCAGGGGTGGAGACACGCGCGGCAGCCGGCGCGGAGCGGCGGCTTCGGCGCATGCGCAAGGGCGGGGCGGCGCGGGGGGG